>NC_135785.1:136845210-137214377 GCF_051106095.1 Pogona vitticeps
TTTGACCCATCTCCTGATAGGCCTTTGGAGGCAAGGATTTTTTTGCCTATCCCATACTGGAAGCGGTGTGTGGCAGGGGATTTTAGGTCACACGGGCAGATAGTGTGGACTAAACAGTTATTTTGATGAGTCCCATAGCAATATCAGGTAATTATGGCTCATCTGAACTCCCAGCACTATGGATCATGCAATTACAGTGCTTGAGGGGGCAAGATGCACTGGAGCCGCACCTGGAACAACAGTCAACAGGCAGAGGGTGGCTTGAGGTCTGGGGGTGGTCCCATTTTGGCCGGCCAGGTTTTTCGCAGTCTTCACTGCTGCGAAAACATGGGCCAGGGACTTGCCCAGTTATTTGTTTGTTAAAAGGCTCGTTCAGACCCATGCATTCAAACCTGAGTCCGCACTACAGCAGGACCCCCCTTTGCCAAAGGATTGGCAACATTGATTGTTTTCAATAAAGTGTGGCCCATGTTTAATCCATACTTCTGGTCTCACATCTTTATTGCGGGGTAGGAAGGGCAATGTGTAGTTGCAAAGAATTCTATGAGCAGTCTAGCCATATCCAATGGTGGATTAAGAAATGTGAATGATCTTCTGTATTTTGGACCAAATAATCCTCACAATCAAAATAACATTCGTATCTGTCCATATATTCTGCTTCACAGAAATTATTTCTCTGTTTCAATGGTTGTGTGAGAGAAAACAGTACTCTGTCTGAACACACTGTTTAAATAACTTTTCTGTCCTAGTCAGGCTGAAGGATGAAACATCATAAGAAGGGAAAGCAGGAGCCTTGATGTAGTCCATCAACATCCCATTGCAGTGAAATGTATGGGATTTCTGTTCACACTATAGCACTGATTTCTAAATTAGTCCAAATAACAGTTATCTTTGTTTTCTTTGCATGTGGTGCATTTTCTCTTTTTGGGTAGTATATGAAACTAGCAATTTTAGATGTCCTGGCTCCATATGTAAGAACAGGGCCTGATGGATGTCTTGACAGGGGCAGTGGAACAGGTCTTGACTTTTCCTGTCACCTTATAAGTACAAGTCGCACCAGAAACATGGAATGTCACAACTGCATTATGTGTAAGCACAGCAAACAGGATTTTACAAGCAAAATCAAAAGATGGGGTGACCCAAACAAAACATTGTAACTATGAAACTAGACGTCAGATCAGCACCAAGTTTGGCACAGGTGTAGCAGACATTCTGTTTTTGTTTTGTGCTAAATTCACGAATGTTTGGCCAAAGGGTCTTCAAGTTGTGATTTTTAAAAATGTAACACTGTTTTACTCCGGAAAGACACAAGTGACCATGTCGTCACTTAATACAAAAGAGATGAAAACTGTAGATAAGACAAAATGTGTACATCTGGGGAGAAAAATCTCCCTTTTAACCACTTTTTCTTTGGAATTGGAATATCATAGCTCTAATTCAGATGGTTGGAACAACTGAAACAATCATGATTCTAATTCAGACCATTTAATTGCTGCTTTTTAACTCCTAAAATTCTGAAATTTCTGGTCTTTGTCACTTTTAATCCTGCCATGACTTTCAGTGTGGGGGAAAACACATTTAACTCCTTCCTGGCCACACATTCTTAGCTTCTGTCTGTAGAAACATTATAAAAACTGTTTTAAAAAATAGATAGTAATATACAGCAGCTCACTTATACAAGCTGTGCAACTACTGTTTTTTCCCTTTGTGACTTTGAATTATCTCAAAGCATGTTTTACCTGGTTTACTTGTGAGCCAGTATGCCTAGTTTACTCATAAATTTACAGACCCACATAATTTCATATGATTTTTAGAGGTTATCCTCCTATACCAATGTCAGATTATAGATCTTATTTGCACCCACAGACTACATCACAGAAATCATGTGTCTTTCAGCACATTGCAATGGTGCAAAAACATGGAGATGATGCATGGATCCATGCAATTTTTCTGCAGGACCATCCCCAAAACACTGTCCACTCATAGACACCATTTGTGCCCACAGACTACACCTCAGAAACTATGTGCCCTTCAGCGCATGACTTTACAATGGTGCAGAAATATGGAGATGAAGTATGGTTACTCACAGACCACATGATTTTTCAGCAGGATCATCATACAACCACTGTTCACTCATAGGCCCCATATGTGCCAACAAACTGCACCACAGAAATCACGGGTCTCCCTGCCCATGGCTTGTAGTTGTGCAAAAACATGGATTTGAAGTATAGATCCTCATGGATCCACATTATTTTTCTGCAGGATCATCCCCAAACCAATTACAGATCCCATCTCTGTCCACAGACTATGGGGCAAAACTAATAGGTCCCCCAGTACATAGCTTTGCAGTGGCCCAAAACATCAATATAAGTCACAGATGCTCATGGAGCCACATGATTTTTCTGCAGGATCATCCCAAAACCACTGTCCACTCATAGGCCCTATTTGTGCCCACAGGCTACAATACAAAAATCTTGGGTCCCCAAAAATTCATGGCTTTGCAGTGGTGCAAAAACATGCATCTGAAACTGTGGCAATCAACCCTTTGTTGCCCCTATTTCTTTGGGCCTCACAAAGGTATACATGCCCTTTTCGCTGCCACCAGGTATTCTCTAATACCACTTCAAGTCCCACACAGGAGCTGCCACCCCAAAAAGGTCATATAATTTAGGAAGCAGGGTTTATGATTAAGTTCTTTTATTATTAACCAAAACAACAGGGAAATCATATATGAGTTGGTTCAGGTATTAATACTTTTAGGATCATGTAGTGAATCACTTTACTATCAATTTTATATCTCTCTTGTTATGCTTATACATTCATTCCTGCTTGTTCCATGTGTTATACTTTTAATTTCCTTTCCTAAACCCCTTTGATCTATTACTAAACCCTAACACATCTTCTGGTCCCTGACTCTTTCTACCTCTCCTTAACTCCAACTGTCCCTTCAACTCCCTCTAACTGTCACTCCAGCTCCACCCCACCTGCTCTATCCTTTGCTCCTCCCCCTTTTTTGCTGTGATGGACAGCTCCATCTCTGCCACATATACCACAGAAATCATGGGTCCCCCTCAGTGCATGGCTTTGCAGTGGCACAAATCATCAATATAAGAGATGTTCATGAATGCATATGATTTTTCTGCAGGATCACCCCCAACCACTGTCCACTTAATATGCCCCAGTTGTGACCATAGGTTATACCACTGAAATCATGGGTCCCCAATGCATGGCTTTGCAGCAGTGCAAAAACATGGATCTGATTCACACTGGGGAATTGAACTCCCAGCCTATGGTTTCGCAGCCAGAGACCTAAATCACTGAGCTATCCAGCAGCTTTTGGTTCCAAATGATTTTTACATAGGATCATCCCCAAACCACTATCCAATCACAGGGTCCATTTGTGCCCACAGGCTACACCATAGAAATCACGGGTCCTCCAGTGCATGATTTTGCAGTGGTGCAAAACATGGATCTGATGCACAGATCCTCATGGATCCACATGATTTTTAACTTTAATAATCCCCAAACCTCTGTCCAGCCATAGGCCCCATTTTTGTTCATAGATTACAACACAGGAATCATGACTCCAGACACATTCTGATTGGTCAGAATGGTTAAAGAGTGTGCATTAGAGATGGGCTTGAACCTCAGTTCAGATGTTTGTGCCACTTCATCAGCATGGCATCACAAGTCCTGCATGTCTGCTCCCCTCCCTGCCAGCTCGCCCACTCATCAACCAACATGTGTCCTGCTCTTCTCCTGCTCTTCACTTGATAATCAAGTCACAACAGGAGCATGGATTTCCCTTCTCCACATCTTCCAGCAGCTCCGCACTCAATGAAAGCACTACAAGAATCCCTGTCCTGCCTCCTCAACCTTGGCATCCTTTTTCCTGCTGGCTACATGGGCATAATACATGGGCATAATATTGGGCCATTTCTTGGCTTTTTGAATCATTGGCACAGAAGCACAATATCCCACATTGATAAACCAGAGGGTTTTTTTAAAGAATTGAATATTCCTATTCCTGGGTGGCTTCTGGTGCAGTTAAGCATCTTCCTTTCTCTATATTATAGTAATGAACCCAGGAAAGACTATTCAATTTATTATAATTTTGTGTTGCTACCTATACAGTACATGTAGTTCAATGTCTCCCTTTTCCCCTTATAAAAATACTTTAAAACAAAGTGCAGCTGGCTGGATAGCTCAGTGTTTTAGCTCTCTGATTACGGAACCAGAGGCTGGGAGTTTGATTCCCCACTGTGCCTCCTGCAACTGCAGTCAGCATGTGCGGCCTTGGGCGAGCTACACAGTCCCAGGGTGTTCCCAGAAGAAGGGAATGGGAAACACCTTCCTAGTATTCTCTACTTGGAAAATCCTGAAAATAGGTCACCATAAGCCAGAATTGACTTGATAGCACATTATTATTATTATTATTATTATTATTATTATTATTATTATTATTATTATTATTATTATTATTATTATTATTATTATTATTATTATTATTATTATTATTATTATTATTATTATTATTATTATTATTATTATTATTATCGTTGTCATTGTTATTGTCATTGTTATTGTTATTGTTATTGTTATTGTTATTAACACAAAGTGCAGTTTGTCATTCAAAAATACAATTTTTTAAAAAAAAAATAGTAATTTTCGGTACTTACACCAAACAAAGCAAATACCCTGCCAACACTGGAACTAAAATAATGAGACAATTTTATGATTAGCTAGGTGTTTGCATGGAAGGCAGAGCCATGGGAAGACATGTTTCCTGTGTATATAGAAATATTTGATTATGTAATCATTTTAGATGTTTAGCATAGTATTCAAAGAAACAAGATGTTGCTGTTCATTGCCATTAGTTCCTTGTAAGTTAATGCAGTGGCTTCTAGAATCCACATGAATGCTCTGTAGACCTCAAGGGGAAAATGTGTGGCATTGGCAAAGGCACTATAGTCAACTCTCTGTGCCAACCTTGCAGCTGCTTGTTCTGCTGCTATACGGCATTGCTTTACTCATCCTATTAGAAACATGTTGTGGGATGCAGCAGGCAAAACGTCTATGCACATGAGTGGTTTTATGTTCATGGATAGCCCTAGTTGTTGGAATGAGACTACTTGAGTCTTTAAAAAGTGCATTGACTTTGTGTTTACAAAATTGTCCATATTTATGCACATATCTCCCCACTTGAAAACTATTTATTTCATATGGCTACTCACACAAGCACTCTCCCATCACCTTACATTTCAGACCAAATGTGCAAAGAAGTATAGATTTCCAGGTTGAACTCTCTCTTTTTCGAACCACGAAATGTTATAGCTTAAGAATTCCTTTCATGTTGTCTATCTTTATTTCTCACCCTTTACATTTTTGATAAGTCAGGGTACTCAGCAAATATAGCACAGTGTCAATTCTCAGTAACTTCTCAGTAGCTAGAAATCAATAATCTGTATTACATATGATTAATCTGAAATGTAATTGAAGGTAAGGAGTTAGCATGAGTGTCTTGATATATACCCACTGCCAATCAGGGGAAAGGAAGGGAGGGAGGGAGGGAGGGAGGGGGAGGGAGGGAGGACAATAAATAAATAAATAAATAAATAAATAAATAAATAAATAAATAAATAAATAAATAAATAAATAAATAAATAAATAAAGAAAGAAAGAAAGAAAGAAAGAAAGAAAGAAAGAAAGAAAGAAAGAAAGAAAGAGCCGCAATGCTT
This sequence comes from Pogona vitticeps, assembly GCF_051106095.1. Lineage (NCBI taxonomy): Eukaryota > Metazoa > Chordata > Lepidosauria > Squamata > Agamidae > Pogona > Pogona vitticeps. The sequence goes on from NC_135785.1 coordinate 136,850,949, forward strand.
GGCACATTCACATCTCGGATGATACCATAGATAGGGGGTAGCTAGACTTCAGGCTTGCAAGATCTATGCTTTTGTCATTTCTTACAAGCAGCCTAAGTGATGTCAACCAGATATAGGTGTAAAATAGTGGTTCGGAAATTGCTTGGGGAAAATATGCTCTTAGATCTCAATATCCTTAAACACATGCTCAGCCCAGAGTTTGCTTTCAGTACAAGAACTGCAGTAATTTTCTGACCAAAAATTTAGCTCCCCCAATATATGAAAATTGAAGTCTAGTATTAATTTACTGCTGTAACTGTGAGACTTAGCCCTTGCACACCAAAATGCGACATTTCAGTCCTGCAGTGTCAAATTTTATCGCAGAATTGACAAAGAACCAGACTTGCAATGTAGGCATTCTGCACCTTTGTCATCTGCATGGTTGTAAACAACATTTCCTAACTTCAACCTACTGTCATATCTCTCCTACTAAAACAGACACACAGACAATTGTTAAGATTGGCTTTATTTACCATGAAAGCCCCATGAGAACTAGGAAATGAATTATCTCAATGCAAACTATGCTGCCAAGCACATAATCATACTATTTTACATAAGTTTAATTTTTAAAAAGGAGGAGGATTCAGTTGTTGTTATGTGCCATCCAGTCGCCTTCAACCCATGGTCACCCTATGAACAAGCAGTCTCCAAATAGTTCTGTCCTCAACAGCCCTGCTCAGCTGCTGAAGATTCAATCCTGTGGCTTCCTTTGGGAAGTCTGCTCATCTCATATTGGATCATCTTCTTTTCCTGTTGCCTTCCACCTTTCATTATTATCTTTCCCAGAGAATCCTGCCTTCTCATGATTGCCCCAAATGGTTTGTTGTTAAATATTGAGAAGTAAGATATTCCACAGCATTACTGATATTCTGATTTAAATTTCCAGAAGATTTTTGCTCATAGTTTAGTAAATCTACCCAACTTAACTTTTTATAATTAGGACAGTTAGCATAGTGGCTGACTTCGAAACACAAAGGTATACTCAGAAGCATCATGTAAGCCTCACAAATACATGAAGCAAGTGTGTTTTTTGGATAAGACAAACTGCTTCTTTTCACAGGAAAATCAAAGCAAACAAAATTCTTATATATCACAATATGTTCCCTGCTACCCACTGCACCATCCATTTGCACACGTGATATTGATCCAATTTTCCACTGCTTTCTCTCAGAATGGAATCCACACTTTCCCATTTCAGCCCTTCACAGGGCTGTAGAGAGGAGCCAAAAACCCTACTGTGGAAACATTGCTTTCATGGCACTGGAGATACCTGACTAATTTGGCAGAGAGTCAACACAAGTTAATTAGCTATGTGCTGTGTGTGCTGTGTAATATATGTAGCATCCTATCCTTAGCTGTATGAAGAGGCCAAATGGTCTAAGCTATTTCAGTAACAATGAGGTGGTAATCGAGACTTTAAGCCCATTCACCTGCTACTAGAAAAATAAATCAGTGCAATATTCTCATGAGAAATGTGCCAATACTGATTTCATGTTTAAGCTTATATAATCCACTTTAAAAAAGGAAAGAGTAAGAGTTGTAAGTCTCAAAGTGTTGTTTGATTTCAAATAAAGAATGCGTATAGATTTTCAGTACTACCTTCTGTAGCATTTAAAACCCATGTTATGAAAAACAATGTAAATGTCAGCCATATATTACTGCTGTTTCCCACTCCGTGCTGTTCATATTGCTGATGTTGTTTTTAAAACAGCAATTTGTTTGAATCTGAAACTTAAGTACCCTTCAATAATATTTTGGTTTTATGTCAACAATTTCACTCATAAGAGACTATTCTTAAAGTATAGTTATGGGAAACTGATTATTATCTGGCTGAATTAGTGGATTAAACATTGACTTCCACAGCCTCAGAGTGATTTAGAATCAATCACAAGCAATTTTGATGAACACAATAAAATGACCATTGTGGTAAAAGGACAAGTACAGAGTTAAATATAGAAATTCCTATTATTATTAGCTAGAGCCAGTTTGGCTAAGTTTCTGCAGAGCTGGGCTTTGGCAGTGCAGCTTATCTTTGCTGTCTTCCCAAGAAGACGCGAGATCTCTTAATCTCGTGTGAGTAGATTCAAGGAGAGGGGAAAACGATAGGTTATTTAAAGACTGTTCCCTTCCCCCTCCTCTTTCTTGCTGGCATTGGCTAAGGAAGGAGACTGGGGGTTCAGCTCTCTATCCAACTGAATAGTTGGTCACGAGGCCCTCTCAGCTCATTGTGTGGATCGGGGGGGGGGGTAGCATCGGCTCCCTCCCTCGGTTTGGTTGGCATTTACCCTGATTGATTTTGATCTAATAGTTCTTTGTTTGTCTTGTTAATACCCTTATTACATTTGTCCTAATTGTTTTTTGTTTGCCTTGATAATTAATTCTTTCTGAATTTTGTTGATTTGCACTGTACTAAAGGGGGGGTGCAACAGTGATGCTCACGTGAGCCGTGTGAGCAGCCCTTTGGGGTATAAAATAATAATATTACTGCTGAGCAGCGAGTGATCGGTAGCATTGGGGCAATTAATTGATAGGAATGTTTATTTGTACAGTTCCTCGACACTCGTCTGCTGAGTCAGAGGCAGTGCAGTTCAGCCGTTAGGCTCCTCAGTGGTTTGATGTGCCTTTTTTCCTCCCCCCTTTTTTCCAAGCGTCTTTGGGCTGCCTGGATTTGAACTTACTTGCGTTAGGCAGTTGGTTGCAGACGTGTCTACAGGGGGAGAGTTGTTTAATACAACTTTAACTGTTTAGTAGACTCCTTTGTTCATTAATAGCCTTAATTGATGGGATTTTAGGATTCGTTTAAATACTTGTTTAGAATCGGTTCTTTATCCTTGCAGACATTGATTAAGCTGACAGAAGATGTTAGTAGCAATATTATTTACATAATTGAGTAATTGTACGTATCAATTAATTAAAGTGCTGAAGCACTAATGATATTGTATTAACTTCATAATTAATTAGAGTAGTTGAAGTTTAATTGAATATATACATAATTGGCTAATTAATTCATTGTTTATATTGGGACATTGGGGTTCTTAAGTGGATACACAAATATTTGAGTAATTACATTAATTAATTTTATTTCCATTTTACATACATACATACATACATACATACATACATACATACATACATACATACATACATACATACATACATACATACATACATACATACATACATAAAATAAAATAATTAATAACAAGTATTTGAATAAAGAAGGAAAATTATAGGCCTGACCAGAATAAAGTGTTGTAATGAAAAGCTATAACTGTCAGGTGTGTTGAAACTGAGTCAGGGTGACTCAGCAAGGATGATATAACCCAGGCTGATGCAACCTAGAGATGAAGTAATGGTATGATGTAATCTGTAACCTGATTGGTTGTGTGTATGTATATATGTAGAGCTGTACAGTTAGTAGTATCTTCACCTGCTAGAAGATCACATCTGCCTGCCATGCTGCCAGACTGCTGTATATACTGATGTAAATACACTATGCTGAAAGAAATGCTGCCGGACTGCGTGTGATTTATTGCTGGACTGCCTGAACCGCCATATACTCTGCTAATTCCGTGATTTCCGCTGAGAAAAACCTGACAATACATACATACATACATACATACATACATACATACATACATACATACATACATACATACATACATACATACATACATACATACATACATAAAATAAAATAAAATAAAATAAAATAAAATAATTAATAACAAGAATAATCCTACTAGTATTTGAATAAAGAAGAGCTTAACGGTCATAAATTCCTGGTTCCTAGCTTCGGGTTTTCACTGCAGGTTGGGTAATGCAGAAATTGCTTCATGAGCAAGGGGCCGGGATACTGAGGTTTGTGTTTTCTGCTGTCAGGAGTAAAGTTAGGCTGCAAAATGGCCTTGAGGAAGGGTTAAGGGAATAGAAAAGGAAAGCAGTCATCCAAAAAACAGCCGGCACCTCAGGTTTCACTGACTCAGTCCTCTTCAGACGAGGAGTCATGGCCCATTTGGCAACAACTCCAAGAAAAGATTGCTGCTCTCCAAGAACGGCTAGGGCAGCCCTTCAGTCCAGTGAGGCACAGCTGCACTGGTCAGCTAGGGAATCCAAAGGTCATCACAGAGCTAAGCTTAAGGCTCTGGCAGACAATCTAATGACTAGGTTTGCCGTTTTAGAAGCAGAACAGCATGTTGAAGGCACAGCCAGAAAGGAAGCTGAAGGGAAGATGGTACGTGTCACATCGGGATGCAGATGGCGGCAGGTTTACCCCAATCATGGCAGCATCCAGTATGCCAGCTTTGAGCAGGCAGGAGACAATGGGGGAAGCTGGCCAGTAAGACACAGATGGCAGGGAGGAACCTGTTGCAGTGTCCCTGTCGAGTGAGTCTCCTACTGCACATGACACTTCCCCGCAGCTCCATGCATGGCCCAGGCCAGGCATGGGACAAGCATCTATATCTGACACTTCCATACCATTGTCAGCTTGGCCTTGGCCAGGCAGTGGTTTAGCCACTGCACCTGGCTCTTCATCATCACTGCCAGCATGGCCTTGGCCTGGTAGTGGCCAATTTACTTCTCCACCCTATCCACCATATAATAAACAGACTTTTGGGGCTCTTAATGCTTCATGGCAGTATACGAGTGCCCACTTGTGCAGCTGGACTGCACCATGCCTACAACCTACAATCCCAGCCCCAGTAACTCTGGCTGCTGGTGTAGATTTTTAGCCATACCCATTGGTTCCAGACACGGGTTATAATACCCTGCACTTACAAACATTGCCATTTGGGGATCGTGTGATGTCGCTGGGTGACCACCTTACACCAGTGACTAAAGAGAAGATTTGATAGGAAAATACATGGATTTGTTCGAGTTACTGAATAGAAATGTAGAAAAGAAGGACCTAGATCAGTGGTCAGGGAACAGGGGTAAATTACCTCAAATGGGATAAAAATGAAAATTCTGGAGGTAATGAGGATGAGCAGAGCCCCAGTATTGATTCTCTCATATCCAAGATGAAGCAACATCATTTCTCCAAAACCTGAAGTTTTCAAGTAGGTTGAAGCTTTCAAAGTAATTCTGAATAGATTCAATAAGACTTTGAATTCAAATAATGTATGATTTCCTTCCTTTCAAATCAAGGGGGTAATGTTGGTGTATATAAATTTTTTTTGGGGGGGGGTAAAAGGTAAAAAAGTTCCCTGATCCCTGATCTAGATAAGGAAGATGAGAATGGCAAAGAGAGATGTAGGTGGAAGAATCCAGACAAGGCTTGGTCCAATTGGCTGCCTGATTTCTTAATTTATGTGGGGTGGTAGTATGGGCCCAGCCTTGGCAGGCATTTCCCTTATTCCAATATTTTGATCTCATTTATACGGCATATGTGGATTTTGCCGGGCAGGCGTGGCTTTCTTATGATGAGGCATTCCTTATGAGAAGTGCCATTCACCCAAATTTACGTTGGGACAAGCCACTTGCCGGCCTTTGGTTAGAGTCAATGACCCCAACCAGGACCAATTTAGATGACAGGATGGATAGTGGGCACCTGATTAGGAAGACAGCGGTGAATGTGACTCTCCATGTAAGCATGGGGCAGGTGGTTCAACCTCGCCTGCTCTCCTGGAGTACAACTCAAGAGGTGTGTGCTCCAAGAAACTTTGCAGGTTTCAACACGAATGCATAATGTATGGGGGACAGCATCCCAGCACCACATGCTTCAGAGCTGGTGCTCTGAGGCAAGTCAAAGGCCCCAGAGGTGGGAAGAAACCCAATGAACGAGAGGGTAACCCTGGAAAAGGGGTCCAGTCCAATTAAAATTTTAGTCTTAGAAATATGACTGCACGAGTATCCCAGAAGGGATGATGCCAGTTATTTACTATTAGGTTTTAAAGCAGGCTTTAGGATACCAGTGGGAAGGCCCTGATCATTGATGTGATTTGTAACCTCACTTGGTTGAAGGCCACATATCCTGATATGCACATTGTTTGGTGGACCATTGTCATGGAGGTATGCGAGAAATTTTTTTGCCCGTAAACACTGCCCAACAGAGTGTTAACAGGGAAGTCTGCAGAGCTATTTGCAGCAGCCTTGGATCGGTGATTGGCCACCAGAGGATCTGCATGGACAAGCCAGAGTTTTTTCAGTCAGATGGCGTACATACATCTATCCTAACAAGGTTTGGATGTCTTCCTTGAAGACATCAGGGGGGGGGGCTGCTGCTGGAACTTGATGGGCCCGATGGCGGGCATGGGACTTAGCATGGCTAGTCCCTATGCAGTGGTGGTTAGTGTGGATTGAGTAGGTATTTTGGTGAGTTCCATAACAATAGCCAGTAATTATAGCTCATCTGAACTCCCAGCACTGTGGATCATGCGATTACAGTGCTTGGGTGGGAAAGATGCACCAGGGCCACACCCAGACCAACAGTCAACGGGGGGGGGGGCTGGAGGTCTGGGGATGGTCAAATTTGGGTCGGCCAAATTTCTCACTGTCTTCGTGGCTGGGAGAACTTGGGCCAGGGACTCACACATTTGTTTGTTAAAAGGGTCCATTCAGACCTTTGTTTTGATATCTGAGTCTGCACTATGGCAGGACCCCCCTTTGCCAAAGGATTGGTGACAATGATTATATTCAATAAAGTGTGGCCTGTATTTAATCCATAATTTCTGGTCTCGTGTCTTTATTCTGGGGTAAGGGGGCAATCCACACAGTCTGATTTTTATTTCTTGTTATTACAGTTCAGTCTACTTTCCAGCAGTAAAAAATGCATTCTTTATCCTGCAATAGCAGCACGTGCTTGATTTAAACAAAAAGAATAAACATACAGTACATACTTACACACACACACACACACACACACACACACACATCTCATGATATTCCCCAAACATGATCCTCTTCTTACATATAGGAATAAATTCTTGCCATTAATGAGTAAAGCCATGATAATAGTCATAGCTGTTTCTGATACTGGCCCAAAGAACAAAACAGAGTAAATCAGATTTGAGGCAACATTTGAATATTGCTGCATTATACCATTGATGTAGAACTATTTTGGTGTAAACCTATGTTCAGTTTGGATGAAAAAGGTGCAAAGAGATGAGCAGCTTTCAGCAGGTAATATTGTATCTGCTGAATCTTTATATGTGCAGTGATCATTCTCAGAGTCATTCTTGCAGAGCCATTACAGAGCTTCCTCTGAAGTACAACTTTTTCATTGCATTGGAGTTTCAGACTGCAGAATATATAACCGAGAAACAGCTATGAACATTTTACTCCATCCTTTTTTTTACCACTGAGGACTGACTTCTTCCACCAACTGAACTCTCTATGAAGTAATTATTTCAGATTAATATATTTCTCATCCCTAGCGCAAATCTGTAGAAAGAATTCTGACTCCTTGAGGGACTCCTAATTTCCTATAAAACAACTTGCTGCATATTTTTGCCTTCACAAAGAGAACAGTTCAGTGTCCTATTGAAGCGCAGGTTGTTTATGAAGGGCATAGTCTCAGATTACAGTAATCTCCCACATTCTCTCTGTTTTAGCACTGGAAGAAGTTGTTCCTCATCTGAATGTTCACACTAGGGTTTTTTTGCATTATATTTCAAATGTTATGGGACATTTGTATGTGCGGATATTTTGCTCCATTCCATAATGTGGTCCAATAACAATATCTCAGTGGGAAAATGCAATACATTTGTTTGGGCAAATTTTGACCAAGCTGCCTTTTGTTTATTAGGAAAAAAATCCTGTACATGGCATCCTGTAAAAATCTGGGGACATAGTTTGCAGCTCTTCAGATGACAATGTCACATAATGTCTTCTTCATGCATCTCTTTCCCACTGTCAATTGGAAGGCTGTAATACCTGTATTACAGCTGTAACACCTAACAGAGAAGAAAAACTTTAAGAAATAATAGAAACTCAGGGTCTGATCACACTGGCATATAGATATGATATATGGATTGCTGACAATATGGTTTGGATATTTTTTTTAAAAGGACCTCATCCTCATCCCTTTGTAATCCAATCCACCCCGCACCGAAAATGGCTAGTCTGGACAGGACATCAGAAAGACTTTTTAATTCTGTTTCTTCCTTGATCTCACTATCCACTTAAAACCAAAGAAGTTTTACATAAAATAAACAATGACAAAGAACTGTTTGAAGAGGAGTTCCACCATAAATCTTCTTAAAATATATTTGCTTTCCTTATGGTTACTTGCTATATTATATCATAATCTCTGCAGCTCATGTACACATCTATACATTTAACACTGTATGCAATCTAGGATGAGTGTTGCTACTTGAAAGACACTGCTGTGACTCTGAAAACAGCTGCCTCCATTGGTGGGATTGCACATTAAGTGCAAGGAGAAAAGATGAATGTGGCAAAAGACCTCATGGCTTCCTGCTGATCAAACGCCATAACTGATTAAGTAAACTGGAGGCATCAGCCTGCACAAGCGTCTGCTCAGCATCTCCTGCAGCAGAGGGCAGTGCCCACCAGAGATGTTTGAACATATTGGATATTTACAAACAAGGCAAAGGGCCAAGGCAGCAGTTAACACACACAAACACACACGCGCACAGTGCCAAAGAGCAGCACAAAACAGCTGCTACAAGAAACTAGTTTGTGCACTTGCCTGTAATATGAAGTGAAACAAAGTCGATGTCTTTTCAAGTATTATTACTTGTGCTAGTTGACATTTATGATCAACTAGGAGGATGGTGGAGGGGAGGGAAATGAGGCAATGGAGAAGATACATTTTGGGATGAATAGACACAGAAGAGGTTGACTAAAGAAGCTGTAGTTTTCCATGTTTGTTGCCAGTGATTTACTTTATTAGTCTTGTGGTTCTGTAAGTGGCTAGTGAGATTTCCACTGAAAGAGTGTGGCACGCCACATGAATAGGTGCAGAATTTCCTTTTGAAATAGTTAAAAGGGGAAAAACCATTATGATCCTATACGGCCTGTCCCACTGTTGTCAGTTTCTCCTAAGTAAATCTGCAATAAATTCATGAAATTTTTACCCATTCCTGGCCTACTTGTAAAGCCAGGTAGTATTCCTGAGTAATTGTAACTAAGTTCAACATGGCAAATGTGACTCTCTTCCTCCCCAGTATAGCCACACAACAACCCTATGAGGTAGATCAGGCACAGTGTGTGTGACTTGCTCAAGGTCACCCTGTGTATTTTATGGTCAAGTACTGATTTGAATCAAGTTCTCCTGAGTCCTAGTCCAACAGACTAGTTGTATTGTTTATATGGCTCGCTAGGTGCCTTTCTCCTGATCATTTAATACAGGATTTTAAGCACCTGGTAATTTTGCACTGAATTTTAGACACGATTCAGATTTAGTCTCAGTGCAACCAGCAGGATAGTGGAGACAGGTGTTGTACACTGACAAGCAGGATTAGGCCACACCAATATAATCTGAACCATCTTGAGGTCACAGTGTCTACCCGGGATGAAAATACTCAATGTTCTTTTGTTCTTTTGTGGAAATCTGGTTTGAAAACCAAGGCCTGACTCTGTGACTACTGTTTTTCTTTAGAAATTGCAAATATGTTAAAACTGCATTGAAGGAGTTCATACTGTGTACCCATTCATGTTTATGGGTCACATGCTTATTCTGACAACAGACCAAAATATATATATTTGGTTATTTTCAAACTTTAAAAAAAGCCTCTAATAAGAAGTAGAACATGGGGTACTTGTCTAAAGAGAAACACATTCAATAGCTGCCATTCTTCTCTGACTGCAAAGAAACAAAATACATTTTTGTGTGTAATTGAGCCAGTGGTTGGTGGCTTCCTTTAAGAACCATTAACTATACACTCTCTACTTGTTTCTCAGTTCATCTTTTATGTCTGGACACAAAAACCTTATGAATGTAAACAGTTACTGTGTGTTGTTTCCTGGGACACCTACAGTGAAGTACAGATATGGTTAAGCTGTTCCGCAGGTGGATCTTTGTCGCCTTGCAGTATATACAATAGGGAACTCAGCAGAGTGGCACTGTGAGACTGACTAGTTTTGGATGAAGAGGGCTCTTGTTTCCTGTGAGCCATCATCTTTATTTTTTTTTCTCAGTCTATGTTTTCTAGATGCCAGGGCCACCTTTTGGTGAATTACAAGGGGTAATAGCAGCTCTGTGCAGACTAGAAGTTATTGTCCTGGAGCACCTTATCTCTGGATTGCTCATGGATTTTACAACTCTTTATTCAAGTAATTCAATGGCCTGCACAAGCGTCTGCTCAGCATCTCCTGCAGCAGAGGGCAGTGCCCTCAAGGTTGAATACCTGAGTACTTGCAAATACCATTTCTTAAAAACACACAAAGACAATATGATGACATATCAGGTTGCCAGGCCTATGAGCACCTGCGGGAGCCTCAGGGCATTGCTGTGCTTCTCCAGGTTTCCATGCAGAGAGACTAATCTCAAGGTGAGTGGTACTAGAAAAACAGAAATTTGGGTTTTTGTGGGTGAGATGGCTTTAAAGCCTGGGTGTCTATCTCAATTCACTTCCAACTACTGTACTGCTATTCATTCTGGCCTGGTGGTGACCTTTCAAGACACCGCAACAGAAGCAGTGGGCCCGAAAAGTGTGTGGTGTAGTTAAGACACTACAGGATGCAATCTCGAGTGTGAATGGTAATGGCCAGTGTACTTCCCACCACTCCCAGATACATCTGCACTGCTTTAGCTGGATCTCTCTCTTTTATACCCTTTTCTATATACAACTGAGCCAGAAACAGGTCCAGTCCCTCTGCCACTTCTTGTCCACACAATCCCTGTTATATTGCAAGACCCATCAGGCTTTTGGTCTCAGATTTTTGGCTTTAAAATCTCAGGGAATGGCATGCTGCTGACATGGAGACCTTTATGTGGTTGTGTCCCCCTCACAACCTTTTCCCCCTTGCTTTTTTCCCCCAAAACAGAGAGCGAGAGCGAGAGCGAGAACTGTTTGCCTGCCCTTTTCTATCATTATAATATCCTCAATCTTAGAGTACGGTATGTGCCTCTGAAATATTTTATATTTATATTGTTGCTCTGTAAATCTGGGAAGCAGCCATCTGGACTTTAATCCAAGTTAAACACCTTACCTCAAGTTGAAGCTGATTCCATAAAAAGGATCCTATCTCCCAAAATTGTAGAAAGCTCACGTGACCTGCTCTCACATCAACATGGCCTCAGGATTCTATTAGACTCAAAGAAGCCCTAAACTATAATTATATAAATAATAAGGTTTGTGCGATTCACAGCACTTGTGTTTTCAAATGGTAGCATCTGCAGAGTCAGCTTGCTATTAACACCCCTGCGTCTACAAAAGAGATTGCTGACACATGAATGGGATGCTTTGTCAGTCTGGCACAAAATGTAGATGAAGTGCGGAGAAGTAAAGCAGAGAATTCAAAGGGGCTCTTGATTGCCTTCTTTAAAATGCCAAGAACTTAAGCTGCCCTTTCTTATCTTCCTCTGCATGCATGTGACACTTTAGGAGGTCTGTCTTATTGTACTATAATTCAGCGATTGTTCACTCCATGCACTGCTCCTTCCCTCGCTAAAGGGCAGCATGAGATATATAATTCTGGTAATGAACAGCTGCATAATTTAGGGGTTGTTAAACTAGGAGGACACTCTTCCCGATTTGTGTTTCCTTAGCAGATGCCAGGATTTCCCAAGCCTATTTAGCGATGCATTCCCCCTGTCACTGCTTTCAGTCTCACAATTAATAAGTTCCAGGGTGTCTCAGGAGGCAAATGCAAAAGTACAAGAATAAACTATGCCTCTCTAAGAGGAATAAAATTGTTTTCCCTTATAATTTAACCAGAGGCAATGGCAGCAACCTCAGTTGCATTTTGTCATAGGGTCAAATTGTATATTATGGATAACACATTATTAGAGAGGAAGTGACATTAAAGAAATAGTGCAATTCAGGCAGGCTTTCATATGTGAAAAATCAAACAAAATCCATGTTCCTTTGCCAAAGAGCAATAGAAAAACAAAAACCAGTGGGTTTGCAAAGAAAAGTCCCTGGGGTGATAGCCTGCAGTGATACAGTGATAGCCATCCACATCCAACAGTCACAGAATTTCCCATTTTCATGATGGGCTATCTGTAACATCCCACAGAATAATGTATAAAACATGCTACCCTTTTCTGCTTCACACTTTATAGAAGACCACTTCTTATGTTAACCTCTTAATGTTGCAGCACATGCACGAGAACCTTCCATATTCCTTTCATCCTGTGCACCCACAGATTAGGAGGAAGAGAAAAAGGAAGAGCCTGCCTTCTTCACCCTGGACAGCAACAGCAGCATTAACATGTAGTGTTGCTTGGGATGCTAGTATACCAGTTTTGCAGGCAGCTGTTTTTCTTTCCTAGTCAGCAAAGTATCTGTAGCCAGCTTATATACTGAATTGCATTTATGCACAAAGCTGCCGCTGCCATGTTTGGAGGCTATACTCCATGCTATATCTCCTTTCCTGAGCATAGCACAAAGCAGAAGGTATGCCACTCCTATAGTAGAAATTATTTGTGCAGTAAGAGTGTGTCATGTGGATCAGATGACTGTTTGAGGTTTCCTATAATAAAGTGCTTGACCTATCTTAGTTCTTTTAGTAATAGGTAGTGTCAGAAGTAGAGATTGACCATATAAAGATATACAGAGTTATCAAAATGTGTAGGCATTATTTTTGGGTACCCCCAGTGTATCACCATACCATTTCCTTCCCTTCTTTGTTCACTATGCAGTTATTTTTGTTTGGCATCAGAGAAGACTGGCACCCAAAACAAAAACAAAAACCTTTTTGCATGTAAAAAGATGCCAGATTTGCATGCATATACAGTCGTGCCCCGCTTAACGATTGCCCCACATTACGACGAATCCGCTTCGTGACTATGGTTTTGCGATCGCAATTGTGATTGCAAAACAATGGACTAAATGGGGGGATTTCACTTAGTGATGATCGGTTCCCTGCTTGAGGAACCGAATTTCGCTTTATGACAATCAAAAACAGCTGATCGTCGGGTTTTCAAAATGGCCACTGGGTGCTTAAAATGGCTCCCCACTGTGCTTGGGGATGGATTCCTCACTATACAGGCACCGAAAATGGCCACCGTATGGAAGATCTTCGCTGGACGGTGAGTTTTTAGCCCATTGGAATGCATTGAAAGGTTTTCAGTGCGTTTCAATGGGCTTTTTAATTTCGCTTTATGATGTTTTCACTTAACAGCTATTTTCCTGGAAAGGAAGTTATGAGGAACCACAGAGCTCACTTTAGCCTCTACAGCCTTGAGTTAATGATATGACCGAAGGATTTGGAAGGAGGAATGACTGGCCTGGGCAGGAAATATAATTGCTCAACTTAAATCATTTTAGTCCTTCTTATCACTTACAAAAACTCTTTACTACCAGTTCAACTCTATTGGAGGGATCAAACTAATGTCATTCAAAGCACTTTTCTTTGAAATTAGACGCAATAAACTATTTGCCCTACAATGTTGATAATTATGCTAATTTTTTAACACGCTGTGTGGTATAGTGGATAGAGTGACAGGCTAGGACATGGGAGAACAGGGTTCAAATCCCCACTTGGCCATGGAAACTCATTGGGAGAGTGTAACTTGGAAAACCACTCCTTAAGTACAGTCATGGCCAAAAATATTGGCACCCTTGCAATTCTGTCAGAAAATACAACCCATCTTTCAGAAAATTGTTGCAGTTGCAAATGTTTTGGTAATCAAATATCCATTTCTTTGATTTGCGGTGGAACAACACACAGAAACAGAGAAGATAAGTCAAATCTGATACAATTCCACACAGAAACTCAAAAATGCATTGGCAAAAATTATTGGCACCCTTAACTTAATATTTGGTAGCACCCCCTTTGGAAAAAATAACTGAAATCAATCGCTTCCTGTAACCATGAATGAGTTTCTTACACCTCTCTACTGGAATTTTGTACCACTCTTCTTTTGCAAACTGCTCCAGGGCATTCAGATTTGACAGATGCCTTCTCCCAACTGCTCTTTTGAGGTCTCTCCACAGGTGTTCTATGGGCTTCAGATCTGGACTCATTGCTGGCCATTTCAGAACTCTTCAGCACTTTGTAACCATTTCTGAGTGCCTTTTGAAGTGTGTTTCAGGTCATTGTCCTATTGGAAGACCCATGACCTCTGGTGGAGAAGCAGCTTTCTGACACTGGCCACTACGTTGCACCCCAAAATTCTTTGGTAATCATCAGATTTCATGATACCGTTCACACAGTCAAGGCATCCAGTGCCAGAAGCAGCAAAGCAACCCTGAAACATCTTTGAACCTCCACCATGTTTGACTGTAGGGACTGTGTTCTTTTCTTTGAATGCCTCATTTCTTTTTCTGTAAACAGTACCATGATGTCCTTGACCAAAAAGCTCTACTTTTGTCTCATCTGTCCACAGTATGTTCTCCCAGAAGGATTGTGGTTTTGTCACATAAATTTTGGCATACTCCAGTCTTGCTTTTGTATGCCTTTGTGTCAGCAGTGGTGCCCTCCTGGGTCTCCTACTATAGCATCCCTTTTCATTTAGATGGCGACAGATAGTGCCAGCTGACACTGTTGTACCCTGTATCTGCAGATCAGCAAGAATTTGTAAGGAAGTTAATCTCGGTTCTGTATCCATCATTAGAACAACCCTTCATTGCAATTTTTCAGTAATTTTGCTCTTCCATCCATGCCCAGGGAGGTTAGCTACAGCGCCAAGGGCTGTAAACCTCTTAATGATATTGTGCACAGTGGACACAGGAACATTAAGATCTCTGGAGAGGGACTTGTAACCTTGAGATTGTCAATGATTTTCCACAATTTTTTCTTTCAAATCCATGGACAACTTTTTACACTTAATTCTTTTCTCCATGCTCAGTGTCATACACAACAAAAAGATTGAGTCAACTTTTCACCATCTTAGCTGGTTGCAAGTGTGATTACTATATTGCCCATACCTCTTACTTGTGACAGGTGTGTCTAAATACAAATTAAAGGAGCATCACATGCTTGACAGGCAATTCTGTCTTACAATTTAAACAGAGTGCCAATAATTTTGGCCAGTGCATTTTTGGGTTTCTGTGTGAGATTGTATCAGATTTGACTTTTCTTCTCTGTTTTTTTTTGTGTTGTTCCAACACAAACTAAAGAAATTAATATGTGAGTACCGAAACATTTGCAACTGCAACAGTTTTCTGAGAGAAGGGTTGCATTTTCTGACAGAACTGCAAGGGTGCCAATATTTTTGGCCATGACTGTATCTCATTTACCTTGAAAGCCCTATTAGGGTTATTGTAAGTCAGATTCAACTTTACAGCAGAGAACATGCAAACAGGAAGCAACCAAATTGTATTTTTAACATGAAAAAGTCAGAGACAGATGTCAAGTAACATTAAATAATAAAACATATGGTATGCATCATCATCATTATAAATACCAATCACAATCAAAATTACAAAAACATTGACTGGTGTTACGGTATATAATAGATGAAAGGTTTAATCAAAAGCTAAGTATCTGTTAAATATCGGCACAATATGTATGCTGTTCCTAACATTGCCTTTAAAAAAAAAAGCTCTGATGGTGTAATTTTTGAGATCTGCAACTGCTTCTAATACTGAGTGAAATTTCTTGATATGGTTCCCAAAGCCCAAATGACTATGGGGCCACTGAAGTGTGTTTCTTCCAGCGACAAGATGTTTCGATGGCCAGGTCTTTGTATTTCATTAGTTTTTCCAATTCTTCATTTTCAGCTCTGGCATCCCCTGGAATTGCACTGTCAATGTTCCAGTCATTTCTTCAATCTATTACTTCTATGTCTGGTGTATTATGTTTAAGGTGTCTGTCCGTTTGAATCCAGAAATCCCATAAAATCTTGACTTTGTCATTTTCTGACACCTCTACCTGATGTTCTCATGGGTTTTTGGAGGCTGACAAGTTATATTTTTTGCATAATGACCAATGCACTAATTTTGCCACTCTATCATGTCTAATTTTGTAATATGTATGCGCAATCTTTGGACATTCGCAGATCAGGTGTGAAACAGTTTAATCTTTTTCTTGGCAGAGTTGACATTTGCTGTTAGCACTAATTCCTTGGATCTTAACTTTCATCACATTGGTTTGGAGTGTTTATTGCTGCTGCTGTTTGGCCAGTCATTGACCCTTTCAGTTTCTGGGGGTGGGATTGGAACAGTAGCTTATTAAACAGAGAATACCTCACAAAAGGAGATTTCAGATGTCTTCTTGCATGCCCATAAGAAAGTTAACACTGGGGCTTGTGCAAGTGTCAAGTCTCAACAGGGTCTTAATCATAAGAATACAATAAATTGATGGTCACTGGTAAAAAAAAGTAATGGGTTGCTTGCAGGTGTAAAAGTAACAAAAAACAAAACAAAACAACCACAGTTATACTATAAAATTCTTTTATACTATAAAAGAATTAAAACTATACCTCATTGTTAAACTCATGATGCAAAATATATAATATTAATACCAAGTAACTCATTATTTATTTAATAAGTAACTCTAATACATTTTTGCTTCTGACTAAGATTAATACAGACAGATTTCTCCATCAGAAATATAGTATGTGAACATGCTGTAAAGACCAGTTTTCCCAAAAATCAAAAGAGGAAGTAAACTACAAGCTGTATTTTTTCATTCTGCAGCTACCACCCACCAAAAAATTCTTAGGCAGTTTCCAAATAAAAGCTTTACCTAGGGTTTTTTGTCAACTAAGGGATAAGAGGATGCTTTGTCTAGCATTCCAGAGGCCTGGTACGACTGCATCACCTTGTTTATAAGGTTATATATACCAGCTTTGGGTGCCTTAATATAAAATGCAAACTGAAGACGGGAGAAAAATACAGTGAAAAAGTAAGGTGCTAATTAATAACTGTTGCATTCAATGATATTCTCAGATTTATTTGCATTATGATCGGCTTGGTACAACGCGTAATGCACTATAACACAAACCCTTCTCACAAGAATCTGTGCATTAAAAAGATGAAGCCCTATAACATATGGAGTATTATATTCAAAGGGCATACAACATGACATAACAGACTGAAAAAGGACCAGAAATTGTCTACAAACTGAGAAGCCACTGTGGTTGTATGAAAATCTGAATTACTTTGCAGCAATCCTGGCATATCTCCATTTGTCATACTTAGACAGTTGCAGCTGTCTTCCTTTTGTCCCTGGAAAAAAATGCAGCCTTATAAAACCCACAGCAATGGTAGCTGTATTAAAGAATACATACTAGAAAAAAGAAGGAAGATTGTTGCAAATAGAAATCAGCAACAAAAAAACAAAAGCTACACTACTTAACTTGCATCACACTCCACTGGTCATTATTCACCTTGGGTTATCTTCTATGCAGTGTGTACAGCCACTGTAATATTTATTCCAGACAACAGCTTAGCAGGCAAACTGAATCCCCCCACTTGTAAATCATGCAAACAGGCAGTACTCATATTATGTTGCCATGAAAAGCACTAGAGAACGTGCTTTCGGAAATACCCATTTGTTCCCCAAGTACCACCACCAATTTTGTATGCAGGAGTATGTGCCCAGGTGTGCGCTTTTTAATATAAAGTTGGAGGGGCTCTATAGAAAACAATTTTTATCCCTCTTTGAATATACTGTGTAAGTTGGTTATTGTGAAAGAAGCAAAGCCTCCATTAATCAATAGATGTTTCTGACACTATTATATAAATCCATTCATCATAGCATAGCAATAATTGTGTGCCTGTGTTTCTGTGTGTCCACATCCCTTGAACAAAGCAGTTCTTATGCGACATCAAGTTTATTCTGGATTATACAAATTCTAACAGAGGTTTTGGGGTATATAAGATATTTAGGGTGGTTTACCATTGTCTTTCCCACGCTCCCACATGACTTCTCTATTACGATTTTCAAAGGAATCTGTCATTCATTCATTTTTTTCTTGTTTTCATCTTCTCTTTATTTTATCCTGATTCCCTGTTAAATAGCTGGATAGCTCAGTGGTTTAGACATCTGCCAGATGTTAGGAGTTCGATTCCCTGTTGTGCCTCTTTGACTAGGGCTGGACTCACAGGATCCCTTCCAGCTCTGCAGTTCTACATACCAGTCACTGAAAAGTTGCAATTAGGATTCTAATCCTTTTATCACCTTTTACTTTTGTTTCTAGACAATTTTAAGAGTTCCATCAGTGATCCATCAGCTTTTCTTTTCTTTTGACTACAAGAATAGTCTTTTTGCATTTTTTGTGATATTTTTTCTCATTTTAATCCTCAGTTCTTATGGTTTGCAGCAAATTGCATTATAATAAGACAAATCTGTTCTTTATACATCAAGATACAGGGACTGAAACTATCAATCTGAATATGAACATGCCAGCAAATATGGAAAACAAAACAAGGGGATCCTTAAAGAGAGCAGTAACTATTTCACTATTACAAAAATTTCCCATGAAAGCAAACTGATATCCAAGGTTTTTGCTATAATTTTTATCACATATAGAGCAAGGAATGCCCAATATTCAAGATGGATTCAGAAAGGAAAAGACACTAATGATTCTATTGCAAATATATATAGTTTTGAGCTGGAGCAAACCAATAAATAAATAAAATAAGAGAACAGGCTTAACCCAGGACATCCAGTGGACGTCAGAGTGCCCAATGACTGTCAATCATCAAAAGAGAGCACGGACTTCAATCTGAGTCTTTGTTGCACCAAACTCAAATTGGGAATTCCTCAGCTGTGTGGGTGCATTGAGCATCGGACTAGGAGCTGGACTGTGCCAAGTGGATGACAGTGAGAGTCTATGCCCAGTGACTTTTACCAGCAGAAGACATCAATCTTGTGAGAGACATTTGTCTGCCATCAAGAGGGCATACCTGTCTATCGTATGGACCTGGAAGAAACATAAGCTATGCAGACGGAGAAGAAAGTTTATCCTGTGCACTGACCACTCACCTTTGAAATGGTTGAGAACTTTGCAAATGAACAGTAGCAAACTGACTAGGTTGTCCTTGATTCTCCAAGATTATGACTTTGAAATTAAAAACATTAAAGGATATTTAAATGTGGTAGTGGATGCTTTGTCCAGAGGACCTAATGATTAAGTGTAAATGTATATGTTTATGTTTTTATCTGTAATGAGTGATTGAATCTAAAGAAAATGTTTATGAATGTATGGTTTTTGGGACGATATAATGTGGTAAGTTTAAATAGTAAATGTATTACTTGATAGAAGCCCATATGGCAAGTATGTATAGTTATAAGTATGGTAAGAATGTTAGTAAATGTATTAAATGTCTTGTTGTTTGTTTAAGAGGATAAACTTGTAAGTTTTCCCCTCATAAAACAAACTTTTTAAGGGGGGGAGGAGTTAGAGTGTGATCTGTATTAATTAAGGTAGAAGAGGTTAAAGTAAAATACTGAAGCTTTGTGTAATTTTAGGAATGTGCTTAAGAATTATTCCTGAAACAACTTGTAATCAATAAACCTGTTCTTATTTCAAAGTTAAGTACTGAATGGACCTCAGTCTTTCATAGGAAATATAGCTGGTAAAGAGATTAACTGGTGGCAGCGAGGTAAAGGGCGTGTTGGGATACCTTTGTGATCTCTGTGTTTTGTGAAACAAGCAGAGGCCATGGGGTAAATGCTACAGTGGCAATGACTGAGAAAAGGAACACAGAAGGGTTTATCCTTGCAGCTCAAGGTCAAGCACTCTATACAAATGCAACTGAAGCCCAAGCCAAGAAATCATACAATGATTTTAAATGTTTGTAAAGAAGCAGAAGTGTCTCTCGACCACCTTAATTGTGGATGCAAAAATAATTGCCCAAAAGATTATTTGGAAAGGCACAATAAAGTTGCAACAATGGTTTATTGGAACATCTGTAAGAAATACAACAGTGACAGAAAACTGAAGGGACCAAAATTTTAAAAAGTTGTTGAGAATGGAGAAGTCAAAATATTATGAGACATCTAGATTCAAACTGATAAACCTCTAGCTCCCAACACACCATCCAACATTTGGAGGGCTGTGTGTAATAACAACGTGTTGTCAAGTCAATTCCAATTTATGGTGATGTTTTCCATGGTTTTCTAGGTACAGATTACTAATTGTGTTTTACCATTCCCATCTTCTGAAGACACTCTGGGGCTGTGCAGCTTGCCTAAGGCTTCACAAACTCACTGTTGTCCCAGCAGCAACAGTGGGGGAATCAGTGGGGAATCAAACTTCTAATCACTATACAGAGAGGTATCTAGAGAGTCATAAAATCATCTAAAATCCTTTTCAAACCATCTAAGCTGGCAACCATCACCATGTCTTGTAGGGTTTAATGCCATAAGGGTGTGGCATTGCACCAATTTGTTGCAGCACCAAGTTGTGTGGCTAAAGTCACTTTAAGGTCACTCTTACTTCTCGACAATATGTAAAAGGTAAAATTGTAATAAAATATATTTAGCAGAAAAACAGAAAAGTGAAGACATAGAATACGGATTAATAGCTAGACAGTCAACCAGAGGAGGAAATAATTCTCCAGAACCTAACAATTGTTTGCCATAGTAATTTAAGTTAGATATTGCAATGCATCTCCATAAACAAACAAATCTGAGAGTGCTTCCCAATAGTTGTCATGTTAATAGAGAAATATGGATTTAGTTTTACATTTGTCAGAATGCCATCTGGTTGGTTGATTCAAAATGGATTTTAATGCATATTGGTTGAAATAATCAGAAGAAAAGGCCCTTTGTCTCTCTAAAATAATGCTGGGAGGAAAACAGCAGATGATGGCGATCACCATCCCCAATCATTCCCAGGTAACAGTCTGCCAGGGGCATCTTCCTGGTCAATGTTTGAGAAAGAACACTGGACTAGAGGAACACTCGGTCTGACCTGGCCAAGCAATTTCTTATGCCCTGATGAGATTTGTCTTCTGAGCAAGTCCTGTTGTCGAAATAAATGGGAGTTGTGCATGAGAACAACTATGCTCTTAGCACAACCTCCAGTCATTTGTTCCATCTGGGTGTTTTCACTCTTACGTATCTGACTGATTGACAATGACACCTGCGCCCCAGGGAGCCCATTAACGCACAACTACAAAAATAAAAAATGTTACTCTCATTTTCAGGCAAGCACTTCTCCCTCTGAAGGCTATGGGACTGATTCTATTTTACCCACATTTTGGTGATTGGAAGGAAATCTCTCTAAAACTAAGATCCTGAAAGTCATTACTTGAGGATTGCTGACTGGACACCTATTACTTACAAGCTGTTACTTTAATGAAAGATTTATATCTGATCATTCAACCTCCTAGTCTTTTCTACTATTAGCTGGGAACTCACATGCTATTTTACTTCCTAGCTAAAGTTTACTGAACTGCAGTCCATTGGTCTCCTAAAGTACAGGACTGTTACAGTAATGTAGCATGCAAGAGCACAGCGTTTTAAGGACAAGGAGTAATATCATGGTAATGTATTAGTTCCCGGTAATATATGCCTGTAGAATTAGCTTGTGCTTTGAAAACTGTGCTTGGTCTCTCCTTCCCCTTCCCCTTGTGGCACGCTCTCCAATGTCTCTTTCCTCTATCTCCCCAGTGTGTCATCAGGCTTCCACTCATCATGAGCTGTTAGAGGTAATTTTGTCAAAAGGCTTCCTCTTACCTCTGGGCCTCGCTTTGAGCTAAGTTTTTGCCACAAAGGTAGGGTTGTGGTAATATGTGCTGAATTTAATGGAAGAGAATTGCTTTTGAGGATTGTGCAGAGGGATTAATACCTTATCCCACAGAAGTCGTTTGAACAAACTGTGCAGGGAGATGAATTAAAATGATGTTTCAACCACTGTTTTCTTTGCCAGAAATATTCAAAAGGTCAAATATAGTCTAAACTGTAATGATAGTTGTGATTACGGGGGGCATTAAAAAAACCCAGTGTAATGTAAAATTGGCAAAATACTATTAGTATGTTTTCCTTTGAACCAGGGTCTCACCGAAACAGGAAGGCAAAGACTTATTCTGTGTAAGTTGGGTTTGCTTTCAATTCATCAGTATTTAGTTATAAAAACTGGGGCCTTGTATTTGAGTCAAGCAAAAATTATAATAGTGATAAAATAAAAGGTCAATTGGATTTACATTGATTTAGCTCATCATCATAATCATAGAATTAGATAAGAGTATGCATATATGTTAACAACTTTATAGACAGAGAAACAGAAATAGAATTAGCACATCTTGTCAATCAGTCAGATACGTAAGAGTGAAAACACCCAGATGGAATAAATGGGTTCCATCTAGGGACGTTGCGGCGCTGCGGTTAAACCACAGAAGCCTCTGTGCTGCAAGGTCAGAAGACCTGCAGTTGTAAGATCGAATCGATGCAACGGAGTGAGCCCCCGGCGCTTGTCCCAGCTCCTGCCAACCTAGTGGTTCGAAAGCATGCAAAATGCAAAAATGCGAGTAGATAAATAGGTACCACCATGGTGGGAAGGTAACAGTGTTCTGTGTCTAGTCGCACTAGCCACGTGACCGCTGAAGATTGTCTTTGGACAAATGCTAGCTTTATGGGTTGGAAATGGAGCTGAGCACCTCCCCCTAGAGTCAGACATGACTGGACAAAATGTCAAGGGGAACCTTTACCTTTACCTTTACCAGGAGTACTGAGATTTCCCACTGTCTTAAATGACTGTGGGGTATAGGTGCCTGACTGATTTGATTTTGTCCATGCAGATCTGATGCAGAATGTGGAATAAATGACAAATGCAGATGCCTCCCAAGTCCTCACAAACATTATAATTCACAAGAAACCCTGGGAGGAGGAACTAGCTATACAACAAGAAGTCTGTAGTACAGATATATTCCATTTCCATATTTTTGTACCTTCTACAGTTCAATTCCAAAATCAATAAACTGCAAATAAATAGATTTAAAATATATTGTTTCATAACAGTCTGTTGGATTCAGAAGAATCTTCCCATTGACAGGCCCATTACGTCTGTAGTAAATGCTAACTCCTAATGTAATTGTTGTTATTTTGTACTCTGCTTTATGAATATTTGGTAATTTATGGCTGGGTCAAATAGCCTGCAACTCTTAAATGACTGACTATCCATTAAATAGTAATTATGGCCCAGTGTCCAGGCCAAATCAATACAAATGTGCATAGCTGCTGTAAAACAGTTTTTCTAACCAGGGAGGATTATCCACCATTTCACACTCCAAAAGAACTAACCAATTAAACAGTGGGTAAGGTCAAATTTTATTGATTGCAGACTCAATGAGATTTCTTGTGTTGTTTTTTTCTTCCCCCCTCCCAAGTACCCCTCCCCTGTAAGTCAAGTATGATTTATTTAAAACAATTGTTCTTTTTTAAAAAAAATCCAGAAACAGTACTTCTACAGCAAGAAAACATGAGTGGACTTGCAATAACATAATGATTCATTGACATAAAGATCAATAAGACTATAGAATCTTGGAGCAAACAAATAAAGAGCAAAAAATAAAACCATTCCTGGTTAAACTGCTACTGTAGTTTTCAAAAGATTTGTAACATTTAGTAGGGCATCTTCTAAACCATATATAAAACAATGAAAGGAAGGACATTTTTGTGGATGACAGGGATGACAAATTATCAGGCAGTTTACACAAAACACGTTCACCGCCTGATGGCTGCAATGTCAAGGGATGGCAGATAGAACTTCAGTATCTACTCACATTGCCTCTGAACACCCTGCTTTTGAATGGCATCACTGTGAACATCTGCCAGTCATTACGTATAATTATGCATATACTCACATCTTTTGTCAATGTTATAAAGCTAAAAAAGATAGTGGAGGGCTTAATGAGACTAGACAAATAACTGGGGTTTTGGAGAGAAAATGTTTTGTCCCCTGCAAACTGCACAGCTAGTTTCTCATCTCATTCAGCTGTCTTTTTCAACTTCATATTTAAGCCTTTGCTAAACAATTTCCTCCCAGTTTGCCTTTCTTTGGCACCACAATATACATCACATTGACTCATTTGGTTTCAGTTAAGATCACCAGTAAAACATTACATTCTATCACCTCCTGAGTGCCAACAGAATTAGTCCTAGCATCATATGTCTGCTCCACAAGCTACAGGTAGATGATTTGCTGTCAAAAATTTTATCTATTGGTCTCCAGAAAGTAAGTAAGCATAAAAATGGAAATACCATGCTTTTGGAAAAATGCCACCTGGCACAAATTTAATAAACTGGGTGGCTCACTGTTGTGAATAGGAAGGAGAAAATCTGGCAAAAGAGAAAATCTGCTTATTCAAATTCAGTGGCACATCTGACTGTCATGCTGAAGACTGAAACAAAATATTTATCTTGGTTAATAACTCCAAGGTGGTTTGCCATTTTCTCTCTTATCCTAACTCACAGATTGGCATGAGTGTCTGAAATTTGTGTTAAGGATTTCCTGCCCACCTACAGCTGCTTTCAGTCACAGAATGATATATTTTTAAAGCCATTAATTGAACAGATTTCATCAAAAGTACCATGCCTATAATCCACTCGGAAAACAACAAATATGTAAAATAAAGCTATGTGTATTTGGCTTCCATCTAAGTACTCCATTTACAAAATTAAAATCTTTTTTTTAATGAAACCCAGTCAGATTACTTCATATTTCTATGCTATTTATATAGGTGCAATCACTGGATGCTTAATACTTAATCATAAGAAATAATCATCTACTCAATGTCTATCTGACCCTGTCTCCTTGAACTTTGCTTCTATATACAGTACCAGGAAAATCTAAGAGGGATTGAGTGTGTGTTTCCTATATCTTTGCTTGGCCCACCAGCCATGGCTTGGTTAACTTATTTGAGGTCTAAGATTAGTTTCACTGTTGCAACTTGTAAAAAAAGAATCAGCCATTTAAGAATGTGTCCCAATTAGTTGATTCTTTAATTTTCTTCTGTATATGTGTGTGTTATATTTGTGTGGTGGACAAGATGGGCTGAATCGTCTGTTCTGTATGCACTATGTCCTTACTGCTTGTGATATCTTCAAGGCCCTCCTCAGAGCACAGAAAAAGTAACAAGGATCCAGATTGAACTCATTTTGAACCTGCAAACAGCACCCAAATCAAGAGAAAGAAAATAAATTAAAGAAATAAATGTCTCCCCCCCAAGCTTTAATCATAAGGATGTTCCAATTTCACAGTTTCCTGTTCCCATGGAAAAAATCACACACATTCTTTTCAGAAGTACTCCCAGCTCTCAGTTTCAATCTCTAATCCAGATGTTCTGCCTTGAAATCTCAAGCCATACTGAGTCCCATCCATGCAAGAATACAGGATACATCCTGAAACAAAACTATACATTAACATCTATGAAACTGTTTTTTTTCTGATATAAAATCCCTCCCCCAAAAGCTTTGTACTGTTTAGAGATGTCCCTCAATCTGGATCACAATGTGTATTTCAGTGAAATGGGTGCATTGGTATATTTTAAAGGAGCATTCACTTGCATATCTTGAGTACCCTTGAGTACTCATGCATCTATAAAAGGATACAGTAAAGTGGTGCCTTGATTTACGAACAAGCATTTCAAGTTACAACGAGCTTTGACCGCAAAATTTTGCTTCTACTTGCGACCGGAGCTTCCACTTACGAACAGAAAAAGGCGGGGGAGAGGTGGGAAATTCAAATTTCTAACTGTAGGTGATGATGAGGCTGCTTCTTTGTAGCTCTTTCGCCCCAGCAGTTAGAAAGAGTGTGTGTCATCTTCAGAGGCTTGGGACTGCCTCCTTCTGCTTCTGAGAGTGTGTGTGTGTGAGTTTGCAGGGAGGCTTCGGGCTGCCTGGTAAGGTAAGATGCTGTCTTCTGCTTTTTAAAAACTGTTCTGGGTGTTTTTGCAGCATGGTTTAGAGCTGGGGGCTTATGTTTCTGTGATGTGATGGGTCTTGGGGGGTGTTTGTTTTTTTGGTATTTCAATTTCCGATGGGTCTTGGGGAGGTTGTTTGCTTTGGAGTTTCCCCCCATTTCTGATGGGTCTTGCATGCTTCGCTTGCTTTCCGCTTTGCTTTTTCCCCATTTCCAATGTGTGCTGCATGCTTTGCTTGCTTTCTGCTTTGCTCTTTCCCCATTTCCAATGTGTCCTGCATGCTTCGCTTGCTTTCTGCTTTGCTTTTTCCCCTTTTCTGATGTGTCCTGCATGCTTTGTTTGCTTTCTGCTTTGCTTTTTCCCCATTTCCGATGGGTCCTGCATGCTTTGTTTGCTTTCTGCTTTGCTTTTTCCCCATTTCCGATGTGTCTTGCATGCTTCGCTTGCTTTCTGCTTTGCTTTTCCCCATTTCCAATGTGTCTTGCATGCTTCGCTTGCTTTCTGCTTTGCTCTTTCCCCATTTCCAATGTGTCCTGCATGCTTCGCTTGCTTTCTGCTTTGCTTTTCCCCATTTCCGATGGGTCTTGCATGCTTCGCTTGCTTTCTGCTTTGCTTTTTTCCCTTTTCTGATGTGTCCTGCATGCTTTGTTTGCTTTCTGCTTTGCTTTTTCCCCATTTCTGATGCGTCTTGCATGCTTTGCTTGCTTTCTGCTTTGCTTTTCCACATTTCCAATGTGTCTTGCATGCTTTGCTTGTTTTTCTTTCCCCTGTCCCCTTCGGCTGGAACGGATTAATTGCATTTCAATGTATTTCAATGGGAAATTGTGCTTTGACTTATGACCATTTCGAGTTATGACCATCTTCTGGAACGGATTAAGTTTATAAGACGAGGCACCACTGTATAAGAACCGGTTGTATATGGTCTTATATCATTGTGTCAGTTATAAACCCAAATGCTTGTTTGAATCCACCATTGTGATAGTGTTAACACCTTCTTTGTTACACTGAATGCACCACAGTGGGGTGGATCAACAAGAACCCTGCAGTATGATGCACTCTGTTGGGAAAGATAAGCATGGCAGGAACAGCTATTAAGTGGGATGAAGCAATTGCAGAATTTGTCACATACTGAAAGGTGTTCTGTTTTATTCTGTGGCCATCGCTATAATCATGAGCATATTAAGGCACCATATTCTGTGGCTGCAAACACTGTTCTTCCTGTTTTGATGCTATCATTAGTATAGATATTATCAAATAACTGTGAGGTGTTATTTTTTCAATGAGATTCAGTGAGAACACATTTCATGATCTGCAGTTATAGCTGTTAGGAACACTGTTAAATAATAATGTATGCTTAACCAAGGCTTTCTGTGCCCCCATGCCAGTGCCAACCTCACAGTCAGGCAATCTGTTCTTTTCATCCTATCGGAAGGCGTTTGTAAATCCCAGAATCCCAATCTCCGTGACCTGATAAATGAGAAAACTCTCTCAGTGGTGACACCGTCACTCTCTTTGTCTGAAGAAAACCATTTACAGTTTCCTGAGTGTTTCAGTCCTGGCAGTGACATGTAGGAAACATCTCTGCATGTGATAAGACCAGGAACAGAAGCATTCATGAAGGCTTTTAGCAGGATAAATGATAAATAGATACAGATGTAATGGGGTGTTTCAGGATGTTGCTTGGTCTGCATTTTGAAGTATTCATGGAGGAAGCTTTTGCTTCAGTTCATTTTTTCTAACTGGGATTTATTTACATTTGTAAACATCATAAGTGGAAGCAATCAAAACTCAGATATTTGTTGATCTCTAATTTGAAGTGAACTGTCCAGATCCACATCTCTGAGGTTTAATGTATGGCTCCAGGTGTACTTCTCTTCCAGATATTGCTCTGCATTTCTTAGCTTAAAGAATATTTCAAAAAGTGTCTAAAAACACACATTTATTGGAGGGAACCTTCCAAAATACGCATTTTGTGAAAACCTGTTCAAAAGCACATACCAAAATACATATTTAAATAGAGATTTCTATGTTTTTTCAAAATTGCAAAGTAATAAAAAAGGGACAGGATAAATAAACAGAAGTGAAAGTGCCACAGAATATGCATAGCAAAACTGGAAGAGAAACAGAATGATGCATTCACCCCTATAAAATTATGTGAGAATGCAGATATGGCTATGAGGTAGCAAGCCTTAATCAACAGATTGAAAAACTAAAATTTTAGTTGACTGATAAATGTGTTCCAATTATAATTACTGAAATGAACACAACATTTGAGAGGGGGGGAAACCTCTGAGTTTCTGGCTTGCTTTCTTATAAACTGATTATCACCATGAACATTCTAAACGTTATACGTTGAGAGTGAAAAGGGAGATCTAAACTTATGGCCCTGCTAGTCAGGACCAAATTAAATGACTCTCAGGAGGATAACTTTTTAATTCCTTCCTGGACAAACAAACACTAAGAAGAATTTCTACTTTTGATGTAAAAGTATTTTAAAATATTTTTTTACAAAATAGAGAATAAATTTTCAGAAACTCACTCATTTAAGCTGTGAAATTACTGGGGTTATTTATTTATTTATTTATTTATTTATTTATTTATTTATTTTTAGGTTTTTTTCTGAGGATGATCTTACAAAACTTTGGTGCCCATTTCACCTATCTTGTCAATATATAATTGTTTGGTAATAAAGAAAAGAACTCTAAATACGCTTTGTACCATTAAGTAACTTCAGATGTCTGGAGACTATATGAGTTACTGACTTCCAAAATGTCTTACCATTAACAGCTCAGCTCACATCTTGCAGGCCAACAGCATCTCATGTCAGGTTGTTCTCTCTTCTTACTGCCCCCGCCTTCCTAGGAATACTGTCTTTTTCATTAAGTGCTGCTCAGATCTTACAAACGAACAACTATGGCTTCTTCTATTGAGTCAACCCATCTCATCTTAGATCTCTCTCTTTTCCTACTGATGCACCCCACTTTCCCCAGAAATATGGTCTATTTTGGTCAGTTTTGTATTTCCATTATGTATGCATAGTAGGATAGGCTCAGGTTACTATTTTTGCTCTGGTGAGAGTTGAGGCTTGACTTGATTGAGCACCCCTTTTTTCCTTTTCTTGCTGTGTTTCCTATTTGTACAGCTCTCCTCCAACACAACATTTCAAATGAGTTGATTTTTGTCCATGTCTTTCTTCACTCTCTTTCTTTCCAGTGTCATTCTTTGCTAAATCCAACCTCTTTTTTATTATTTCAAAAGACAAAGTTACACCACGAAAGGCAAAATTCCTTTTTTCATCAGTTATCCACTTCTTGCCCAAACAAAAAGCAATTTTTAGGGCTGTTTTGTAACAAGTGTAAACGGCAGTGAGCAGAAGAGCATATCAGGCAGACCATTTTGACTGCTGCCATTGATGTTGTTCAACATTCAGGTTATCATTCTGTGTAGCAGGCATTAACCAAGAGGTTAAACAATATATATGTTTCTCCATTGTACATGTTGTACCTACTTACACCTCTGCTTCACCATTTCATTAAGTTCAAAACAGCCCTTTAAAATATTTTCCCAAAGAGGGAAAATATTCCCACATCCACACTGTTCTTGCTTCTGTCTTCTCCCAGTTACCATTATGTGCTCATCTTCCGGAATCCTCCAGCACTGGGTAATCCTACATGAGGGAACCTGTTGAAATTGGTGTGTAGTGTATGTATACATAAATTTCCATTTTAAGAAGCCAGGAAATTGGAATCTTGGGGGGGAAATCCTCCAGTTTATGCATGTGGGATATTGTGCCTCTCTACCCATGATTGTTGTACCTGGCACTTGTTGAAAAACATCAGAGGTATTACATTTGGTAATAACTTGAGAAACCTAGGCTTATATTCAATCCAAAACTACAACTTTATACAGGTGACCACAGGAAGCTGTTGATTTTTTTTTCAATCAGGAACCTATTTTATGATTATGTAAACAGATTGTTTTATTAGCACAACCAGCAGTGAGAAGCATGTCTCACATGCAACTGGCATGCAGAAAGGAACAGATTGCAGGATGAAAATGTTTCCCTCAAGGGCAGCAAAAGCAAACATTTAAAAAGCAAAGTTATTCCCTGAGTCACATAGCAAGGTGCACAAGAAACCGTCCCCTTACTGCAATTGCAAGGAAGCAAAACCAGGAGGTGTCCTGAATCTGTAGTTGGTTGCCATGAATGAGGGTCTGCCTTTGGCTTTCTCAATCACAGGTGAAGTAAGCCTGGAATGGTTACTAGATGCTATCCCACAATAGAGCAGGGGATGGTTGAATGAATGCTTGAGGAAAGGAACACTATATAGAAATCAGCTGGATTGGCATCAGAATTCAACTGTAGCACTAGTAATGAGGATAGGTTCTGTACCACACTTGAGGCAGAAGCTTCATTTAAATGGGCCAGTTTGGTGGCATAAATTGTTCTCTCCATCTTAAGAGTAAAAGTCTCAGGAAGTTCAGGAGGGATAGTTCAAAAGCTGTCACTGCTGTGTTCCATTGTCTGCCTCACTCTGCCTAGGAGTAGGGCTGGACTTTAGGCAGTTTTTTTGTAAAAAGGGGCAGCAGCCCAGAGTCATTGGGCCTGTAGGTGAAAAGAGTGCTGTATCCGTGTCTGCATATAGCAGACGGAGCAGACTGAACAGGGTTTCTCCTGGCATTCACTGTCTTTTCCCATCTACTGTGATAATTTTGTCATGCAATGAATTACTGTCTTGATGCTGGTAGGCTCAAAATGTTGTACTTGACCAATAACTAACAATATCCATTGTTCAGAATTTGCTACCCCTTATTTGAAGTGCATTTCATATAAGTGTGGTATATCAACCTTCTCCTTCTACAGATATGTTTTGTTGAAATACTTGAAATTGAAAGTTCAAGAGGATTAGAGTTATTCTCTCTTACAAAGATTGGAGAAAGACTGTTAGTTAAATAACTTAAGCGCAGGCATGCATGTGCGCGCACGCACGCGCACACACACACACACACAGATACACACACACACAGAGCACTCCAAGCATTAACCAGCAATGCACTGAGAACAGCATATAATTAATTGTAATTCTCATTAAAATTAAAATGCAACCTAATACAGGCAACATAATTAAATTGCTTACAAAAATTCAAAGTTTAATTTTAACATTAAAGAGTGACAATAGAGCATGCTAATTTCCAGCACAACCGTATTCAAAATGGGGTAATGTTAAGAACATTCATGTGGGCAAACTGCTGATTAAAGGAAAACTACTGTTTAAATTAATTGGAAAAGTTATAATCACTGCCCTTGTTTCAATTCAGAATATGCAGCATGAAAGCACCATGCTGAAATCTAGTAGTATTCCAATCCAGCACACACAATAAACGGTGCTCAGATCCCATTGATTTTGTTGGTGCTTTTTCAGTGTGGTAGATTATGTGTAAATTGCAACTGGTTGTGTTTTAAAACAAAGCCTCTGCATACCCTGAAGCCAGAAACATATATTTAGTTAAATGTCAACTCAGAGTCAAATTCTGCTTTCATTTAATTGAATCCAGCAGTTATTTCTTACCTCACTGATGCAAAGGAGACAAGAGTTATAACCTACAGAACTACCCTTATGCTTATTCAAGCATAAAAATATGTTGAATGTAATAATCAGCTGCTGCTTTACAATATTAAATGGAGACAGAATTGAATGAATTTCAGGGGCAACTGATTTTGTTTATTTTAACCAGACAGAAAGAGAAATCATAGTGAAACACAGGCTAAAGGTGTTTTATTAAATGCTGAGCTGCTATTGGCCATGATTCTGTGGAATATTTCCTGATATGCTTTGCTGAACATAGAATGAAAAAACACTGTTTTAAGCTAGGAATGCTAAAAAAAAGCAACACAACAACAAAACATCATTGGTGTGTGGCCAACAATGTAAAACCCCAGCTAGATAATTAATGTAACAGTTCTCAAATCAACACTTTAATGTACATGCATATTTATTCAACCAGTGCTACAAAGAAAGTGCACCTTAACAATTATAAAATCTGCACCCAGGCAGTCCAAAATCTGCACCAGGGTCTGCTGAATTCTTCAAAAACTTGTTTCTGTTATGTAAGTTGAAAAAAAATGTATAATCACAGAAAAAGCCCCATGTGATGCATAATTTATTCTGCTGTTCTTACTACTTCATTCTAATTTTGTTTGTTAAAGATGAGGTGGGAGGCTAGGAGGAGACACTGAAATTCTATCACCATCTACAGATACCCAGAAGCAGCCTAAGACAGAGAAAATGACCAAAAGAGAAAATGACTAAACAACACTACTTATCACTAGCCTACAACTGAAACCACTCATGTTAATCATAAATGTTCTCCAACCCATTCTTGACAAGAATATGTCACTCTCCCAAGCCCTTGGTGGCAGGCCTACACTTGCTTACACACACACAGAGAGAGAGAAAGAGAGAAAGAGAGAGGGTGGTGGTGGTGGTCTGTACTCTGTTTAGTAGAAGCTCCCACATATTGAATTGCAGGGGTAGCCAAGTTCAAGAGGATAAAGACAAGTCATAAAATTCAGCACCTTTGGCCACCCTGCAATGTTCCAATAATCTCAAAAATGTCACTAAAAGAAATTCTAAAATGCCCTTAAAATCAAGCAAAACATGGGAGCTTCTTTGTGGGAGGAAATCATAATATGGAAAGATGGATGACAAATGGTATTATGGGAATTGCTTCACCTTTTTCCTGAAGATGGCGACAACACTGCCCTTTCATTATACCTGCTATAAGGAGTTATAGCAAAGGGTGTATCACTTTCAGTACCAAGGTAGGGACAAAACATATCTACGATAGCTCCTCAAAAATGTCAAAATCAGAAAGCCTGAGGAAGATTTCTGAGAAGACTTTTTTTTTTCTAATGCTCTTCTTTTCCCCCTAGAAATAAAAGGGCACTTTGTTGAATTATTTGCAAAATGTTCCACTGTTTGTTAGTCTGTTGAGCTTCATTCACTAGCTTGATGTTTGCTTGTTTTGGTGGCTGTTTTGCTGCCATCATTATCATAACAATGGCCTAGAATAATGAAAATCTCTAGAAGGAAAAAAAATACAAAGATGTCTTATAATCACCGCCAATGGTGATCTCACTCCTTTTCTTAGAGAAAGCTGGTAAAATTGTTCCCATAATTTCTCTGATCACAAAAAGAGTGGAGAATTTTGAAAAACCATTTCTGTATAGCTATGATTTAGTTTCTCTCCTCCCTACATAACTACACACCTCCTCTTCTTAAAAAGAATTGCTTACCCACCAACCGGTTCTCACAGAGAGAAGAAATAATGCACAAAGGAATTGATCTAATCTACTTATTAAAGGTAGGGCACATCTAAGAACGCTTTATGAGTTTAATCTTACATGCTGACTCTAAGATAGCTTTTCTCCCCTTTTCACTGAATGATGATCCCTTTCTCAAGCCACTGTCTACCCCAAGCCCAAATTTAAAAGAATTTAAAATTGTGGCTGAAATCCTATTGGTGTTTATGTAAGGTTAGTGCACCTAACTGACAAGGTGCTAGAGTGCATATTGTTGTACAATTGAATGTGTGATCAGACATGTGACTGAGACCAACCCCAGTACCTCATCAATTAGCTAAATTTAGCTGTGGCAAGTTACATAAATCTTAACACATTGGATTCTAGCATATATATCTAGAGTTCCCCCTGCTTTTATGATCTTTGTCTCATTTGGGAAAAGCAATAATTCAAAGATGCCTTCTCCAGACTATATAACATTCCTCTTTGGAAGAAGGGTTTTTTAAAAAGCAGTTTTTCCTACCCACAGCATGACAATCTGCTCTACCATCTCCAAGTTCTACTGACTGATCCTGTTACATTTCAAAACCACAAGAACCCATCTGCTGTAAAGCCACTGCCATCTATTCCATAACTGGCCAAGCTGCTTTTTCTTAAACAAGTTGGTTATATCTTAACATTCTTCCTTGGGTGGTATTACGAATTTGAATTGAATGTATTTCACACAAAAGGAGTGGGACAAAATGTAATTCTATGAGGAGCAGTTTCAGCATTGGATGGTTGGATGGTGCTATAATAAATCAAACTATTTGAGCAATCCATAAAAACACATGACAGTTACACTTTTTTTCTGGGATAGAGAGGTCATCATTCATAATAGTGAAAACATCCAGAAATGTCCCTAAAAATAAAATAGAAACCCCCTTAGGTGTCTTTCCTGAACAACAATAAAAATATTGCTTGCTGTAAAATTTGTAAGAAGGTTCTATGCTGTCAGCTCAGAAGGAATTAAGATGAATTGCACTCAGAGAGATATATCCAGAAGACCTATAGTGGTAGCACATTGGTGAAACTTCAGGAAGCAAGCATTTTTCTTCTACCAACTGAAGTTATGAAGTCTCAGCATTAACTCAGAAAGGTGTTGAAATATAAAAACCAAGCAATAAGTTTCACATGTAGCACCTGATAGGTATGAAGAAAATACTCCTATGGAATAGCTAAACATGTAGAACTGGCAAAAATTGCTTCTGGGTACTACAAATCCCAGAATTTTCAGCCAGTATCACACTTCTCAGCAGTGCAATCTAAAAAATATGTTTTCCCCGAAGCTATGTAACAGATTGTGTGAAAAAAAAGACAGCAGTCAGGCATGGTCAAACAGGCCCACACACTTACAATCCTAACTGATCTTTTGCCAATAGTTATACAGCACATTGTTGTAAGCTGAAGTCTCTTTTTCTATCTTAAATGCTCAGTGTTAAAAAAGATAATGTGCATGCCTTAAAAGTGACACTTTTGCTGTTGTCATCTCTCTTCCTTGCTTGGTTGCTGGATGTTTCCCTTTGACCTTTGTCACCCCACTTCTCTAACACAGTTTCTGTCTATAGCTTGCTTGTTTGCTGCCCTCTCCGCTATCATCTCTGCTATCTTCTCTCCTCTCCTGTCAAACACCCCAGTTTACATCACTCATCACAGTGATTGTAGAAGTCAGTTTTGGTTGCAGGAGGGGGTGTTAGCTAATACTGCAATGGTTGTAAACGTGGAGGGTTGTAAAGCAAGCTTTTTAAAGTTGGGATCCCCTGTACCTTTATCTGCATGAGGGAGAGGAGAACTCCTACCTTCTCTTTCAATGTGTCCTGATTAGGTGAATGTTTGAATTGGCGTCCATTCCTCAAAGGTAGTATTTAAATTCAATTTGTTATTTAGGAGGTTGCAGCCAAGACTCTCAAATGGAAAATTCACCTTTCTAAAGACATTAGTGATCCCTCATAGCACTTTAGATTTTGTGGGTGTGTGGGTGCGCATAGCAT
Organism: Pogona vitticeps; assembly: GCF_051106095.1. NCBI lineage: Eukaryota > Metazoa > Chordata > Lepidosauria > Squamata > Agamidae > Pogona > Pogona vitticeps. The sequence goes on from NC_135785.1 coordinate 136,886,213, forward strand.
GTTGACTGGAATCAAGGATAGTCTCTGCACGCCATTGATGAATATTCATAGCCAAACAGGGTTGTGATCTCTTGTGTTTTCCTAGCTATATGTGGTAGGAATGCATAGCCACAAGAATTACTGATAAAAAAACAGACTTCTGAAGTGCTAGACACCTGTTCTTCCCCAAGAAACAAGTGTCTATGTATGTTTTCAGGCACATAGGTCTTAACTGCTGAATTTCCCATACCATGCTGATGCAATACTTCAAGAACTGAAGCTGTTCCTCTTTTACTATATAAAATGGATTATAGTTATCTGTTAAACCACTCTATTCTCAGCTATATCATCAGTGAAGAGTTAAGATTGCTGTGATTTCTGACAATAGGACCTATGCCAGTTATATTCTCTCACTACAGAAGAAAGGACTTTTAGAGAGGTGGGCCTTGTTGTTCTTCAGTTAAGTTTTCTTACTGATTTACAGAAACAAACTATGACAAAAGTTTCAGAATCACCGAATTATCCTAATTAGCCCTGTATTGGGTTCCATTAGAGTGCCTTAATATCACACTATATATCAAGCTTCTAACTTTTGACTGAGACCAAATAGCCACAGAGTAACAGAGTTGTATGATGTGCCATCTAATATTTTGATAAATGCATTTGTTGAATTAATAAAGAATGGTACTCAACAACTCACATGCCAGTAATACAGTACAAGCAGCAGAAATAACATCCAATATGATATTCATTAAGAAGAAAAATCATTACACAGCATTGATAGACAGTAGGGATGTGAATCTTTCAACCTCCTGCTTTTCGAGACAAATGGGGGCAGGGGGATCACTCCTTTCTCCTTGCAAAGAAATATTTCGGTGTATGAGATTTTTCCCCCTCAAGAAATCTTATGGGAAATGTTGTAGGGTTTCCCAGAAGTTTCTTTTCTTTTCTTTTTTCTTAAATTGAAAGAAATACCAAGCTTCACAGCATTGCCACAATTTCTGCATAGAATTGTTTCTTTCCTGCTGAAGATTCACCTGAAAAAGACAGGAAAAATGTGAAGATGTGCAGGATTGTGACAATTCCTGCATAGTGCGGGATCTTTCCTGTGCAGGACTCACTGGAAAGGGCAATGGACAATTTGCTGCACAGACCAAGAATTTTAAAATGGGGAAAAAATGAGCAAGCAAAACAATGAAAGAGTGAGAAATAGACTATAGTCTCGTTTTCACAAGTTGAGAATTTTCTGTAATGATCAGCAGTTTCAGCAGTGAGTCTCAGCATGATAACACTCTGAAAATTGCCCAGAATGAGAAATTTTGCAAGCACTTACCCAATGACTAATCAAGACCTTAGTTTTTTAAAAATTAAGAATTACTATATTAAAAGAAGTCAAAGGAGGTCATGAGGTGAAGTACATTGTGAGAGCAAGCCTGGAAGATCATGAGATGAAGAACATTTTGAGAACAAAACTGGACAATTGTAAGCTAACCAGCCATATGCAGATGGACATATACACTCATGTATACATTCATACTCACACAGATACAACTGTAGCATGTTATTGATGGTACTGTATAATAATGTTGGGGAATTTATTCATATTTTAAGGGTGATTTTATTCATAAAAAAGAAAGCAGCACAGACACTATCACCATTTCCAATTACATTTTCTCTAAGTTTGAAAATCATCAGAAAAACATTTTATGTAGTATGTGTTACGTAAACATTTTATGTATTATATATGACTCCTAATGTGGGCTAGTTATTTTGCACTTTATTGGGAATAACTGACTAAAATCCTGTTGCTTAGCATAGTAAATCACACTAGAATAGACCGATTGAATCAGTAAGGATTTTATGAGCCAACTCCTCCTTAAGTTCCACTGATTCAAATGGGTATACTCTACCTAGGACTTCCTTTAGCATAGTACATCATAGTTATTATAGACCAACTTGAATCAATGGAATTTATGGAGGGCTTGACTCACAAAATTCCCATTGATTCAAAAGACCTATTCTAATGGAATTTGCTACACTAAGCAATAGGATTTTGGCCCATGTGTTTTTGCATTACATCCTTTATTGTATAATCCAATTTTACATTTTTGTTATTTCTTCAAAGTAAAAAGCTTATAACACCTTTCCTCTCCAGGCATACAAGTCTTTCAAATATCTAAGTTATCAGCTTTCCAAATTGATCCCCCCTCCTGATTTACTTCCCAATGATCAATCATGATATAAAAACAAGAACATTTATATAATGTAAATAGAACTGATAAATATATTTTAACTACTTTAGGGACCTCATTTGTTTAATTACATGCTAGCCATATCATATAGTTTGAATCTTAGACAAATACATTCAGAATAAATCAGGCAGAGAGGGGATCAATATATACTATCTATGAAAGAGAGCTGAAATTAATATTTTGAAATTTCATGAAAAATTTATTAAGAATTCTGCAATGGAAAATTAATGACTGAATGGCTTAGACAATATTTCCATTAGTATTACTGATCTTCTTGTGTAATGTAAAGCTACAAGGGCTCTTAGATATCTGCCAGTGTACCCATATTTTGAATGGCTTTATAACAGAGCTGTAAAGATCTAAGTGGCAGCCAACCGAGCTGGGTCTACCCAAGAGCATGTGAAGCCCTTCAATGCATCCTGATTTCAATCACCTCCTTCTCAGTAAACAAATGAGGGATAAACTATACAATATATTAAATATATGATGAGCGAGTCCCGAAGGCAGTTCGTGTCATTCTGCCAACTCCGGCGATGTTGCTGGAACCAGTTGTATTGGCTCTTGCCTTTCCATTGGACCATTTCAGCAACGTGGAGAGGGGGGATTTGCTGCTTGGGTAACAGCCTATCCTCCATACTACTTTACCCAGGCTTCATGCTCTGGAGAGGACACTCCTCGATACAGAGAATGTTACCATAGTCTCTCGAGACTGAAGGATGCCTATGGCCATTCTAATACTCCCCTTTTCCCTCACAAAGAAGTGCACACAGAACAGTCTGGATCAGGAGCACTTCCAATTGGTAGCTCACTCTTCTCGTTCATAGATTGGTTCTTTCAGGTAGAGGACTGGGTTTTTTTCCTCATGGGGGAGGATTGTGTGTGGCAGTTTACTTCCTATGCCCCAATGTGATGACTTCAGTTCAGATCAGGGCCACACACTCTTGTCCGTGAATAAAGAAGACAAAAATCCTTAACTACTGCTATTTATTCAACATATACACTTTAGTTCCAACAGCTACAAACAGATCCTTTCACAGATAATGTAGACCCCAAATCCAATAGTGGACACAATGCAAGAGAAACTTTCAGTCTGGTGAACAATACTGATTTCTGGAGTAAGGCTATTGTCTGCCTTATGTGAGTATATAAAGCAAAGCTGACATCAGGAATCAGAAAGTGCTGCTTTACATATGTCCTTGTTTTGAGAGTAAAAGCAGCAAAGTTATATTGATATAGGAACAAAGGAACTGGGGAGCTGGAGGGGATTGTTCTGTAGAAAGATAATTTTAATGGCAAGTTGTTAATTCAAAACTACACTTCTAATGTGCTGCCTTTGCCAAGGTCATATGCAAAATGGATCTCTCACTCCAGATGCTGGATCTAGAAGAGTGTTTATTAAGCCAGAAAGATAGATCCTCAAGAGGGATGTTGCCATCATGCTGCTTGTCATAACCTTTCATCTGTGTATATTGCATTCAACTTTGATTTTAAGTTTACTTTCACACAAATTTATTTCACAACTTGAGTACTGCTATCACTAAATGTCTTTAAGATCTGGTAGGCCTGTTTCCAGGCACAAATTCAGGAATCTGCAGCTGTTCTTGCCAAACAGGTAAATTTGCTAACATATTGAATATATTTAAAAATGGAGCTGTCTGCAAAGAAGGAGAGCATGCAGTAGCACCACCAGTCAGAAATAAGCACAATTCACAATACTGCTTCAGATAGAATGCACAGGTCTACTTCCTAACAATGGAGTGTGGTGATATGGGAGCACAGTATGCATTTTTATATCTCAACAAAGGGCTCATTATAGCCCCAAATCCATCCTTCCTTCCTTCCTTCCTTCCTTCCTTCCTTCCTTCCTTCCTTCCTTCCTTCCTTCCTTCCTTCGGATACTGTAAGTTCCAGTTTCACCCAAACTAGATTTTTTTTCTTAACTCCCAAGTTCTTTCCATTTCAAATTTGAAGATATATGTGGATTTGTGGAAGTTCTTTTTAAAAGAAAGAAACTGTAATTAAATTCTCTTCATCCCTAGATTTCTCCCTTTCCTTTAAATTTAACCACCACCACTAGTCTTTCTCCCCCACCCCCACCCCCAAATCTTTCACTACCTAGCAGGGCTATGTGAATTCCCCATTTTTCTCATGAGTGTTTACTGCTTCATTTCCTAAAAAATATGTTTAAACCAGTATGTTTAAACTGGAAGGACAAAATCCTGGTTATGCCCTAATATAGGAACCTGACTAGATGTGGTATAATTTGATTCATTCTCTTTTGAGTCTGCTCACACATTTTCACAGAACTCTCTGAGAACAATTCAGTAAAGGCCTTCCTTTCACTAAGCATCACAGGAATTATCGCCTATAGGCAGCACACAATTGGCTTATGGCTTCCCAGCTTGGTTCCTGCTGTTGGATAATTCTCTGGCATAATCACAGACAATGATGCATCACAACTGGCTATGGCAGATGTCAAGTGATAACCTTCAATTATCACATCAGTAATGCAAAGCATTGAAAAGCATTGAAAAAGCCCATTCTTACCCCGGTAGTTAATCTATCCCTGGTTTAAAAATCCTTCCAGCTGACACCATGCAACCCCTTGATATTATATAACTGACAAAAAGATCCTCAACCAATTAGCTAGTTTCCAAGGTTCATCTGCTTTTATATCTGATGGATCAGAAAAATCCTACCTTGACTAAGATAAATATGTGGTAGTTTAGGTATCTGGCTGCAGAGCCAGAGACTGAGAGTTCCCTTCCAGTTCTAAATTGATGATGATGCAATGTCATTGACACCAACATTATCAAGAGCTGGGAAGCAGTCTCATCAAATGGAGTTTCCACTTCATTTCCATTTTGAGATCTTTTCTTTATTAACTATGGCACTATGACGAGATAATCTACATAATAACAAGCCCCCTATTGTGTGTTTCCATTAAGTCAGTGGAGTTCTGATTCAGTAGGACAACAGTTTGATATTGCATTCAGGGGGACAGAAACCACTCCAAATCCACAATAGCTTTTTCCTTTTGTATAAAAGCTTGAGCAATAATCCCATAATTATACTGCTAGACTGGTACATTCATTCCAAATTTTGCCTGTTAGTTATAAAATATGCCCAGTGCTAAGCACCCTTTTCTTCTGTATTAATGCAATACATGCAGCATTAGGATGTAATTACTTGCTTTTAATAAGTGGATAAGGTTAAATAATATGACTTCTCAGTAATAAGAACTGGTGATTTTCATCTGAGAAATTTTAAAAAGGGCTCCTGATATACTCACAGCACCTGTTCTAGGAAGATGTGCTTGGAAAACCTAACACATGCTCTACAGGAGATGCCTATTAAACTTGTGTTGGTGAATGAATTTGATCTACAAATATTACAGGTCCTAAAAGGGATATTTTTGGATTCTTGGTTCCACCATGGAATCAGTAATTGATTTACTCCATTTAATGAGATGATCTGTGTCTAGGTATGTCTGTTGATTCAGTAGTGAAACAGTGGGGCTTGAGATGAACTCCTCCTATATTAAAAGTATGCATCAGAGAACTGTGGAGATATATAAAGCTAGGCCTTCTCCACGGCAGCTACTGTCCACAGCACCCAATAGCTGTAAGATTAGCAAATGTGCCCACACAAATGTATCACTATACAAACATAACTCAAGAGGGGGAAGCCTGGGGCAGTTATGATCCTCATTCTCAGGAAAGAGCAATCTATACAGAATCTGTTCCAGCAGTTGCTGAATGCATGGCTATTGGGGATAAGGCTAGTTTTCATGACTCTACAATCTTCAAGTATTCTTTTAACCCTTGAATGGTTATCACCTGGAAACTGACATCCTTCCCAATTATGTGTGAAATCACACCAGGCGATATTAAAATTCCATGATGTTAGATCTCTGGTGGTTTATTTGTGGAAGTGACTTGGGATGATAAGGGTGGAGGACTCTCATACAAACCTGCTGGTCTCTTAAGATGTTCAGAAGCCTTCGTCTGACAATCTCTATATTGGGCAGTGATAAGAGACACCGTGTCAAATAAACCTTAGCCCTATTCAGGTCTAGCTTTCCCTGCAGTTCTGTCCAACTCTAGGGCACGGTGCTCATCCCCGTTTCCAAGCCATAGAGCCAGCGTTTGTCCGAATACAATTTCCGTGGTCACGCGACTTGTTAGAATGATGTAAAATCATTGACAATCCAATCCAATCCATAATTACTACAGAATATATTCTTTTATACCTTTTCAAAGCTCAGTTGCCATCAATTATGTAAAACAAATGACACCTTTCTTTCCCTTCTTTACGTGCTTATTATTAAACAAACTGCTTAAAATAACATTCAACCTTTTCTGCTTTTACACTATTCTGTAAAAGGTTCAGTTGTACAATATATCATTACCATTTGTTTAACACAGGTTTCCACATCTATTTTGTGATACTGTATCTCTTTGTTAAGTAACATTTCTGGTAAAACCCAGATATGCAGTTAAAAATGCACTTCCATTTTTTTCTATTGTCTTATAGTCTTTGTTTCACATAATGTATGCATGTAATTGTTTACTTTTTTCACACGAAAATTAGCATGAATGAGTTCTGGGTTATTTGTCCCCCTCTAAAAAAAACTATGCAAATGCTGCTAATAAAATGTGGTGGTCATCATACAAGAGCAAGAAAAAATTCATAACAGGTGATTATTATTTTTTTAAAGGCATGTCTCTAAAAGTGAATAGAAACACACTTTCTGCCCTTATCTATGCACAAATGACAGCTTCAAGTCCCATCTCAACAACCGGAACACATTTCTGCACACACATGCAAAAAACTTGATTGGATCATTGTATATCTTTTTTTAAACCTGCCTTTTAAATTAAACACCTGCTGTAATTGGCTCCATTTTATAGCAGAACCTTTAGACTTGCTTTCATTTATCTCCACAGAAGGGCTCTTATCACCTAGACTGATAACTGACATTGGACAATTTTAATAGATAACTGGTCCGCCCCCTCCCTGCAGTCAAAAATACTGGCTGATTATACAGATTCATGGTCTGCTTTAAAGAAGTTACTAATTAATTTTATAGAATATATTTAATTTTTTTCTAAAATCTGCCTGAAGCATAATCCTAGTACCTAATGTGAGACATATTTACTTCTTAGGAGTCTATCGCCACTCTTAATAATTGGGATAAAATTATACATTGTGCATAATCAACTGGGGGATTAGGTCAGACATCACCTCCTTTTTAGCAGTTTTTAAAACTAAGTAACGGCTCTGCAAATTATTCCTTATAAAGACACCCACTGCCACTGTGTAGAGGGGAAGAGAAAGAACCAGATTTGAATTCTAGAAATATTCCAGGTAGGTTCACTAGCAATGTTATTCATACAGAACAGTATTACCAGCCCTCTTGCTATGAAATAGGGTGTTATCAAAGGTGTATGTGTGAACACATTAATAGAGATGGAGATGTGCCATATAGCCTGTCCCCGGCATCGCATGCACCAATCATTTCCACTCTCTGATGGTCATCTGTGCAACACACACTTCTACAGTGACTTGCATGCACATCACCATGAGTAGAGCCCTCCATATTTTTTTGGATTTCTTAATTTAAGGCAATTTGCTGCTAAATATTACACCTTTTTCATAACTGCACAATAGGATTTGGGGCAATAAGTGGCAATACATTATACTGCTGCATTAAAAAAATCAAATTTTAGTACATGGTGATGTCTCTAAGGGCAAGACAATTGACTGAAAAGAAGATGGCAATGCAAATATCTTGTTAAGTAGATGCTTTCTCAACATTTCAGGAATACCCTACTGGAAAAAAAAAAGATTTTACAACTGCAGAGCTGGAAGGAACATTATGGATCATTGAGTCCAGCCTCTGTCAAGGAGGCACAGTGGGAGGGATCAAGCACCCAACCTCTGTCTCCACAACCAGATACCTAAACCACAGAGGTATCTGGGTTAATGATGTGTGCTTAAACATAAAGTCAACATTGTATCTGCACACAAAGAGCACTTCAAAATTACTCATTCTATATGTGGGACAAGAAATTGAGGGTGCAATTTTTCTGAACCTTTCCAGGGGAAGAGAACTTCAACAATTTCTCAAAAGTTAATGCTCAACATTAACTGTGATTTTGGGCTTGCCCCATTCTTAAGAATTTGTGACTTTTTGCATTGTCAGAGTTATTATGTTGACAACCTATCCACCATTTTTCTTCGTATTGTTCTAAAGTAGCCATCTAGCATCATTCTAGAGTAGCCATTCTCAACAGGGGCATATGGCTTTGCAGGGGAGGGATGGCTGGCACATTTGAAGGGGGCCACAGACTGGAAACAATTCTTCATACACCACCTTATAAGGTTTGTTAGGTGATTTATACAATCCTGATTCAGCCTATATTGCAGATATTCATAAATGTAGATGCTTCTTATAAGTCCTTTAGAAAGTATGAGGGAAGATGGTGCTTTTGGCCAGCTCTAGGAAAAAAACTGAAACTAATGCCATGCTATAATTTATCCACCAGTATCTCAGTTTTTTTCTGCCTCATGCTCATAGCTCTTTAGAATTTCTTTTAGTTATATCTTTAAGCTTACCATAATGTTACAAAGTAGCCAAGACTGGTGCATTTCTCCCCTCTATCATCCATCTCTTCCTCACTCTACAGCTTCCTTGGCTATCTGTATTTACTGATCTGAAAAAAGCCCTTTGGGAAGGGTTATCACATAACATCTTCTCCTGGGCCCTGGGCCTTATTTGAAGTATGGGAAGCTGGGGAGGACACTGGATACCACAGGAATGAGTGCACACTATGTGACACTTCCTATTGTACAATAAGACGTGCACACATACTCTTCAGACACTGCAAGAACATGATAAGCATAAGAATTCTGATCCTCACCCATGAGAACTTTGCTGAAGTTTCTCCTCCTTTGAAATTAGTTCCTAAGGGAATTTCTTGTTTCTCAATTGGATCAGAAAGGTCAAAATTTCTCATTTAGAAATTGTCCATACAGCACTAGTTAAAACACACAAATATTTTTCACTAATACAGTTTATTATTTTCGTTCGCTTTATCAAGTCAACTTATAGCCTCTCCTTAGAAAGAATGTAACTTCTCTGATTTTCTTTACCCCATAGTACAAAACGAAGATATGATGTTGGAAGATGAGCCCCTCAAGTTGGAAGGCATTCAACATGCTACTGAGGAAGAGCGGAGGACAAGGACAAGTGGCTCCAGTGCTAATGAAGTGGTTGGGCCAAAGCGAAAAGGACGCTCAGCTGCGGATATGTGTGTAGGTGAAAGGAAAGTCCGATGCTGCAAAGAAGAATACTGCATAGGAACCTGGAATGTAAGAACTATGAACTTTGGTAAGCTGGATGTGGTCAAACAGGAAATGGCAAGAATAAACATTGACATCCTGGGTGTCAGTGAACAAAAATGGATGGAAATGGGCGAATTCATTTCAGATGACATTCATATCTACTATTGTGGGCAAGAATTCCATAGAAGAAATGAAGTAGCCCTCATAGTCAACAAAAGAGTGGAAAAAGCTGTACTGGGATATAATCTCAAAAATGATGGAATGAAGAAAGTAGGAATAACCATTGGATTAGTCAGGGAAGTCAAGAAGAGATTTAAGGAACTAGATTTGGTGGACAGAGTGCCTGAAGAACTATGAATGGAGGTCCGTAACATTGTACAGGAGGCGGCAACAAAAACCATCCCAAAGAAAATGAAAAAAGCAAAGTGTCTGTCAAATGACGCCTTACAAATAGCAGAGAAGGGGGAAAAATGCAAGAGAGATAGGGAAAGTTACAGAAAATTGAATGCAGACTTCCAAAGAATAGCAAGGAGAGACAAGAGGGCCTTCTTAAATGAACAGTGCAAAGAAATAGAGGAAAATAATAGAAAGGGAAAAACCAGAGATCCATTCAAGAAAATTGGAGCTATTAAAGGAACATTTCGTGCAAAGATGGACATGATAAAGGATAAAAATGGTAGGGACCTCACAGAAGCAGAAGACATCAAGAAGAGGTGGCAAGAATATACAGAGGAATTATACCAGAAAGATCCAGATGTCCCGGATAACCCAGATAGCATGTTTGCTGACCTTGAGCCAGACATCCTGGAGACTGAAGTCAAGTGGGCCTTAGAAAGCATGGCGAAGAAAAAGGCCAATGGAGGTAATGGCATTCCAGTTGAACTATTTAAAATCTTAAAAGATGACGCTGTTAAGGTGCTACACTCCATATGCCAGCAAGTTTGGAAAACACAGCAGTGGCCAGAGGATTGGAAAAGATCAGTCTACATCCCAGTCCCAAAGAAGGATAGTGTCAAAGAATGCTCCAACTACCATACAGTTACACTCATTTCACAGCTAGCAAGGTTATGCTCAAAATCTTACAAGGTAGGCTTCAGTAGTATGTAGACTGAGAACTCCCAGAAGTACAAGCTGGATTCCGAAGGGGCAGAGGAACTAGAGACCAAATTACTAACATACGCTGGATTATGGAGAAAGCCAGAGAGTTCCAGAAAAACATCTACTTCTGCTCCATTGACTACGCAAAAGCCTTTGACTGTGTGGATCACAACAAACTATGGAAAGTTCTTAAAGAAATGAGAGCACCTGACCACCTTATCTATCTCCTGAGAAATCTATATGTGGGACAGGAAGCAACAGTTAGAACTGGATATGGAACAACTGATTGGTTCAAAATTGGGAAAGGAGTGCAACAAGGCTGAATATTGTGTCCCTGCCTATTTAACTTATATGCAGAATACATCATGCGAAAGGCAGGACTGGATGAATCCCAAGGCAGAATTAAGATTGCCGGAAGAAATATCAACAGCCTCAGATATGCAGATGATACCACTCTGATGGCAGAAAATGAGGAGGAATTAAAGAACCTCTTAATGAGGGTGAAAGAGGAGAGTGTCAAAAATGGTCTGAAGCTCAACATCTGAAAAAATAAGATCATGGCCACTAGTCCCATCACCTTCTGGCAAATAGAAAGGGAAGATATGGAGGCAGTGACAGATTTTACTTTTTTGGGCTCCATGATCACTGCAGACGGAGACAGTAGCCACAAAATTAAAAGACCCCTGCTTCTTGGGAGGAAAGCAATGAGAAACCTAGACAGCATCTTAAAAAGCAGAAACATCACCTTGCCAACAGAGGTACACATAGTCAAAGCTATGGTTTTTCCAGTAGTGATGTATGGAAGTGAGACCTGGACCATAAAGAAGGCTGACCACCGAAGAATTGATGCTTTTGAATTGTGGTGCTAGGGGAGACCCTTGAGAGTCCCTTGGACTGCAAAGAGAACAAACCTATCCATTTTGATGGAAATCAACCCTGATTGCTCACTGGAAGGACAGATCCTGAAGCTGAGGCTCCAATACTTTGGCCATCTGATGAGAAGAGAAGAGTCCCTGGAAAAGACCCTGATGTTAGGAAAGTATGAGGGCAAGAGGAGAAGGGGACGACAGAGGATGAGATGGCTGGAAAGTGTCATCGAAGCTACTAACATGAATTTGAGCAAACTTTGGTAGGCAGTGGAAGACAGGAGGGCCTGGTGTGCTCTGGTCCATGGGGTCACGAAGAGCTGGACATGACTTAATGACTAAACAACAGCAAAAGAGTAATAAATCAATTTTCTTTAGCATGTACATTGGAACATATCTGACTCTTCATGCCCAAAAATGAGTGGCAGTTCCTGTTGCCAAAGTTGGGAACACTGCAGCTCCGGGTGCTGGCCTCCCCCTTCAGTAATATTTCACTTAACACCACATATAATCTGGCTGATTGATTACTACCTCTGGAGGAAAAAAAAGTCCTCTTTCATCTTTGTGTATTTGAAACAGTTGGCTGTCTCCCTTCAGATACTTGTCAACCATTCTGGAAATAAGGTTTAACTGGCACCCTGTCAACCAATATAAATTGAATGGTGAGTTTTACTAGCTGTGAAATTTTGTAGCTTTCAACTCTAGTAGCACTTAAATGATGAAAAATACATACAACCCTCTGAACAAGATACTGTATATTGCCCAGCTTGGTTGTCTTCCCTCACTCTCTCTTGACATATTTTAATTGCAACCATATGAGACTTGGATGGAAGCTGGAAGCAGTGAGCATGATTGAGAGGTCTGTTGTGAAGCTTTCTACTTTTAGCCATGTATACAGTTTCTAAGAAGAAGTGTATCTTAATAGAATATATATAAAAATAGATTTCCATTTTCAGAAACACTTCTGGCTGAAACACTCAGAATGCTTCATTTCCTTGATGCTACTGTATAGGGGGAGCAAGGACAATTCTCTTTAACATATGTGCCCTGCAGTAATAGGTTTTTTGTGCACCTTCACTGATAGCTCACATGGGTTAGGAAAATATAGAAATTTCCAAGAAAATTAATTTATTTTATTTTACTATTTTCCCCTCTTCCTTCAGAATTTCACAGATCTTTCAGCCAGGAAGGCTATTACAACTTCACTTCAGCATTTGGCTTTAGGGAAAGGTATGCAGTGATTCTAATGAACCAAAATGCATGTGCATGAAACACTGCACAAAATTATCTTCTATATATACATTGACCTTGAATAACCTCAGGGCATTCTATCAAGTCTTGAAGATTTCCACAAAATTCAAGAGCTATTTTATACTTCTGTTTGACATTCAATGATATTTCAACTGCAATTAAGAACACACTTACCCAGAAATTAAGACATAATGAAAAAAGTGGAATTTGCTTATGAATACATAAAATTGTCCAGAACATTTCAAGATTCTTTGAAAATAATTGGTTGTTGCTTAATGCTCTGTATATAATAGGCCTGTATTTTGAATTCGGAAGTCACTTGAAAAACAGAGTCAAGGGGGATATTTGTCCACTTTCAAAATCAATCTGAAGTGATGAAGCCTAGAGATGTGCTCAAATTGAACTGAGATTTCTGAAGTGTCAAATATTGCTTTGTCACTTTGGGGATTCAAATAGATAATTTCAAAAGAGAGAGAGAACAGAAATGTAATGCTGTAACAGAAGAAACAATAAACACAATGAGATTCACAGCTTAACACCAATGAAAAGCCCATGCTATCTTGGAACTTCAGTCACAGAGCTCCTGGGAGGGAATTCCCTTGTCCCTGTGATTTATGGCTATTTTGCAAGGGAAGTGTGTATTAAAAATAAAGAAAGATTGCTTTCAAATTTCTTTAATTTTCAGGTGGTAGAATGGGTGTGCATTGGATAGTTTTTAATTCTTTTCTTTTGGGCAGCTGCAGATCTCAATCCAATTGGTTAAGGGTTGTATATGTGAAATTAGTGATATTGTTTGGAATTTGAGTGTGGTATGTCAAAGTAATATTATGGAAAAGACTTAGGCTGTCTAAATTGCTCAGCTCCTGGCCAGAAGAGAGACAGAAGGAAGGAAAGAAACTGATGGAAGGTTTGCCTCTGCAGAAGGGATCAATAGTTGATGGCCCTGAGTTTATTCTGGCATTACAGACCAGAGCTCTTTATTTCTGCCATTTTCATTTTTTCACTATCTGAACAAATACTTATATGTACAAATATTAAGGAAAAACTACATACAAACAGAATCAGATGGATTACAAATTGACTTAAAGTACTTTGTTGAGATGTGTGAGAAATAATTTTGACCAAATTGAATCATAGGTTATTTGTGCACCCCTTGTAAATGCATTAAGATTTGTTCTGATAGAATCAAGCCTGCAATAATAAGTCCAGGAGTTACTGTTCTATCTCCCATGCATTCATGCTACATTTGGTGTTAATGGCCTATGTAACCTTCTGGCATTGCTGTTTTGGCTGTGAGGTAAAAGCTGACATCAGCCTGTGACAAAAGGCTTACAGAATGCTGAATTTGGAACTTCAATGAACCACACAGGATCTATGGTCTCTGTAATCAAAATTTGCCTTGAGATGGGATACAATTTGCTAAAGAAAATCATTCTAGCATTTACTTTCGGAACCTACTGTGAAGAAACTAAATATGTAGTTTTCCTTGGCTCAAACACTATATTTGGGAAAGACAACAAAAACAGCCTGGGCTCCTCTCCTAAAACCTTTGTTCCTTCAGTTTATATATGCCCTAATCTCCCCTGCATGTAAAGTTTGCTAATCATTATCATCTGATTTCTAATCCAAATCATTATTATTTCATTTAACCCAAAACATGGAAGGACATAAGTTGTGTTGTGTTACAAATGTATTTGGAAAGTGCACTCTGGTCACAGCCCAAACATCTCTGTTGGATGTGTGTATTGCCCACCTTCTCTTCCAAACTTTGCCTGTTTAGCACAAAAATCTGTACGCCTTCAAATTTTAAGGAGGTGATTAAGCAACTTAGGTGAATCTATGAAATCTCCTAGAGATGTATGTGTAAAAGTTGTGGGGGGGAGTGCACATAATTTATATCTTCAGGTTTGGAAGGATACCTGAATAGATACTTCACATCAGGAAGTGAGTTAGGTCTCAAGCTTCCTTCTCATCAGTGCTACCAGTTACCTGGGATCATCTTTCTGTAAAAAAACACACTGCTATCTTTCCTTTCAGGTCAACAAGAATGAGCTACAAAGTGGCTTATAGTAACTATTTTAAAACATGTAATTTTAAAGCAACAGTACTAAAGCCAAAAACAAGAGTAATGAGTAGCAAGAGTGACAATTACACAGCAGGAAACACAATAAAGACACTAATTATTTAAAAGCATTTCTAAACCAGGATGTTTTCAACTGGCATTTCAATTAGTGTTACTATTCTCACTTTAACAGCTGTCTTTTGCTCCCCCACCCAGTGTTTATATCCACATATCCCAGGCCAGACACTGTCTCTGAGCTTCCTGCTTTCCTATGCCTAAGCCAAAATATTAAACGTCATGTTTAGGCCTTGATACTAAAGCTACACTCTTCTTTGCTTGCAATTCTGGTTCCCTTGTTTTTCCCCTAAGCTCCTTTGGCAACTTTTCCATCCATCCATCCATCCATCCATCCATCCATCCATCCATCCATCCATCCATCCATCCATCCATCCATCCATCCATCCATCCATCCATCCATCCATCCATCCATCCATGATATCAATAGAACATTAAAATAAAATAAAGTACAGTCGTGCTCCGCTTTATGATTACCTCGTTTAATGACAAATCTGCTTGACGATGATGTTTTTGCGATCGCAAAACATGGTTTGAATGGGTTTTTTTCCGCTTTGCGATGATCGGTTCCCTGCTTCGGGAACCGATTTTCGCTTTACAATGATCAAAAACAGCTGATCATCAGGTTTAAAAATGGCCGTCGGGTGTACAAAATGGCTCCCCGCTGTGTTTAGGAGCCATTTTTTGCTTTACAGGCACCCGAAAATGGCCGCCTCTATGAAGGATCTTCGCTGGACGGTGAGTTTTCAGCCCATTGGAATGCACTGAATGGTTTTCAGTGTATTTCAATGGGCTTTTTTATTTCGCTTTATGCCATTTTCACTCTACAGCGATTTCGCTGGAACGAATTAATGTCGTTAAGCGAGGCACCACTGTATGGCGGAGGTAGAACATTAGTGAATTCTGGTTATTTTAGCGCAATTGTATCAGATGACGTAGAGTCTGGGAAGGCTTGTCTTAATAGAAATGCTTTTAATAATTGCTTAAAGGTTCCCAATGAAAGTGCTAGGTGAATATCGGGCAGGAAAGCATTCCAAAACTGTGGGGCTACCACCGAGAAGACCCCATTTCTGGTTACTGTTTTCCAGTCCTCTCTTAGGGTCAAAACTCTGAAACCTCCAGCCTGCTAAGATCTTACAGGATGGGCAGATCTGGTTGGAAGGAGGCGTTCTGCCAGATAACAAGGTCCCAAACCACTTAGGGCTTTGTATGTTAACACCATTACCTTGAGGTTGACACAGAAATGAACAAGTCACCAGTACAGGATAGCCAGGGTAGGGGAGATATGTTGATGCCTTCTCACACCACTTAGTAGTCTGGTAGCTGGGTTCTGGCCCTGCTGAAATCTCTGTGACAGCACCAAGGGCAGTCCCTTTCTTCCACATTTATGATCACGTGTCTCTTCTCACATTCTGCCATCTACTGCAAGTTGGTTTCCTACATATTGACCTTTACACAAGCTTCTGATCACAATTTTTTTCTACGTTCACTGACATCAGCACAGCTAATTCTGTCCTGTTAGGGGCTAGGCTTTTGGACTACTTTGGCAGAGCCTGATATATTACTAATGCAAACTGTTTTATTAGAGAAATACTACCAAGAACTTTCTCCCTCCCAACCACCCATCCCATTGTATACCTTCAGTCTCTTAGTGACCTTCTGAGCCCTAGCCAAAAAAAAAAGTAAGAGAGAAGCTTCTGTTATGTGTTATCAAATTGTGTATGGGTTATGGTGACCCCTACAAGTTTTTTTTTTACCTGTGAGACATGTTCAAGGAGTGGATTACTACAGTGTTCCCCCCACACACACACACAAGAGTTTCCACAGCCAAGGAGGTATCTGAACCCAGGTCTCCTGAGTCCTAGTCCCATCCTGTATTCACTACACCTCTTTTACTCTCATTCTCTTCAAGTCAGTTCAGAGTTATGCTGGCCCTCCCTAGGTTTTCGAGGTCTAACATACTCAGAAATTATTTACCATTCCCTCCTTCTAGTAATACCATGGCGTTATTGAGCTTGCCCAAGGCCACACAAACTGTCTTTTCTCCTGAGAGACACAGGAGAGAAAACTCCCTGCCCTTGGCAGGTGCTCCAGCCTAATGAATTATCTAGCCAGAAAGAGAGCCTTTCCATGTGGTAAAGCTGTCTTCCTTGAAGCCCTTCAGTGTTTTAGAAGGATTTTTCTTTTACAACAAAATGCTTTTACTCAGTCTGAAGTCATAACAATGGCCATATTTATGTTTTCTTCAATAAAAAAAATTGTTATTGAAAGGTATAGATATCAAGTATTAAAATAAATTTCCTGAAAAAAATACAATCCCCAGAAGGGTGAGTATATATGCCTACTTTATATTTTAAAGTTCTTTTTTTGTAGGATTGATTATGTAATAACATAACTTGTAGAGAACAAAATTGTATTTAAATGAAAATGGATTTGAATGCATGAAATACTGAAATTATCATCTACATTTTTTGAGTTGTAGTAATATTCACAGAGGATTTGCAGTCCAATCTCCTTGCAAATAAATAATCCATCTATTTAATAACTCCCAGCAAGTAGCTGCACAAATCTTGCCCTCAGCTTCAACTTCCTTGCCTCCAGAGGCAAAAAGACAGAACATAAATGGCTAGGTATTGTTTCTGTACTCCAGATCAATTGTCTTTCCATTTCTCACTTTTGCTCACCCACTTCTCTAGAATGTGAAACCCCAGGATATGGTCAAAAGCATCCTTGGTTTTAGGAATGGGTCCTTGTGGCCCCTCCTGTTTTTATGCATGCTCTATAGCAGTGGTTCCCAACCTTGGGCCTCCAGATGTTCTTGAACTTCCCAAAAAAGTAAAATCTCTCACTGCCTCCATATCTTTCCCTTCTATTTGCCAGGAGGTGGTGGGACCAGTGGCCAGGATCTTCGTTTATTTTTTATGTTGAGCTTCAGACTATTTTTTGCACTCTCCTCTTTCACCCTCATGAAGAGGTTCTTTAATTCCTCCTCACTTTCTGCCATCAGAGTGGTATCATCTGCATATCTGAGGCTGTTGATATTTCTTCCAGCAGTCTCAATACCAGCTTGGGATTCATCCAGTCCAGCCTTTCACATGATGTATTTTGCCTACAAGTTAAATAAGCAAGGAGACAATATACAGCCTTGTCACATTTCTTTCCCAATTTTGAACCAATCAGTTGTTCCATATCTAGTTCTAACTGTTGCTTCCTGTCCCACATATAGATTTCACATTTCTTTAAGAACTTGCCATAGTTTGCTGTAGTCCACACAGTAAAAGGCTTTTGCCTAGTCAATGGAGCAGAAGTAGATGTTTTTCTGGAACTCTCTGGCTTTCTCCATAATCCAGCGTATGTTAGTAATTTGGTCTCTAGTTCCTCTTCCCCTTTGAAATCCAGCTTGTACTTCTGGGAGTTCTCAGTCTACATACTACTGAAGCCTACCTTGTAGGATTTTGAGCATAACCTTGCTAGCTGTGAAATGAGTGTAACTGTATGGTAGTTGGAGCATTCTTTGACACTATCCTTCTTTGGGACTGGGATGTAGACTGATCTTTTCCAATCCTCTGGCCACTGATGAGTTTTCCAAACTTGCTGGCATATGGAGTGTACCACCTTAACAGCGTCATCTTTTAAAATTTTAAATAGTTCAACTGGAATGCCATTACCTCCATTGGCCTTTTTCTTCGCCATGCTTTCTAAGGCCCACTTGACTTCAGTCTCCAGGATGTCTGGCTCAAGGTCAGCAAACATGCTATCTGGCTTATCCGGGACATCCGGATCTTTCTGGTATAATTCCTCTGTGTATTCTTGCCACCTCTTCTTGATGTCTTCTGCTTCTGTGAGGTCCCTACCATTTTTATCCTTTATCATGTCCATCTTTGCACAAAATGTTCCTTTAATAGCTCCAATTTTCTTGAATGGATCTCTGGTTTTTCCCTTTCTAATATTTTCCACTATTTCTTTGCACTGTTCATTTAAGAAGGCCCTCTTGTCTCTTCTTGCTATTCTTTGGAAGTCTGCATTCAATTTTCTGTAACATTCTCTATCTCCTTTGCATTTTGTTTCCCTTCTCTTCTCTCCTATTTGCAAGGCCTTGTTGGACAACCACTTTGCTTTCTTGCATTCCCTTTTCTTTGGGATGGTTTTTGTTGCTCCCTCCTTTACAATGTTACAGGACTCCATTCATAGTTCTTCAGGCACTCTGTCCACCAAATCTAGTTCCTTAAATCTCTTCTTGACTTCCACTGTGTATTCATAAGGGATTTGGTTTAGATTATACCTGACTAGCCCCGTGGTTTTTCCTGCTTTCTTCAATTTTAGCTTGAATTTTGCTATTAGAAGCTGATGATCAGAGCCACAATCAGCTCCAGGTCTTGTTTTTGCTGACTGTATAGAACCTCTCCATCTTTGGCTGCAGAGAACATAATTAATCTGATTTTGGTATTGCCCGTCTGGTGATGTCCATGTATAGAGTCGCCTCTTGGGTTGTTGGAAAAAAGTGTTTGTGATGACCAGCTTGTTCTCTTGACAAAACTCAATTAGCCTTTGCTCTGCTTCGTTTTAAACTCAAGGCCAAACTTACTTGCTGTTCCTTTTATCTCTTGACTGGGATTCATATTGAAATCATTCTATCATTTTTGAGATTGTATCCCAGTACAGCATTTCCCACTCTTTTGTTGACTATGAGGGCTACTCCATTTCTTCTATGTTATTCTTGCCCACAATAGCAGATATGATAATTGTCTGAATTCAGTTTGCCCATTCCCATCCATTTTAGTTCACTAATGCACAGGATGTCAATGTTTATTCTTGCCATCTCCTGTTTGACCACATCCAGCTTCCCAAGTTTCATAGATCTTACATTCCAGGTTCCTATGCAGTATTTTTCTTTGCAGCATTGGACTTTCCTTTCACTTCCAGGCACATCCACAGATGAGCGTCCTTTCGGCTTTGGTCCAACCACTTTATTAGCTCTGGAGCTACTTGTCGTCCGCTCTTCCTCAGTAGCATGTTGGACGCCTTCCAGCTCATCTTCCAGCGTCATATCTGTAGCCTTTTGTTTCTGCTCATGGAGTTTTCTTGGAAAAGATACTGGAGTGGCTTGGCAGTTCCTGCTCCATGTGCATCGCGCTTAGTCAGAACTCTCCACTATGACCTGACCATCTTGGGTGTCCCTGCATGGCATAGCCCATAGCTTCTCTGAATTACTCAAGCCCCTTCACCACGAAAAGGCAGAAATTTGTGAAGGGGACTCTCCTCTAACCATGGTGCATATACAGAGATTTGTAATGTTTGAATAGCACTGTAGTGAGCATCAAAAGGAAGTGCTATTCTCCTAAGTAGAAGGCCTCCCTCCAGTGCTAATTTAAAAGCAGAAGAAGCTCTTCAACTCGTTGGAAATGCAAACTTTACAGGAAATCTGAATGTTCCTGCCCAAGCTTGGAAAGCTTCTGCTAAAAAAATTAAGTAGCTGCAGTTACAATTAGAAGGTCACAAAAGTTGTTATTAAAATGGTCACCATTTTAAAAAATAACTAATTACTTTTCAGTGTTGAAGAGAAACTGAAACAGTTAATTGTTTTTAAAAGGGACATCTGAATGCAACCACTATCAGCTGAAGTGTATGATATTCTGAGACCACTTTGCCATAACTACCAAAATTACCATAAAGTTACTGTGACATTGCAAATGGAACAAACTCTTCCTAGATTAAGCTGCAATTCTAAAATAAATCAGTTATACATTTACTATTGGAGAAAAATATTATTTGGGAGGTATTTGCTGTTATTCACAGTAGGACCCCCTTATACTCAGGATTGGTATTTGCTGCTTCACTTATCCAGGGTCTGAAAATACAAAAATACAAAAGTTAGATATATAACTATGTAGTTATCAGAACCGGTGACTAGAGGGAGCCAGAGACCATACTATATATAGCATTTGCAAGAAAAATATATTTCCATGATGTCCTCACCAGAACTGGCCCCTAGAGGAAGCCAAGAACATGCTACTTACAGCATTCACTATTAAAATAGTGTTTGCTATAATCCATGTTTTCCTGCATCTGTGGGGCAGGGGACTTGTAACTGATCCCCTGTGGATAGGGGGGGTTTCTACTGTGTCCGTGTGTGTCCGTGTGTGTGTGTGTGTGTGTGTGTGTGTGTGTGTGTGTGTGTGTGTGTGTGTGTGTGTGTGTGTGTATTAGTCACTTCACAGCAGTGCTTATTCCTCAGTGTCTGACAGATTCTGAGAGTTAAAAAGATACTAAATTGTCTTAAGATGGCTTCTAAACTTCATTACTGCCAAAAGTAAAGACTTTTAAAGGGGCCTAGAGTTGGACTCCACTATAGTTAAGTTGAGCTGCATAATCACAGAGCACCACCCTGAGGAGGGACTGTTAAACCATTTTTGAGTACTTTACTCCTAGAAAATCCTGGGAAGCATCACCATAACTTAGAAAGAATTTTGTAACACATGATGATGATGATGATGATGATGATGATGATGATGATGATGATGATGATGATGATGATGATTAATGAATTGCCTGTATGCTTTTATGTGAATGCTGGTTGATACGTAATTTAAAAAATTGTTTTACTTGCAATTTACTGATACTTTTAATGTTTTTGGATAATGATTCAGGTATTTTCTTGACAAGTGGAATAACATTATATAGGGCAAAAGCTCCCTCTCCCTTTGCCCTTTATTCATTCATTCAGTACTAGATGAAACAAGTCATCTTCAGTGAGATCAGATGATGTAACAAAATCAAGGGAAAATCTACTGGGTTCAGAAACACTGCAGATACCATGGACACAGGGACAGAGTTCTAGGAGATGGAGGCAGGCAACAGAGACATCTGCTTGGCTCTTCACTTCTGCTACAGGACCTCTGGCACCAACTGCCATGTGAAAGAAGAAGTCTATTGGAGTACAGGCAAAAAGAGACAACTGCTTGCTCTGGATTGCTAACCGTTCCACCTCTCCCTTGGGCCACCTTACGGCAACTGCCACACAGGAGAATCGAGAAGATGACTTGTATTGAATCAGATCAAAGCTTAGAAGTAATTGGCTGAATTACACGTAAATAGTAGCTTTTTTGAAAATAGTTGTAGCTAGTTGCATTATAAAAGTAATGCAGCAAGTAGTTATAAAAAGTAACTTTTGTATAAGAAGTGACATTTTCTACTTATTTTCAGTGGCTTCTTTTAAAAATCATTTAAAATATTTAAGAGGGATTTTGAAAGATGTTTTTTCCCAAATGTTTTGCCATGCTCTTACCAGTCCTAAATGGCAAGGGGTATTGTTTTGTTTCTCATTTCTAAAATACAGTACCTCCTTGCCAGTATTTTCAAGGCATAATCTCAGAATTGACCTTGAGATGAAGCTATAAAACATTGTCCTGTATTTTTCTGGCATGCTGGTGATGACCTTGGCATATTACTAACGCAATGGATTGAACCAAGGAATACAAAATGTCTAACTTTTTCAATTTCTTCATTGTCAACATCAAAGTTGTACAGTTCTTCTGTAGTCTTGATTTTTGTCTTCTTACAATGAGAGGGGTGGAAATCAGTAAGCTGGATCCAGGAGCAAGAAATGATTAATCTGTATAGATTCTAGGGTGGATCTGTTCATTTGATTTTAATTATGCTGAGAGCCCTTATTCCTTTCATTTCTCCTTGAGAATAATTTTACATTATACAAGCTTCCCTGTAAGTGTCTCTCCATCGGTATTTTCAAACTTTAGAATCCTTATAGAGATTCCACTTTAAAACTGTAATAAATTAAACAAGGGTTCTTAAATTGTCACTAAATGGCCATAATTTAATCTTTGAGTAGAGAATGGTGTCTATTCCAAGGACAAGCTCTAGGAGATAAATAAAGGATGTAGAATTACATTGAAACCTTGTCACTTGGCTGGATCCCATCCTAAAGAACTACATTAGCGCTCTGGTGTTCATAAAAGATTTCAGATTAACAGCAGGAGATTCCTACCTTCAAATGACTGGTACCTTCCCTTTAAATGGGTGGGTCTGATTATAATAAAACACTGGGCAGCTTTTTTCAGGTGACCATCAGTTAGAAAGCACAAAACAGGGCTTGGCAGAGAAAATTGGGATCTTATTCCTTTGTTTCACCCTCAGTCACATTGGGAAAAGGCACTTTAAGACTTTATAGAGATATTTGCAGGCTTTTGTGCCATTCTCCTATAAATTCGTACTAGCAAGAGTGTTTTATCTTTGTATTTGTATTTAACAAATATTTCCAAGCTGCAGTATCAGAATCAGCCACTAGACAGAGTTGCTCCTTGTATTTTCCTTGCCCACTGGCAGAGCAACACAGCACATTAGTAGCATGCTGGGTAGAATGGCTGGGGCTTCTGGGAGATGAGTTCTAAGTCAAAAGGTCTTCATCATTGCTCCGGGGAGTTATATATCCTCATGTTGCCACTAAATTTCAGCTAAAGTAAAGGAAAATCTACATGAATTCAGACATCATTCTTCAGGAGTTACATGTATTGCCAACACATTTTAATTATTTTTAGTGGCTAGTTGCTTCCAACCTCCCCCATTGACTGCTTTTCTCATCCTTTCTTCTCCATGAATAATAAGTGGATTGTGATAAGGACAAAGTCAATTTTCATAACAGGAGAAATGCCTGTGTGTAGAACATTCTCATAGGATTCAAGAAACTCAGATTCTTATTCCCTATAAGGAACTGTTTCCCTCCTGACCATTCGTGTTGGGGTGAGAGTGAGAGGAGACAAGGCTCATCCATATAAAAAACTACACCAGCAGTAGGATTTATTTGTGACCTATGAGATCACTTGTTTCATTTTTGCTCCACCTTTCTGCAGGTAGTAGACATTTGCTCAGGCTTCCTTCTACATTATATGTTTGAATTTGTTCAGGAGCTGCTAGAATCAAAGCACAAGGGCAGGAGCCATCTCTTCTGACACAGGGCTACATAAGAAACTGCCCAGTTGACATTTTCTTTTCCTCTGTTAGCAACATGTCCCTTAGAACTCTATTTTTCCCCTTCACCAGCACTTTTCAGTCCCAGCATTTGACTTTTTAGTACTAATCTGTCTATTGACTGGCTAGATAAAATGCTTGCCCTCAATGTTTTTCCCCTCCTAACAAATTAACTAGTGAATGCCTCTGGTTATCAAAATAAGGTGTTGATTGATCTTGTGGAAATAATTAATCAGACTCCATCTGATATGATCTCTGGCCATGTCAGAACTTTCTCCTCTCATTATGCTTACCTAGAGGAGAATTTAAATTTACAGCCAGTGGCAAAAGGTAATGGTTTTCAAGAGGAGTCTGTGACTGAATTCATGAAGAGAAAGTCAGATTTCATTGTAATAAGCCCTTAAATGAGTCCAATTACATTTCAATTCAAACAGCCTTGTTTCAAATATTATTTTGTCTGTCAGCACACTTTAATAGAAAAATCAACATCAGATTTTCAAGACAGAGGGGAATAAGATGTCAGTTTTCTACAGGGGAATCATGTGAAGCATGACTCTCTGGTGGACAGGTATTTAAATGTGTTTGAAGCAGTAATTGGAATCAGACTGCCATTAGAGCCATGTGATTTCAGTCTAATGGAGTCATACCCCTTAGATAACCAAAGTATGGTGACACAGTGCACCAGCTGACCAATTGACCATATGATGAAGCCATTGCAGAGCCATGCTTTGGCTTGCCTTTGCTTTCTTCCCCGGAGGATGCGAGAGCTTAGTCTCGCGTGAGCAGTTTGAGAGGGGGGAGGGAATGATAGGTTATTTAAGGACCATTCCCCCCTCTCCTCTTCCTCTTTCTCTCCTGGCATTTGTCAGGAAAAGAGTTTGACTCCAACTGTGTAGCCGGTAGTGAGGTCCACACAGCTCTGTGCTTTGGACTGGGAGGGTAGCATCGGCTCTCTCCCTAGTTTGGCGCATTCAATTTGAATCTAGCTTTGTTCTTTGTTACATTAATTGTTGATTTCATTTATATTGGTTTTGGAATAACACCATTCTAAAGGAGGGAGATGCGTCAATGCGGCTTGCGCACACTGCGCACCAGCACGAGCAGCCTGCAGAGGACACAAAAGTTATGGCAAAATACTTTTAATCATATAGTAAATAAATAAAAATTGGAGGTAGAAGGGAATTAAATTGTTACCATACCGGCTAGTTGTTCCTGGGCAAGGTAGAGAATATTAACACTGTCTCTATCTGCCTCGCCGCTTATCTGGGGAGTCTTCTGTGGTGCGGTTTGGCCGTTAGGCGTTCAGAAGCGGGACACGCTACCCCCGGCCCTTCCTCACCATTCTCCTTGACTTGACTTATGCATCTTTTAGCTGCCTGATTTTGAATTGGTGCAGAGTGGCTGGTCGCATACATTTCTTCGGGTGGCCATTTTGTTTTACTTAACCATTATTAGTCTTGGAAGCCCCATTACTCATTAATTGTTATTAGCTATTGGGACTAGGCTACTTGAGTAATTGATAAATTTTATAGTGATTTGTTATTCAATTATAGGACCTGTGTAGTTTATCAAGAAAAAAATTTCTGGATTAAATTAATTGGCAATTCATTAGGTGGGGTATTAGTAGCATAATTGATTAGCACAACTGATAGGTATTATTAATATAAAGGGCACACAATAATTGATTATGATAGATTTCCTTAAAATACATATATAATTAATTAGGGTTGAGTATCATTTAATTAAATTGGTTGGATTTGAATTTGGTATGTACATAGGAATTGTTCAGTCTTTGAGTCTGGACTGAATTCATAAATACACAGGGATTTAATTAATTAAAACAATTGAATAATTTATTAAGTATATTAATTAATATTACTTAAATACTTATAGAGTGAACTGAACATTGGTACTTCTCTTTTATTCTTCAATTCATGACCTCCTTGAAGGTGAGGGTTCACTACACAAATAACTCTTTTGATATAACATAGTCCTAATGGAATCTGCTGCAAAGAAAAAAAGGGGAGGCATTATTAATCAATTAAAATGTATGTATCCCAGCTCTCTGCCTCACAGCAGGTGCTCAAGCTATCTTATAACTAAAGACAATTAAGATACATCAAACGTATGTAGTTATGATTGAAAAAGATATTATGGTTCAAATCAGGTCTTACAAGCTTCCATTATGGCCATGGGAAATACTGGCAGCATATGCAATTGTCTGTACAGTGGGGTCTTGACTTGAGAACTTAATCCATATTGGAAGGCGGTTCTCAAGTCAAAATGTTCTCAAGTCAAATCTGCATTTCCCATAGGAATGCATTGAAAACCATTTGATCCGTATCTGCTCTTTTCCGTCCATAGAAACTAATGGGAAGCTGCTATTCCGCCTTCGACCACTAGAGGGGGATATTTTGTTTCTTTTTTTCTTAGGTCAAGAAAGGTTCAGGGAACGCAGGGAAAATACAGTCCAGGCAGTACAGTACCAGGCAGTCTGAAGACTGTCTCCCAATCCACTCTCTAAACACTGGGAGGAGTGAGGAAGCAGACAGGCACCCTTTTCACTGGCCAACAGTTAACTGAAAGTTCACATTTTGCACTTTCCCTGCCTCCCACGTGGTTTTTTTTCAGTTCTTAACTCAAATCTAAGTACTTAAGTCAAGTCAATATTTTCCTATGAGAGCGGTTCTTAAGTCAAAATGTTCTTAACTCAAGCCGTTCTTAAGTCAAGACCCCACTGTATAGGCTGGAAATGAGCAACCAAGACAAGGGAGAATCAGATAATTTCATCCTTCAGGAACAGGTAGTTCCTCTTGGGTACCAGGATAGTCTCCTGTGTCTGGTTCTTCCTGGCATGGGTGTGATGGGGACTGAAGAAGTAAGAGGCTATGGCATAAGTTTGCAAAGACTTCAGAAACTGCTGGAAGCAACATATCCATCTCTGGGGATCCTCAACTCCCTTCATTCCAGGTGTCTCTGCTGTATTTGCTGTCCTGTAATATAC
This sequence comes from Pogona vitticeps, assembly GCF_051106095.1. NCBI lineage: Eukaryota > Metazoa > Chordata > Lepidosauria > Squamata > Agamidae > Pogona > Pogona vitticeps. The sequence goes on from NC_135785.1 coordinate 136,913,132, forward strand.
AGCTTTGACTATGGCTCCCCCAACATTCAGCTTGTTGACTTACCTGGTAGCACATGATCTGTCTTGACCTTGGCTTGGTTTCCTTGGGTACACTGTGGACTCCCCCCAACTGTGGATGTCACCTATGATTCCTTCTCTGACTTATTTGATGGGGGTTTGCGGGTTTCTTTAGTCAACTTACAACTGACTGACCCTAATGCCAGAGCTTGCCTACCTAAAAGGACTACAGGATGTTTGCAAATTATGAGGCACTTCACTGAATGCTCAGTAACAGAAACAAAGTTGTAAATACCACAAAATTATTGGCAATAATTTTATGAGATAGATACAGCAGTTACAGTGGTGCCCCGCATAGCGACGTTAATCCGTTCCAGGATTAACGTAGCTATCCGGAAACATCGCTAAACGGAAAGAAAAACCCCATAGGAACACATTAAACCCTGTTTAATGTGTTCCTATGGGGCAAAATCTCACTGTTCAGCGAAGATCCTCCATAGGGGCGGCCATTTTCGCCACCTCGGTAAGCGAGGAATCTGTCCAGAAAACAGCAGGTGGCCATTTTGGAACCGCCGATCAGCTGGCATTTCCCCTGAGCTGGCCGGCGGGCGCTTCGGAAGGAGCGCGGGGGAGCCCTCCCCCGTGCTCCTTCTGAAGCGCCGGCTTGCATTTTCACGGCGGGTGCTTCAGCAGGTGCGCGGGGAGCCTTCCCCCGCTCCTTCCAAAGTGCCAGCCTGTATTTTCACGATGGGCGTTTCAGCAGGAGCATGGGGGAGCCCTCCCCCGGGCTCCTCCCTAAGAGCCGGCCGGCATTTTTCCCCAGCTGGCCGGCAGGCGCTTCAGAAGGAGCCTCCGGAGGAAGAGGAGAGGAGGTGAAGCGGGAGATGGGGAGCCAGGTACCCGACCCTTTCCCTTCCCCTGCTGCCGCCGCCGCCCCGGGAGGAGCGAGCCAGCCAAAGCACCACTCGCTGCCAGCCCTGGGCTGAGTGCCCGTCACCTCCTCCTTGGAGGAAGAGGAGGAGGTGGAGTGGGAGAAGGGAGCCAGGTGCAGGGCCGCGCCAGGGCCCTTTCCCTTCCCCCGCCACCGCCGCTCCGGGAGGAGTGAGCTGGCCGCCCGCTGGCTTTTTTGGCCAGCTGACCAGTGGGAGCTTGAGAAGGACCGTGGGGGGAGCCCTCCCCCGCGGTCCTTCCGAAGCCCCCGCCAGTCAGCTGGGGGAAAATGGGGCCTATGGGGAACATCGCAATGTGATCGCTTTTGCGATCGCAAAATCCGTATCGCTATGTGGATTCGTCGTTAAACAGAGCACTCGTTATGTGAGGCACCACTGTACTTACAACTAGGACAGACTACTAAATCAATAGGATTTTGATTAGTGTTGACTTTCCAGAATCACATTAATTCAATTGGTCTGCTCCAGTTCAGACTAACAGTGGAATTTGGCCTGGGGGTAAGGTAAGGTTGAGAGAGAATTGCTAGCTTGAAGCTATCCAATGAGTTTTGTTTGTAACCTTGCACACTGTCTGTCATTTGTGCAACTAGGAGGGACTTTTTTGGGCTGAAGTGTTTGTCTATTTATCAAGCACTAACCTTCCGCTTTGAATCCAAAGAGACCTCTGTTGTTTCTTTCCCTCTCTTTTGTCTGTAGCACAAGTGCCAGTTAATGGGAAAGAGGTGGACTATGGCAAACATGATGCTGTTCTCCTTTCTGAGTGTCTGTACTTCCATTGCATAGCAAAAAGGAATTTTACCAGAAATTCAAAACTCTACAATGATACATAGTTCAGTGAAGATTAGAATTTGGTTCTCCCAGTCCAACAGTTTAACCACTGCATCATGCTGGCTCTGTTAAGATTTCAGTTCTCATACCTTCTTAATCCCTATCATCTCTTTAGCTCAAAGTTCATCATCATGTCTAACATCCAGTCATGGCCCTCTGAAATGTTTTTTTCAGCTAGAAAAGCCAGTATAAGGCTTTTGCTTTAGTTCCTCTGTTTGAAGGAATGGCTTTGTTTATATATCTAACACCATCAAGTAATTTGTATACATTATTACTTGGGATTTCAGGCAAGGAAATTGTCTATTGTAATGTCCTCCATGATTAAGATTCCCTGCATGTAGAAAATCAATGTATCAGTGTATCAGGCAATAAGCTAAAAGAAGTACAAATACTCAGAAACCTATATAATGTATTAGGAAGGCAGAATATTAATTGTTCATTTATTTATTTTTAAAGTTAACCCTTTCACATGTGCATACATTTCTTCTGAAATACTGTAAGGCAACTCTTCTCTCCCCATTTCTGCAGGCAAATGAGATTTTCATTTCTGTTTTATGTTGTTTTAGAGAAAGTAGTTGGGAATTAATTAATTCATAATGAACTGATGAAAAAAGTTAATTGTCATTTTAATCAAACCACCACCAGCACACAACTGATGGGCAATTGCAGCATTAAAACCAGCCACTAGACAAAGCTTATTCAGTTTAGTGATATAATAGAAACAAAAATATGCACAATTAGACTTTATTAACAAGGTTATTTGTATGTGTGATGTGAATAGGAAGAATATATCTGCCTTTTGAAAGACCTTCAAGTTACTATCTTTGACAAAAAGAGATAGAGAGAAAGAAAGAAAGAAAGAAAGAAAGAAAGAAAGAAAGAAAGAAAGAAAGAAAGAAAGAAAGAAAGAAAGAAAGAAAGAAAGAAAGAAAGAAAGAAAGAAACAGACTCAAAACCATTGTGCTGGATTTGTACACAGGTTTACAGGGCGGAAAACATTTGGAAATTATAAATTAACAAGTGAGTATTTATACCATTTCAGGATTCTTAATAGATTTGCTTGGCATCTAGATCAGCTGTTTTGAAAAACATTCTCTCTTCCAGGAGCCCCATCCACATCAGTATGTGTGCTAAAATGCTACCGTGCTGTAGAAAACACTCTACTGCTGAAATGTACCTTATTCTAAGTTCAGACATGCGGACATTTGGTCCTATTGGACTTATGGTAGCTCTACGCAGGGGTCTCAAACATGCGGCCCGGGGGCCATTTGCGGCCCCTCAGATGATAGTTTGTGGCCCTCGCCTTGCCTGCCCCCCAAAGCGCCCACACATCCTCTGCTGTCAAGAGTAAAAAAAAAAAGCCTTGCCTCGCTCACCAGCTCTCTCCCAAGACAGCACCTCTTGCATCCTCCATCCAGAACTGCAGCCTGCCGGCCAGCCCATCTGTCTGTCAGCTAAGGAAACTCCTGGGCGGCTTCCTCAGGCTCTTGCTCTGCTTGGCAGAAAATCTGATGCGGCCCAGCCTCACCCAGACTCTGTCTCTAACGGCCCCCAGGTAAATTGAGTTTAAAACCCCTGCTCTACAGGCTTTCCTGGAGAACCATAGCTAGTTTCGCCTAACACAGCCAAAGCAGATGAATCACTCACCTAGTTCAGCAGAAGACATAATAAGTTGCAGTTAGAGTTGATTGATGGAATTTATAAAGGAGTTGACATATCAAATCCCTATTGATTCAATGGACCTACTCTAGTGCAATTTAGTACATTAAGCAACAGGAACATGGCCATTCCACCCAATATAATCTTGTGCTACCTATGCACATATTCATGCAATTCAGATAGCAGGGGGAAATGAAAAAGTCACATTTTATCACCAAATAAAAACCAGAGGAGTGGAATAATTTACAAACCAAGCCTGTCCTACTGATCTCAAGTCTTATGGAAATGTTAGCTCTTAAGTGATTTCCAAAACCATTGGCAGGTAACACAACATGGACTAAGATATGTGCTTTTGAATTTGTACCATGTTCAAGATTTGGTAACTATGTGCTGAGAAGTAATCAACATGGCAGCATAATTTAAAATTATCATTCATATTCATTCTGGCAAATTAAAAATTTGAGAGTCACAAACATTTGCAAAATCGCTTTTAATTGACCTGAATTTTTTAATTCATTAAACCCTTTAAATAGATGCAACACAGATGTCATGACGACTCATACTTTTACAAATTAGGGTCATTAGTAATAAAGGCACATGGTGCACCATGGAAGAAGTTAAAGCAGATGTGTGTCACAAGGTTTGCTCCCTAACATTTTATACTGAATTTTCAACAGGAGAGAGAAACACTGAAGGTAGAATTCATGCCTTGGTTTTAAACTTCATCTGAAGTGCACATACAGATGCTCCACTCTAACTGAGGGCTGTATGTGGACTGAAACAGGTTTTGATATGCCTATTCCTTGTGGGTTAGGGAATCAACTGTGCTAAGATAGGAGTGAGATGTACATGACCTGCCCAATATGGACAGTGAGAGGTACCCGACTTACCATTCCCTTTTGTTCTAGCCAGCACAGCCAGCAGCTAAGGATAATGGGAATTTTCAATCCAGTAACACAAACTCCCACAAAGATGTCTATCTATGCAAATTTCCAGGTTGTTCCAGAAGCTGGAGCCATGCACATCTTAAAAAAAAAAACTATTCAGGATGGGAGCAGGGTGCTGGACTCAATTCCTGTACTTCCAATTCCCCATTAAACAGTTGATCTTTGGTACAGTGGTGCCTCGTATAACGAGTGCACCGTTGAACGATGAATCCGCACTGCGATGCGGATTTCCCCATCGCTAATGCGAGGGCACGCTCGCATTACGATGGGGGAACAGCTGTTCTGCGGCTCCAAAATGGCCGCCGGAACACAAAAAATGGGTGCCGGTACACCCAAGATGGCCGCCCAAACAAAAAATGGCCGCCGGAACACCCAAGATGGCCGCCGGAACAAAAAAATGGCCACTGGTACACCCAAGATGGCCACCAGAACACAAAAAATGGGCACCGGTACACCCAAAATGGCCGCCGGGACGCTCAAAATGGCCGCCGGTACACCCAAGATGGCCGCCGGAACAAGGGAAAACTTCGGAGTGTTACATACAGCACTGATGTTACCTGTCTGTCATGGGTTTGGAGGGAAAGTTCCATCCTATGGGGAGTGGAAGGCGGGACATCAGGAGGAGGGGCTGTACTGTATATATATGTGGAGCTTGTGAAGAGAAGGAGGAGAAGAAGCAGCAGCTGGGAAGAAGAAGCTGGTGTGGGAGTCTGTGTGTCAGACAGGGTACTACTGTGTGTCAGTCAGTACCAACCTGATAGGTTCAGGTGTCTGTTGGTTAGCCAGAACTGATAGGTTCAGGGTCTGTGCTTCAAGTTAAGTGTTCTGTGTGAACCAAACTGTGTGCATGTATGAATGAGACTAAGCCACGTTACTATATCTTATTCACCTGATCATTTTATTTTCCCTGTGTGTTGTTTTAAATAAACCTTATTCTTTTATTTGTTGAAAATCCATCCCTGGTCTGTGTGACTTCTTATAGGGAATGGTTGGTGGCAGCTTAGGGAAACTGTGGCATATCCCAGTAGGTCTGGGTTTGTCACATTCATTGGTGTCCAGCGTGTGGGATACGACTGATCCAGTTGTCCAGTGGTCCAGCAAAGCCTTGGCAAGTGTGCCCACAGCAAGGGGGGTCTAGTCAGGGACAATCTGAGAGCGCGTAGGTAATCTTCTAGGTGTGCCTCACGGGGGGGTGCACTAGTAGAAGAACGTGTAACCTCAGATTGGGGGCTAGATTAGGGAGCTCTGAGGCAGCCTGTTTTGGCGGGAAAAAGCTGAGGCAAAACTGTGAAATAGCAGTGAGCTAGCTTGTCTGCTGAGAGGCCTAGCAGAGGGGGGTAGACTCTAGCTCGCAACTGTTGCAAGTTAGTGCTGAAGGACAGCAGCAATCTATAGAGAAAGCTGGTTCTGAGGCAAAAGAAAAAAAAAAGTGGTCGCTTTATTTTGAGGCTTGACTTTTGAAAGCAGCCTGTTCTGGGGGGGGATTATGCCCTTGACTCGAAGCCAAATGGCAGAAATGGGTGAAGTGAAAGACCCCCAGGTTGACCAAGGTTCTGAGGATGAATTTGGCTCAGTGCAGAGTGACAGCACAGGAGAGCAGAACCCCGAACTCAGAAAATTGCTCATAGCCCAACAGCATGAACTGAGGGTGAGGGAAATGGAGGAAAGATTAGAGAGAGAGAGAATGGAAAAGGAGGAAAGGGAAAGAGAGAAACAACGGCAATTTGAATTAGAGAGAGAGAGAGAGAGAATGGAAAAAGAAGAAAGATTAGAGAGACAGAGAATTGAATTGGAATTGCAGAGAGAGAAAATGGCGTTTGAGTTAAGAAAATTGGAACTGATGAATCAGAACAATAATAACAATAGGGATTCTGAGGGAGGCCAATTGTCTAAAGCTGACCTGAAGAAATTCCCTGTGTACCACAAGGGAGATTGTCCTGAGGTGTTCTTTTCCTTAGTGGAAAGAGCGTTTGTGGACTTCTCAGTAAGGGAAACTGAGAAGATGATCATCATGCGATCTTTAATCAGTGGCAGCCTTGCTGAAGTTTATTCAGAGATGCCACAGGAACTGATGAAAGATTTTGCAGAGTTTAAAAAACTGGTGTTTGCAAGACATGGGATAAATGCGGAACAGCTGAGGCAAAGATTCAGGTCAATCACCAAGAAACCAGGGCAGACTTTTACCCAAGTGGGGGCCCAATTGGTGAGGCTGCTAGAGAAATGGCTATCTCAGGAGGGGACAGAGACCTTTCAGCAGCTCAAAGACTTGATAGCGCTGGAACAGTTCTATTCAGTCCTGCATGGGGAACTGAAATTCCAGGTGAGGGAAAGGAAACCGAAATCTGTGGCAGAAGCAGCCGAGATCGCAGATTTTATTTCCCAAATAAGAAAGCCCTTGGGTGAGGGGAAAGCGATGGGGAAACCTAAAGAAACCTACAGCAAGTACTCTCAGGGACCAGGGAAAAGCCAGCAAGGGGGAGGGGCCCATGGTGAAGGGAAGCCCTCAGACATGAAACCAAGACCTCAGATTTTGGAGGGAAAACCAAAACAAGATGAGAAAGACTCAAAATACACCAGAAAATGTTATTTCTGTCAGGGAAAGGGCCATCTAATCTCAGAGTGTAAGAAATTAAAGCAGCTAAAAGGAATTGTGCCTCAGGATTCGAGTGGAACCAAGCCAAAAGCTGTGTTCTGTGTCCAGAAAGAGCAAGGCTCATTGTCACTGAGGGAGCCTGTTGCCATGGCTACTCAATCTGGAACAGTTACATCTGCTGATCAGGCTGAGGAAAATGGTCCTCTTGTGGAGGTCAAGCGATGCTTGCTCGTGAGAACAGATTCTCAGTTGTTTGAAACCGCAGGGGTGGACGTAGGAATACTTGACCATCAGTATCGGGGGCTGCGGGACACTTGTTCCCAGGTGACCCTGTGCCATCCAGATATTATTCCTAGGGAATATATAATCCCAAATGAGAGCATGAAGGTGGCAGGGATTGAGGGGCAGGTGATCTCACTGCCAGTAGCGGAGGTACCTGTGAACTTTCAAGGCTGGAGGGGAGTTTGGCGGCTAGCGATTTCATCGACTCTGCTAGCAGCCGTGCTCGTGGGAAATGACCTGGCTGAACATGTGAAACGGGTGCTAGTGATTACACGTTCACAAGCTACCATGGGGACAGTTCAGGGGGGTAATGATGAGCCAGAGACGGAAGCAGAGGGGAGTTCAGAAGCTGTGGTGGAAACCTTAACCACAGACAGCCGATTTGGCCAAGAGCAAAAGGCAGACGCCACTCTCCAAAAGTGTTTTGAACAGGTGACTGACGCCCAGCTAACACCTGAAACCCCAGTGAGATTTCTAGAGAAAAAGGGGATTTTGTATAGAGAGACCCTGAGGAATATCTCAAAAGGGGGAGATGGGATCAGAAGTCAGCTAGTGGTGCCTGAAAAGTATCGCCCCATGATCTTACAAAGGGGGCACTCTGACATGTTTGCTGCGCACTTAGGGGTGAACAAAACACAGCAGAGAATCACACCGAATTTTTACTGGCCTGAAATAGGGAAGCAGATCAAAGAATTCTGTAAACAATGTGATGTGTGTCAAAGGCAGGGGAATAGCCGCGACAGGACCAAAGCAAAGTTGTGCCCTTTGCCTGTGATTGACACTCCGTTCAAATGCATAGGGGTGGATATTGTGGGACCTTTGCCCAAGGCCACAAAGAGGGGGAACAGGTTCATTCTCACCATTGTGGACCATGCCACGAGGTACCCTGAAGCCATACCCTTGACTAACATTGAAACTAACACAGTGGCAGATGCCTTGGTGGGGTATATGTCCAGGATGGGATTTGCCTCAGAAATAATCACAGATTTGGGCGCATCGTTCACATCGAAGCTCATGAGACGCTTATGGCAAATCTGTGGAATTAAGCACAAGGAAACCACTGCCTATCACCCTGAAAGTAATGGGTTAACTGAGAAGTTCAATGTGACTCTAATGCACATGATTAGGGCTTACTTGGCAGAGAATCCAAACAATTGGGACCAGAAGCTGCAATCCCTTTTGTTTGCTTATCGATCAGTGCCACAAGCCAGTACCGGGTTCAGTCCATTTGAACTTTTATTTGGGAGAAGGGTGAAAGGGCCCCTTGATCTGATCAAACAAAATTGGGAGCAGATCACCCAGGATGACCCACAAGACGTTGTGACATACATAGACACCTTGATGAATGACCTAAAGAGAAACCTAGAACTGGCAGCAGAAAACCTGCAAGCTCAGAAGGTCAGACAGAAAACATGGTATGACCACAAAGCTAGAGAGAGGCACTTTGACCCAGGGGAGGAAGTGCTTTGGCTTAGGCCCTGCAGAGAGAACAAACTGCAGCTCAAATGGGCAGGACCATATAGGGTCATTTCCAAGATGTCAGACCTGAACTACCTTATAGAGCAGGAGGAGAACCAAGCAAGGAGGGTGGTTCATGTGAATGCCCTAAAACCCTACTACAGAGGGGAACAGAGGGTTTTATTTGCGATAAAAGCAGCTGAGAGTGAGGAAGCTGAATTACCCTTCTGGGAGGGTAGAGGGGAAGTAAAGTACAACCCAGAGGAGGTAAAGATCAGTCCTGCACTCACCCAAGACCAGCAGCAAGAACTAAAAATGCTGCTCATTAAATATCAACAGGTGTTTTCCAACAAGCCAGGGATAGTGAAGGGAGTGATGCATCGGATCCACACAGGGGATGCACCCCCGCAGACAGTATCCCCATACCGAGTAACGGGACCCTATAGGGACAAGGTGCGGAAGGAGCTGGACGAGATGCTTAGGGAGAACATAATCGTCCCCTCTTCTAGTCCTTGGTCCTCTCCGATAGTCCTTGTGGACAAGCCTGATGGGAGCATTAGGTTTTGTGTTGATTACAGGAAATTAAACCGCGTAACCACTCCTGATGCCTACCCAATGCCCAGGCTAGACAACCTGATTGAAACCATAGGGGGTTGTCGGTTCATCTCATCATTGGACCTGGTAAAGGGATATTGGCAATTAAGAATTGATCCCAGGGATCAAGAAAAGACCGCCTTTTGCAGCCCTTTTGGTCTCTATGAGTTTCGAGTCCTGAGCTTTGGTCTCAGAAATGCACCAGCCACATTCCAAAGGCTGATGGACCAGACCTTGGCAGGGCTCAGTGACTTTACTGTGGCCTACATTGACGACATAGGGATCTTCAGTAATACCTGGGAAGATCACCTGAAACACCTGGAGTTAGTGCTGCAGAGGTTAAGTGCAGCAGGGCTAACAGTAAAGGCCAGCAAGTGTCAGCTGGGTAGCCCAGAAATAAAATACTTGGGTCACATGGTAGGGGGAGGAGTGATAAAACCCCTAGAGGCCAAAATAGAAGCAGTTCGTGATTGGCCCAGACCCACCACCAAGAAAAAAGTCAAATCATTTCTTGGGTTGGTGGGCTACTACAGAAAGTTCATCCCGAGGTTTAGTGAGATTGCGGCTCCGCTGACCGATCTGACGAGGAAGAAGGCTGATTACCGCATCCCGTGGACCAGCGACTGTGAGGAGGCGTTCCAGAGATTGAAGCAGGCGCTCATCAACTATCCAGTGCTGCGTGCTCCAGACTTCGACCGGGAGTTCATCATCTACACCGATGCGTCTAACAGCGGGGTAGGAGCGGTTCTTTGCCAGGAGGATGAGAATGGTGACCAGCATCCAGTGTCCTACCTGAGTAGGAAACTCCAGAAAGGTGAGAGACATTTGGCAACCGTGGAGAAGGAGTGTCTGGCCATAGTCTATGCGATCCAGAAGGCCAAGCCTTACATCTGGGGAAGACATTTTACTCTGTGCACTGACCATTCACCACTGCAATGCTTAAAGACAATGAAAACCCACAATAGCAAACTTATGAGGTGGGCTTTAAACCTACAAGACTATGACTTTGAAGTGAAGGTGGTCAGAGGGTCAGTGAACTGTGTTGCTGACGCCTTATCAAGAAGACCCGAAGAATGAAGACGGCAAAAGAACATGGACTATGTATATATGTTGGTGCCCAAAGGTTAAATGTACCTGGTTTTTTTGAATTTGGTTCGTATGAATAAAGGTAACTTGATGTAATGTATATGGTAAATGTTTAAATGCCTACTTGATATGGTTAACTTAGAATGTAAGTATAAGTAAGTATGATATTGTATGTATAAATGTTTTTGTATGTTTTGGATTCAGGTTGTTTTTTTGGGAAAAAGCACGTTAGCTTTCCCCCTACAAAACAACTTATAAAGAGGGGAGGTGTTACATACAGCACTGATGTTACCTGTCTGTCATGGGTTTGGAGGGAAAGTTCCATCCTATGGGGAGTGGAAGGCGGGACATCAGGAGGAGGGGCTGTACTGTATATATATGTGGAGCTTGTGAAGAGAAGGAGGAGAAGAAGCAGCAGCTGGGAAGAAGAAGCTGGTGTGGGAGTCTGTGTGTCAGACAGGGTACTACTGTGTGTCAGTCAGTACCAACCTGATAGGTTCAGGTGTCTGTTGGTTAGCCAGAACTGATAGGTTCAGGGTCTGTGCTTCAAGTTAAGTGTTCTGTGTGAACCAAACTGTGTGCATGTATGAATGAGACTAAGCCACGTTACTATATCTTATTCACCTGATCATTTTATTTTCCCTGTGTGTTGTTTTAAATAAACCTTATTCTTTTATTTGTTGAAAATCCATCCCTGGTCTGTGTGACTTCTTATAGGGAATGGTTGGTGGCAGCTTAGGGAAACTGTGGCATATCCCAGTAGGTCTGGGTTTGTCACACGGAGAACGGTGAGTTTTGGGCCCATTTGGAACGCATTAAACTTTGTTTAATGCGTTCCAATTGGGGTTTTTGATCCGTTTTATGATGTTTTCCCATAGCGAAGGTTAATCCAGAATGGATTAACCTTGCTATGCGGGGCACCACTGTATTTCATTTTATATAAACAGGCTATTTACATGAACACATGGGAACTCTTAGAATTGGGAGGGTTTGTTGTTTGCTTGTGTGTGTGTGTGTCCAAGATTGAAATCTATCAGTAGGAGCAATATATTTAAACATTCATGAACACTAGGGATTGGCAGTGGTACAGCTCTATCCTGTGTTCTGCTCCTGGCCTGGGCTATGGCAAAGGAAGAACATATTATAAAGATTCTCAATCTTTGTTGTGATGAACATCCGATATCTAAATCTTTTTTAATGTGGCAGACAAAGAAGGAGGTAGCAGAGAACAGAACAGGGCAGGACAGGACAGGACAAGGGAGAGAAAAAAGGAAGCAACAGCTTTGGCCAATGCCTCTTCATTGTCAGATAACCAAAAGTTAAACTCCTGTTGCCTGATTTTCTACCCAGCAAGTCTAGATGTAGCCTTCTTTCCTACTAGACTCATCCATCTCCATACCGTAGCCTTGACTATTTGTTACTGATGGCCCAGGTTTCTTGTTGACCAGTTAAAACAACTACCACCAGTCCTACACCTAGAGCTGTAGTTGAAAAGTAGCTCAGATTTAGAGGAGTGGGTGATTCATAGGCATCCTTCAGTCTTGAGAGACTATGGTAACGTGCTCTGTATGGAGGACTTCGACGCTGTATGCGAAGCTCAAGTGACCTCTCCAGAGCATGAAGCCTGGGTAAAATAATATGGAAGATAGGCTGTTACCCAAACAGCAAATCCCCCCTCTCCACACCACTGAAATAGTCCAATGGAAAGGCAAGAGCCAATACAACTGGTTCCAGCGATGTCACAGGAGTTGCCAGAACGACATGAACTGCCTCTAGGACTCTGGCTCTGGATTTTGCCTCAAGGTTAACTCCCGAAGCATTTTCCATCAGTGGATACACCCACAAGGCAGTGGATGTTTGGAATCAGAGTTTTCTTTCTCCTAGATGGGCTGCCTTCCCAGGCTGACAAGTCTCACCTACCCGGCCTGCTCCCTTGCAGCATGGGTGATGGCGGCACCTCCTCCTTCTCCTCATGGCATGGGGGTTTGGGATCAGAGTTTTTGTTCTCCTAGATGGGCTGCCTTCCCAGGCTGATGAGTCCCACCTACCTGGCTCCCTATCAATAGCTTAATTGAAAATAAGGAATTAAGAATTTCAGGAGCATCTTTAAAGAAAATGGGTAGTTGACTATTAGTACAAGGGGGCATTGAAGCTTTTTAGAATAAAGTTATTTTAAGCTCCTGCCCATTCCTCTAGGATCCTTGCTGAAAGCCTCCTGAGTTCCTGCCTGACACTCTATCCACTATGACACCATAGCTGTAAACAGGTCATATAACCCACCTTCAACCCACAACTTGACCTAACAGGAAGATCCATCCTGACCAGATGAAGGCTCAGCCTGTTAACTGCCTCTCAGTTTGCAGAGCTACAGACCAGATTGTGACCTCATTCTGACATCGGAGGATTCTGACCAATGGCTAGGCTGGTTAGGAGAATTGTGGGAGCTGCAGTCAAAGAAAGCAACTTTATCAAGCTCTGCTTGGTATGTGATGAGCTTGCCCAAGGCGACACAGGTGGGCTCTTCCTCCCTGAAGGCACACTGGGAAATCCAACTCCCAACCTCTGGCTCCACAACCAGCCTTCGCAACAATACCCAAAGAAACCTTTAGCATGACCCAAAAGCCTACTTCAGTAGAAAAGCAAAGTCATTGATTCCAAACCCTGGGGCTCACTTGTTACCTAAAGTGTGACATCCTCAGTCACAGGACATATTTTCCCTATCAATTGCTGAATTGATACTCGGGAATGAATAATTTTAGGAGCATCTTTAAAGAAAATGAGTAGTTGACTATTAGTACTAGGGGACGAAGCTTTTCAGAATAAAGTTATTTTAAAGCTCCTGCTCACTCCTCTAGGTTCCTCATTCAAGGTCTCTTGAATTCCTGCCTGACACTCTATCCACTATAACATCATAGCTGTCAACAGGTCATATAACCCACTTTCAACCCTCAACTTGACCTTATAGGAAGATCCATCCTGAACAGATGAAGGCTCAGCCTGACTGTTAACTGCCTCTCAGTTTGCAGAGATACAGACCAGATTGTGACCTCATTCTGACATTGGAGGATTCTGACCAATAGGCTGCTTAGGAGAATGATACTCATCATGATATTGAAGGAGAGTGGGACTTGCAGTCAATGAGAATGAAAGAAAATGGAATCTGATAGGTTTTGAAAGTGGAAAGAGTTGAAGACATGGGAATGTGGAAAAAAGCCTGAGAGGCTGTTTTTCTTAATTTATAGCCAGGCTGGTACAGAGTGAAACCTGATAAGAATGCAAGGACAAACAGGCCCCAGTGCAAAGACTCAACAAATTCCTTTCTAATTGGATTGGAGATAACCCAACTACATCTCCGCAAGAATTGGGGGTGAAGTGGACAGTTATGCCTCTTTGAGTTAATTGGTTTACAGTCATGAAGAAGGAGGTCCAAGGAATGTAGAAAAATGGAAGATGGGTTATGTAGGAGAGGAAACCATTTTGGTGGAGGAGAACTTTTTCCTGAGATCAGTTCCTGATGGTTTGTGTTACGTAGCTGAAAGGAAAAGAATGTAGCAGGGAAGAAAAGGAGGAGGTGGGGCTAGTCCACCTTAGCTCAGCTTTTAGTGTTTGTTATTTTAATGGGAAGTAGTTGTTACATTTAACTATAGTAATCCTTTGAACATGTTTTTATGCTAATGCTTAAGCAAACAAACTGTTTCTATGAAACTACATATTTTCTTAATAAAAAATAATTATAAAAATTCCAACTGAGGACTAGTCTTTTGGATCCGCAGTGTTTGGCTAAATCCAGAGGAGTGGTAAAGGCCATTGATTAGCTACCATAGAGAAGTCCTATTTAAATGAGCTGTTGTGAGTTCTAAGGAATCACAAAGCCCATGTTGCAGTACTTGCAGAGTGCTGGGTAAAGTATCCTTAAAGGGCCAGACTTGTTCAAGGCACATATGCTATGCACTGCTGAAGGTTGGGGACTTACCTCAGCATAAAGTGGTAGATTTGTGACCTGTGGAACTCTCTGCCCGAATGCCATATGCTCCTTAGGGATATTTGGTCGTGACACTCGTTATAACTATCTCACATATCTGAGAACACTTGTATGCAACACAGAAATGAGATTAATATTTTTCTGGGAGCAAATGGAAAGATACAGGTGTTTAAGGCTGCCTTTAAAAAAAATTAACCAGGCTAAACTAGCTTATATCTGTCTGCCATGTATATCTCCTGTCAAGAGTACTCCTAGCATTAGACAGGGTGTGGTGGTCACCTCAGAAAGCACTTAATAGGACATGACAGCAGTTGTGTGAAGATGAGAATGGTATGGTGTGCCATGTAGATTGTCTTGTTCCCCTAACACTCCAACTATGTTCAGGTGGGCTACACAATATTGTCCCTTCACCGATATCCAAGACCAGTTCAGTTCCCACTTCTGTAGATAGAAGGAAGAAGCAGGTTCTGTCTTGTTCCTTGCATCAAGCAGCAAAATATATTTGGCCATTCTTGGGTGAACACCATTTGTGAGCAAACTGTGGCCTCACCTAGCTAACTGTACCCTGCAAGCAACCTGCCAGTTAGCACAGCTGTTCCTGTAGGGAGACACAGTCCAGCATTCCACCTGAGATTCTGCAGCCAGTGATAAAGCAGAAAGGGGAACCTATATGCTTCCTTTTTAAAATCCCCCCTTTCAGAAGAATAATGGAAATGTTCCCAATCAGCCCCTTGCTATGCAAATCTTTCCCCATTTCTGTCTGAACTTTTGGGAGAATTTAGGGCAGAAGATAATGGACAAAGCACAATCTATTATCCAGAAAAACAATGGAAACAAATGTATTTATTTATATTCCATTGTTTAGGATAACTTCTTAAAAAGTAATTAAATTCCATTATAAGATTATCTTATCACAAAGGAGACAGAGAGCAGTTTCACTGCGGATTTATTTATTTTTTATATAGTTGTTTCAGCACATATCAAAGGCTAGAAGATTCCATTTGGAACCATACCTTCAATCCATCTCCATGTGCTGTTCTGCAACTTTGAGGTTGGTTAATACAGTTAACTGCACTGGGTTTCTATTTAGAGAAGAAAGCATAACATAGATAGAATAAACAAACAACCCCAAAGTCTACCATATCCATACAGTTTCAGGAATAATTTGCTAGCTGGTGTAATAAATAAACAGGAAAATTCAAGAAATCCATACTGTGAAAAATAGGATAGAAAAAATCTGCAGAGTTGGCCTCTGACAGGAAGAGTGGAATTCTTAACTAATTCTAAGCATTTGAGTGTCACAGCTAGAGACGGACATGAACCAAACCACAAACCAGAAAAGAACAGACACACACATACACACAGACTGGGCTGGTTCATGGCTTAGTTTGTCGTTTGGTTTGGAGATCCTGTTTTGCCAAAATGAATGAAGTGCCAGACTTTTTCCCCTTGGCCCTTTGTTTTGCTTTGACAAAATGGGATGCCTGCCCCTGCCCCTCCCACTTCCCCCATGGACTCCCTACTTTGTCTTGAACACACTGCCTCTCCTTCTCTCTCCATTTTGAGAGGCAGCAGGCCTGGCTCCTTGCATGGAAGCCCAGACTGCGACCTGTGTGCAAGCGCCTGTCTGTCATTTGAGCAATGGGAGCATGTGCACAGACATTACACACAGCTTTTGGGCAAGGAGCCAAACCTTATTTATTTATTTAGACCATGTCTACTCGGGGCGGCTTACAAAATAAAACAGAACAGTATAAAAATATATAAAATCATAAAATTACAATTACAATTTCAATTTAAAACAATTTAAAGAGAGGATTACCAAGATGGAATAGCAAAGACAAGAAAAAAGGAGAAAAACGTAATTGACTGGAGGGAAGGCCTGCTTGAATAACCAAGTTTTTAACTGGCTTTTAAAAACACCCAGCGAGGGTGCCAGCCGAATTTCTGTTGGGAGGGCATTCCACAGCCTCTCAGGATGGCAGCGGAGGGTGGTGGCCTCAAAACATGGTAGGGAAGTGGGAGGCAGTCAGTCAGCCCCCACCCAAGCAGAAACCTGAAAAACAAATCACAAACCACAAACATTTGAACCATTACGAACCACCAACTTTCCAGTTCGTACTCATCTGTAGTCACAGCTCAAATTTTCCAAGTCCCACATCTGGAATTCTGTAAAGCACCTTGCTTTGTTTGCATGGCATTCCCCTGAAATCTGGTTTCATATTTCATACAAAGGGCCTTTTTGGCAGCTGCCCCCAGACTATGGAATGCCATCCCAAGTGAGATTCATCTGGCACTGATGCTGATGACATTTCGGCACCGGGTCAAAGCTTTCCGTTCCAGAAGGCAATTGAAATAATATCAAATGTCAGTCCTGATGGCAATTTTTAGAGTATATATTTTAATTGTATTTTAATTGTTTTATTTTTTTAACTGTATTTTAATTGTTGTAAGCCGCCTAGAGACCTTTGGATAGTGTGGGCAGCATACAAGTTAGATAAATAAATAAAAATAAATAAATATGCAGAGAAAGCCTGCCTCAATGTGCAACATTTATGTATTTCCAGCTGTAATTCTGAGTCATTTTTAATGTCTTTCTGCCTATTTCTGGCTACACCCTTTGCATAAGAAATGTAGAAATTAGAGAGGGAGGAATCTGATAGTTTTTCTTTTTCTCACATTGTATTTTTAAAGGAAAAATGCAATGCCTCTTAGGCAAATATATGTAGCAATAAGCAAATTGTGAAAAAATAAAGCAAATTGAAATCTCAGCCATATCTTATAGAAGCTAGTGCTAAGCAAGTGGGGCAGAAATGAAGAGGGGGCATTTAAATAGTATTTCAATACCCCTCTCTTTCATTTCTTTAAAAACACACAAACACAAGAGCAGCAAGGAATGAATTTCTGTGGATTTTCTGAACTGATCAAGTATAGTTGACTGCATGGGCTAGATTTTCAACTGAAGGTGTATAAACTACAACGTATATCTTCACCCACATTCTGTCCCAGCCCACATAACTGCATATGACCAAAGTTAGACTGCAGAAACAGCTTCTTGGCACTGCTGTGCTCATGCGCAATGAAGCAGCCAGTTCAATGTGGCAAGCCAGGAAGGACAGATGCAGTTGCCTGGGCCACAAAGCTGCCCAGAGTGGGAGAAAAATGACTTTCAGTGATGAGGAAGGGTCACTGTATCTGACTGAATATCTGTCTCATACATGTGTGCACAAATATCTGTTTGTGTATATGTGAGCGTGTACACAAACACACACACCTAAAACCCTATCCAGCTGGCACCATGTAACAAGAGTTTCCCCCCTTTTGTAGTTAATGACACCAAAGTGGCAGCAATTTAGGGAAACATGATGGTTTCTAATAAGTATGGGCATTATATAAAAGAAAGTAGGTTCCCTACTCTTTATCTCCTCCTCAAACACTTTTCTACTGAAGGCAGAACCTCACAAAAGTTCAGCACAGCAACAGTAGGAACAATTTTCTCAGTCCGTTCCCATCTTTCACCTCCTTTTTCTATGTCCTCACTTGCATTTCAAGCAGCAAGTTCAACGGGGGACACTCTCTGTGCATTCACTAATGGCATACCTTTCTGCTTCCTTTCAGATGGGTTATATAACTCTGTAAGAAATGGAAGTTGGTCCTACTGTGGTGCCCTTGAGTGATATTCCTCTAATGCAAACAGCCTTAGAGAAACCTGCCGCTCTTTTTGCTTCTTTGCATATGCAGACCCAATCAAGGAGAAACACCATCCAAGGCTCTGCCACACATCACAGACCAAACCATTTCTTTATGGCACTTGAAGATTGAATTAAAATACAGGGGAAATGCTAATTTTAAAGCCTGTTCAGAGTTTTTAAAATCATCATGTCAACTCCCTACGATACTAGTAACTGATTTCCAGCACAAAACAGCTTCAATCTTTCCTGGCAATCAGTTATGCTCAAAAATCTTTGCAAGATTGAAACAGATCCTTTAAAAAGGTCTGGGAAATCCTAATGCTTTATCACTTATTAAAGCTATAGTTCATTTAATTAGCTGATTCGTCTGCTTGCCTTTTTTTTTTTAGCCAATTAATTTAAATCTCATGTTGAACACACTTGCCCTGCAATGCCCTGTAAAGCACAGAATATTCAGCCAAAGGAGGATATCTAAAGGAAAGGAAGAGTTAACTACAGATAAGTGTATAAAACAAAAGAATGATAACACAGTCTGCAACATTTCCCCCCATAGCACAGATATTGCTCACAATGTCATCTTTAAGGGGGAAGAGAGCCTGCCATAAAGCTAAACTTGTCTTTTAATGAAGTCAGAGAAAAGACCGATCTTCATACACCATCTGCACTCACACAAAGCAAGCAGAGCCATTTTTCTTTGCAGTTATCGAACCATATTTCAGTGTCTGCCCCAAATGTAAAACTCAGAATGAAAAGTTAGAGGAGGAGGAGGAGGAGGGAGAGGAAGAGGAGGGCTGATCTTTAGACAGAATGTGTCAAAGAAAACAAAACAAAAATGTTTTGCCTCTGCTTTTGTATGTATGCATATGCACACACACACACAGATATACCCACAAATGCATTTGAATTTTTGTAACCTATTATTCTAACCCCGATGCAATCTGGTTCTTTTGAATGAGTTTCCATGCAAAAATTTACAGATGATTGCAATGCTTCTGAAGTAATATTGAACATGGTACCCAGTGTGGTATAGTGGACAGAGTAAGGGCTAAGACTCTGGAGAAGAGGGTTCAAGTCTCTACTTGCCCATGGAAACTCACCGCAGGGATGGAATTGGCAAAGTCACTCCCTAAATATTTCAGTTACCTATTAGGGGATTACATTCCTTCTGGAAACACTAGTGCACAGCCTTGAGATGGTCCTGGATTTGTCTCTAAGCCTGCATGCCCATTTTTCAGTGGTAGCCGGGACAATTGAAACCAGTGTACAGGCACGGGAGAGGTTGAATTATTGTAACACACTCCACATGGGGCTGTCATTAGAAAGTGCTCAGAAACTTCAGGTGGTCTAAAATGCTGCAGCTAGATTGTTTATTGGGGCTGGCCACACAGAATACACAACCTCGCTGTTGTAGCAGCTCCATTGTCTGCCAATCTGTTTCTGGCACAATTCAAAGTGATGGTTCTAACCTATAAAGCCAAAAATTACTTTGGTCCAGGCTACCTCAAAGGCCAGGCATTAAGATAATCAGGACAGACCTTCCTCTTGGTTCTATAATCCAACCAGTGTATTTGGTTGCATCACAAGACAGGGTCTTTCCCGGTGCTGCACCCAGGCTCTGAAACTCCCTCCCACGGGAGGCCAGGCTGGCCCCATGTTTGCTGTCCTTCCACAAGCAGACAAAGACTTTTCACTTCAGATCAGCTTTCCTTTTCTGATTAGCTGCCTGAAAAGGATTTTAAATGTTGTGCCTTGTTGCTTTAAATCTGGTTTGGTGATGCTTTTAGTGGGGTATTTGTTTGATTCTTTTAAAATATTTGTATACTTACTTTTTTCAGCTTTTAAATATCGTCTTCTACTGATGCAAGCTGCCTTAGGCCCTTAGGCAGGGTAAACATATTTTAAATAAAGAAATAGGTCATTATAAGTCCATTCTGATGTGAGGGCACATAGCTAGCTAACTAAATATTTGACACAACAGTACTACTGCAGCCACTTTTCAGACCAGTGGTGAATTCTCTGAGCTAGACATGGGCATTTTATATTCAAATCTTGAGATACGAAATGTGACCCATGGCACCACAGATGCAGCAATGGCCCAATTCCCACCTGCAGAACTGGATGGCCCACTCACTAAGCTCTGTGCAGCACTGAGGTCTTTCTTCATTGGCAGCACACTCATCCTGGCAGGTGCCCAGCCAGCCCTTCCTGCCACCCTGAGCAGCTGACAGCTTGGGTGTGGAGGCGGATGGGGAGTCTCCATGCTCAGCTGATGAGGGGTTGGCTGCGTGGGGAGGTGGGGAAGCACTCCTGCCAGGATGGCTGCGCTGCTGCTGGAGGTGAACCCCAGCACTGTGTGGAGCTTGGTGAGTGAGCCAGTTGTTTCTGGGGGGTGGGAATTGGGCCACTACAGCACCGGTGGTGCCACGAGTCACATTTTGTATAATGAAATATTAATACAAAGTGCCGTGTCTACTATGAGCTTGCCGATGGGGGAAGACTGTTGCTTTTCCTTATTTGAACAGCAACACCTGCTAGTTGTCTATCTGACCTTTCCAGGTCAAAGTTTCTTTTTCCTTGTCATGACATACCAAGTATGTAAGCCTTGATTAGCATTGGTCATATGACTCTTGAAGTGTAGGTAACAGTATGTTGTGGGATACACTGGAATCATGGCATTTGTAATACTGTGAACTCTCTGATGGAGTTCAAGGAAGGTCTCTCACTTGTATTTGGGGAGCATTGGGGAGCATTTGATGGTGATGCACAAGAACATATCCAGAGCCTTCCAGGATTAGAGGCAGGCAAAAATGGACCCCTGCTATGACTTGCTCTGAAAGTAGGTTTATAAGACTGTCTGGGAGATTTTATGAAGCAAGATATTTTAGTTTGTGACTGTAGCAAGAAGCCAATGAAACAGATCCAAAGCCAGAAATTTCGGGTTGGGGTGGCCTGAGTACATTGAGTAGCAAGTAAGATAAATGAAAAGCAGGTTAAATATGATATTTGGAAATGCATTTTAACATACCGCCCCCACACACCCCTCACATCTTCCACCGGGAAACATGCACTCATACACTTCTCTCATGAACAAAAATGATGGGCATGCCTTTAATAATGAAACTAAAAGCTGACTTACATACTAAAATACCTGGGTAAAGATTGGAGGAAGATCTTAGGAGAGGTGGTTGGCTGTGGGTTTTGTTTATGGGTTAAATAGGGGAAATTTCTGAAAGAGTAAGTGGTGTATTTAAGGCTTGGTTTGTTGTTGTTGTTGTTGTTGTTGTTGTTGTTGTTGTTGTTGTTGTTGTTGTGGTAAAGGGTATAGAAAAATTCATACAACCGCTAAGAATATTGAGTTATTTTTACGAAAAAGATTGAAATGGCCTCCAAATACCAAAGCCCCAAACATCTGGAGGCTCTCCTGCCCAGTCTTAAATATTGAGGAAAACTAGTGGCACAGCAAAGAGACAAAGAATGGCAGACTACCATGCTGAGGCTGCAGAAATAGGGATTGAAGCATCTGACTTTAATCATTTTTGGAAGCAACTTTCAGGGTGAACACAGTATACATCAGAAGGAATAAGCTACCCAAAGAAATCCATGTGAAATTTACAAAGAAATCAATCAGAGACAAGGTTTTAAGAGCCTCACAAGATAAACAATTGATAATAGAAGGTAAGAAAATAAATGTCTTAAAAAATTCCCTGGCAAATGAGGCAAAGAAGAAAGCAATTCTCCTCTCTTGCATCACTACTTCAACAAAATGGAATTTCGTATAGATGGCTGACAAACTTTATGGGAAAAAATGACAAAAATCTGAATGTACAGGGAGAAAGAAAGAAGGAGGGGAAACCAGAAGCAAGACTTCAAGAGAAATCAGATCACTAATCACAAGCAGAATCAGACACAGTGTTAGGAGAGCAGGAAGCAGAGGAGCCAAGACGTACCAGAGACATGACGAAGAGAAAACAGAAAGGTAGTAATCAACAATAAGATGACTAGAAAACAAATGATTTTTTCAGTTAACATAAATGGCATAAACTCGCCACAAAAATGGAAAAAGACGTTTCTACAATTGCAGAAACAGAAATCTGATGTAATTTGCATTCAAGAAACCCATATGAAAAGAGCACATCAGAAAATGCTGGAATGTTCAAGGCTAGGAAAATTGTTTGTAGCTTTGGACATAAGTAAAAAGAACAAAGGTGTGGCTATGTACATAAAGAAAGAACTAAAACCAAAACAAATATTTGCCTCAGACAATGGAAGGATACTAATGGTGGAAATCCAAAGAGAATAAAAGAAAATGCTAATCATTAATATTTATAAGCCAAATGGAAATCAAGAAATTTTTTAAACAACTGCAACTAGAACTGACAAATAAAGATTATGACCATTATTGTGTGATAGGAGATTTTAATGTTGTTTTTGATAAAGAACTAGACACGAAATCAGATAAAATAACCAAAAAAAGAGATAGGAACACTCTCAAGAAATTTTCTACAATTGGCAGAAGAAGTAAATATATTATACCTTTTACTCTAAAAGACTTAAATCGTGGTCAAGAATTGATACATGCTGGATCTCAACAAGCCTAATGAAAGATCTGGAGTAAATAGACATCTTACCCAACACATTTGCAAACCACAGTCCAATTTCATTACAACTAGGTAGCAAATCAACAGAATTTAATTGGAAATTCAATACTTCACATCTAAAAATGAGGAATTTATTAGGCAAGTAAAAGAATACACGGGTTTCTTCTTCAAATAGAACATGAGGCCAGAAACACCAATGACAATGGTCTGGGAGGCAAGTAAGGCATTTTTTAGAGGGGTAGCCATAAGATTTGCATCAAAACAAAAAAAAGAGAAAGATGGAAAAAATATAAGATTTTGGAAAATAGATTAGCTTCAGATGAACTACAGCTGAAACAAAACCCAACAAATACAGAACTGAAAGAGAAGAGAAAGTTAGTACAACAGCAGATAAATATATTGCTCACTGAGGAAACTGCAAAGAAGCTTAAATTTGCAAAGCAAATTATTTTTGAAAATGCAAACAAGCCAGGGAGATGGTTAGCATATAAATTAAGGAAAGAGAAAGAGAAAACAATAATACGAACATTGAAAGATGAAACAGGGACTGAAAAAATTTAAACAAGAAGAATTAAAAAAGATTGTTGAGGACTTCTACCAGAATTTATACAATAGAAAGCAAGTAGACAAAGAAGCTCAGAAAGAATATGTAAGTAAATACAATAAAATGAAACTCACTAAAGACCAAATACAGTCCTTAAATGAGTCCTTAACATATGCAGAAATTATAAAAGCCCTCAAAAAGCAAAAGAACGGGAAATCACCAGGCCCAGATGGTCTGCCAATGGAATATTACAAAGAATTAGAAATTGTATTACTCAAAACATATAAGAAACTCTTGGAATTTCTAGAAGAAAAGGGAGAACTGCCACCAACGTGATCCAAAGCGATAATTTCTTGTATACATAAGGAAAACACAGAGGGTAAAGAAATTCAAAACTACAGACCAATCTCTTTACTGAACGTGGATTATAAAATATATGCAACCATGTTGGCAACTAGACTGAAAAGAATTTTAATACAGACAATACATCAAGATCAGTCAGGCTTTCTTCCAAAAAGGCAGATGAAAAATAATATAAGGATTATTTCAAATACTCTGGAATACTATGATGCACACCCAGAAAAGCAAATGGCTATGATATTCTTGGATGTGGAGAAAGCTTTTGACAATCTAAACTGGAATTTTATGCTACATCAGTTGGAAGTGCTGCAAGTGTCTCTAACTCTTCTTTAGACATTAACTCAGAGTGGTCTATCGACTAGATAGGCGGGATATAAATAAAATAATAAATAAATAAATAAATAACTCACAATCCTTTTTAAAATAAATCTTGGTATCTTAGAAGTTTTGCTTTCATCATAAGATTAGGTTGTGTAAAGGTGATACCCAGACTGGTGTTTTTTTGGCTGCTGCACCTAGATTCCACTTATGCTCTCGACCACCAGTATATATATATATAGTGGAATTTTTATATATACTTTACATATAGATAGATAGATAGATAGATAGATAGATAGATAGATAGATAGATAGATAGATAGATAGATAGATAGATAGATAGATAGATAGATAGATAGATATAGATATAGATATAGATATATAGATATAGATATAGATAGATATAGATAGATATATATATAGACATAGATATAGATAGATAGATAGATAGATAGATAGATAGATAGATAGATAGATAGATAGATAGATAGATAGATAGATAGATAGATAGATAGATAGATAGATAGATAGATAGATAGATAGATAGATATAAAGTATATATAAAAATTCCAGTTTATATATACTAGTGGTCGAGAGCATAAGTGGAATCTAGGTACAGAAAAGATAAAATAGAAGGTTTTTACCCAGAACAAATGATATTTGACAAAATTTTGCTGGGCTCAAAAGATAAAGTAATTAAGAAAATGTATGATTATTTGTTAGAAATTAAAATGCAAGATGAAATAGTCAAAGAATGTATGATTAGGTGGGCACAAAATATAGGACATAATATTGATATTGATCAATGGTTGCAAATATGGCAAATAATATAAAGCCACAAAATCAGTTAATTTCAAGGAGAATATATATAAGATATTTTATAAGTGGCATATGACTCTGAAAAAACTATCAAAGATTTATACAGCTGTATCAAATGTTTTTTGGAAGTGTGAAGCACATGAGGGAAGTTTTTATCATATGTGGTGGACTTGTGGAGTAGCGAAGCAATTTTGGATAGGTGCACATATTTTGTTACAAAAAATATTGCTCTGTAAGGTTCCACTACTTTACGCCTAGAATTGGAAGAAATAGATGATACCGGAACAAGAGGAACTTATTGAGAAGATACGGGAAGTAGCAGAAATGGATATCTTATCAGAAGTGCTGAAGGACTGTCCAATACAAAAGACAACTGAATGATAGGATTTACTATATAAATGGCTTGAATCACCAGATAGTACTTGAATAATATAGATTAACACTAGGATGTAAATGTAAGTTATAGCCTGGAGGACAATCATATAGTAGAAAAGTGGAAAGTCGAGTTGATATGGCAATATGAATAGATTGGATGGCAGTACATTTTCTGTTCTCCTCCCCCTACTCCCCCCCCATATCCCCCCTTTACCTTCTGTATCCCATACCTTATCCTAGTTAATAATAACTTAAAAATACCCCCAAAAATGAAGCTTCAGAGATACCAATTAGTGGATTTCTCAAATCAAATTCAATCAAGACATGGTCCTTCTATAGCCATATTCCTGGGATGGATAGCAAATTTGACAGCATCACTGTTGCTAGATTATGACCATCACCTGTTTTTCTCACTGTGGGGAAGTATTCTTGATGATAATGACAATAAATGTTCATTCATTAGACATTCACTTCTGGCTTTTAAAAATGGCCTCCTACAAATTTATATGAAAGGCAACTGGAAGGCCCCAAATAGTAAACCTTGTCCACTAGATGGTTCTACTTCAAGAATTTTTTTTTTTTAAAAATGGGGAATATAGGATTGGCAGCTGGAGAGATTTGTGGCTCATGGGCCACTCTTTGCCCCTCTCTGGAAGCTTTTATCCTTCATCTAAAAACCTTTTATACCACAACCCGTGAATTTGTGATATACAGTAATGGCCAAAAATATTGGCACCCTTGCAATTCTGTCAGAAAATGCAATCCTTCTCTCAGAAAATTGTTGCAGTTGCAAATGTTTTGGTACTCACATGTTCATTTCTTTGGTTTGCGTTGGAAGAATACAAAAATCCCACACAGAAACCCAAAAATGCACTGGTCAAAATTATTGGCACCCTTAACTTAATATTTGGTAGCACACCTTTTGGAAAAAATAACTGAAATCAATCACTTCCTATAACCATGAATTTTGAGATCTCTCCACAGGTGTTCTATGGGCTTCAGATCTGAACTTATTGCTGGCCATTTCAGAACTCTCCAGCGCTTTGTTTGTAACCATTTCTGAGTGCCTTTTGAAGTGTGTTTTAGGTCACTGTTCTACTGGAAGACCCATGACCTCTGGTGGAGACACAGCTTTCTGATACTGGTCACTATGTTGAGATTACTATATTGCCCACACCTCTTACTTGTGACAGGTGTGTCTACAAATTAAAGGAGCATCACATGCTTGACAGGCAATTCTTTCTTACAATTTAGACAGGGTGCCAATAATTTTGGCCAGTGCATTTTTGGGTTTCTGTGTGAGATTGTATCAGATTTGACTTTTCTTCTCTGTTTTTGTGTTGTTCCAACGAAAACCAAAGAAATGAACACGTGAGTACCAAAACATTTGCAACTGCAACAATTTTCTGAGAGAAGAGTTGCATTTTCTGAGAGAATTGCAAGGGTGCCAATATTTTTGGCCATAACTGTATGTTTTAATCTTGTTTCTAACCCCCCCCCCCATTGCTCTAGAGATCTTTTATGGGTTCTGAGCCCTGGTCTGCCTTCAAAGCTTGTCTGAATATTTGAGTTTTTGTTCTTTTTTTAAAAAAAATTTAAAAGCTTTCAGTATTTTTATTTATTTTATTTATTTATTAAATTTATACCCCACCCATCTAGACACAAGTCTACTCTGGGTGGCTAGTTGATATTGCTATGTTTTAAGCTGCCTTACATGTTCTGTTGTAAACAGAGCATCACAATAAATTAAATAACTCATCAAAATGTATTTCTGATAGATTATACAACAACTATATGAATAAATCACTAGTTATCTAAGTCAGTGGTCAAGCAGTGAGCATCAAATCTGTCAAACAATGGTTAGACAGTATAGTTTTGACATGATGAAATAAGCGAGGTTCCTGAGGTACTTTTCTGCTCCAGAACAGTAGTCATGACATATCTGTTTGTTGTGTAACATGTCTCAAAAGCCAGAAGGTGTCCATTTTTTATCCAGACTGTTTTCTGTGATCCCAAATGAAGAAGGGTTTTTGGCTGTTTTTTAAGGGAATGAATCCACATACATTATTGCCACCAGAGTTTGTGGTTCCCTGCAGGGCAATGGACTTGTGCTGTTTGGGAATTCAGCAACATAATGCAAAAGCAGTAAAGAATAGGTTTTGTGTGCTACATTCTCTTCCCTCAACAGATGGCTGGTTAAACTCTGTACACACGGGAAATCAGTTTTAGATTTCTACTCAGGCCTCTGAAAATAAACTGCAACAGCAAAGCCTCAGGAAAAAAAGCAATTTCTCCTCTTACCTTCCCCTTTCCCTCTCAATATCATATAAAAAATTCAGCTCTCTCCTCTGTCTTTCTCTCTCACACACATAAGTGCAATTCAGATTCTTCCAAGACAAAAATTTCTAAGATCTTGAGCATCATATACAAATATGCATGTGCTTAATGAGAACATCTTATTTGTAGGCAGAGTGCTTACAGGGCAACATCCTCTGAAGTCCCACCCACACATACATAATTTGTGTCTCTATTTTTAAAAATTAAAATTCAGCACTAAGGGTATTAGAATGAAAACATGAAGAACTGTGACACTCTAACATAATTATAGTTGCATGAATTCTTTTATTTCAAACAATTTACTCTTTTTAACCTTTTCTGCTACACTGCTAACATTGGTGAGAGAAGAGCTATTTGATACCCTGTTACGTCCCATGACCATATTTTTAGCAACTTTTTGGTTCTGGGGATTTCAGCAACCAATATTCATGGAATCTCCTAATATGGAGGTTTCACTGAAACATCATAGCTCTGAGAAATCATTTTTCATGGGAAATACTTTTGTTTTACTGTTTCAAGACCTGGTTTAAAATCCTCTAAGGTAGTAGCAATTGCACACCTTGTGGCAGCAAACTCCATATATCGTGTGCCATCTAAAACTGTCTTCCTTTTGATGAAATTCCTTATGAATGGCATTGGCTCTCAGTGTTCGGCTATTAGGGATTCTCAGAAATTCCATGTTTTACCTGCTACCATATTCTCTTCCTTCCTTCCTTCCTTCCTTCCTTCCTTCCTTCCTTCCTTCCTTCCTTCCTTCCTTCCTTCCTTCCTTCCTTCCTTCCTTCCTTCCTTCCTTACTTACTTACTTACTTACTTACTTACTTACTTACTTACTTACTTACTTACTTACTTTTTATTTCTTTATTCTTACCCTGCTTTTTGCCTTTAAAATGGACCAAGGTGGTGTGCATCATTAAAATGCAATATTTAAAAGCTAAACCAATAAATACAGTGAACTAGAGATGGGGGTATTCGTATTCATATAAAAATATGAATACCCCTGCACAGCTGGATGTGACGAGGGTCTGGCCCACTGGGTCTGGACCGTCCACTCACGTGACCACTGCTGCCACCAGCTCCACTGCCCCTTCCAATCACTCCAGAGCTTGCAGTCAGCTATCCACTCATCAGCCTGGCAGGGAGACTCATCTTCCCTCCTTCTGCCAAGAGTGGATAGTCGACCGTGAGCTCTGGAGTGATTGGAAGGGGGAATGGAGCTTTCACTGGGAGCCTTGGGGCTGGACCCTTGTTATGTCCATTTATATATGAATACCCCCATCTCTACAGTGAACCCCCATATCCACAGAATCAGTATGTGCTGATTCATTTATCCAGGGTCTAAAAATATTAAAAGAGTACAGCATTCACTAGAGAAATTTCTGGGATGTCATTACCAGAACAGTCCACTAGAGGGAGCATGCAATGTATCATGTTTACTATTAAAATATTGTTTGCTATAATCTGCATTTTTAGCATCCATGGGGGGCTTGGAAGTAATCCACCACAGATGTGAGGGTCCTACTATATACAAATATTTTAAAAATTCAGACAAATCCCACACTAAGAATGGTAAACAAAATCAACACCAGAAGCAAACTCAAAGCAACAAAGCACAATACTCTGTTTAAAAAACTGTCCAACACAGCCAACCACTAAGAGAAATCCTGTCTGAAGAGAAAGAGCTTTGTCTGCTTGCAGATGGAGAGCAAAATGAGGCCAGCTTGGCCTCCCATGGGAGAGAATTCCAGAGTCTGGGTGCAACAACGTCCTATTTCTTCCTCTGCATTTTTGCAGAACCACAATGTATGCAAAGCCCTACCTCAAATGCACCCTATTACCATATTTTTCAAAATGCCTGGAGAAGGAAAGTACAAACACGTCAGTAATTAATTAGTACTAATGAACCTTTTGATTCAATCAAACTCTGGAGGCAGCTGAAACAGGATAAATTGCATATCAATATTGAAGTATGATGGATTAAAAATAGCAAAAATCCAGTAAATGGATTTCAGGAATGCTGCTAAAACAATAACTATCAAATAAAATAAGCTGCAAAATTATTTGTGTTCAATAGCACAGATTAACAAAATGCAATCCCAAAACAGCTAATGAGTATCTGTGCCAGTTAACTGTGATTTTGACTATTTGTTTACACCAGTGGTTCCCAGCCTTGGGTAATCCAGATGTTCTTAGGCTGCAACTCCCAGAAACTCTGGCCAGTACAGCTAGTGATAAAGGCTTCTGGGAGTTGCAGTCCAAGAACATGTGGGTTACCCAAGAGTGGAAATCACTGGATTTGACAAAATCATCTCAGACTTCCTTTAATGGCTGTTCTACCTAATTCACTGCCCCCACGGGGCTAAATCCAATTGTAAACTCCATTGGAATAGGGCCATTGAATCAGCAGGATTTATTTAAAACTTAATCTTATCAAAGTTGGAATTTGTTCTGCTCTGCAACTTTATGTCACACAATTGTGATGATATGGTCAGCCATGACAGTTTCAGGGGAATTAAAAGTTTTCTGCCCACCCTCCCCACTCCTCAAAGATCCCTTTCAATGTGGGGAAGTTTTTAGGAGTGGCAGAACAGGACAGGGAACTCTTTAATGCCCCAAAATTGCTACCACCAGTCTTAGGAAAATATTCTGCAGAAGACTTCTCAAAAACCATCATCTTTAACATGGGAGGTACAGTGGCAGACAGAGTTCAATCTAGAATTGTGTATAACTAGAATTATAGCTTTGGGATGTCTCCAAAAGGAAAGAAAAAGTTTATGTTTTTTTAAAGGAAAGTGAATAAGGGAGATGTTGCTTTTTATTTTCAATAATCTAGAACTGCTTCACCTCTAGTTCACAGCACCTTCCACGTTTCGGCAGCCTGGGCCAAATGCCACTTGCTCCACCAGTGGTGTCAGGACTAGTGGCAGCAATTATCAGATATTAAAGGCTTCCCAACTCATTTCCCTGGATCAAAAATTTAAATTAAAGGTTAAAGTCTGTGGCTGATGGTATCGTGCAGAATGATTCTGGCCAATATTTCATAAGCTGCCCTAATTCCCCCAAGTAAGAAATACAGGTTTTAAATTAAATGAACAAACAAACAAAACATTCACATTCTTCCTTTCTCCCTTTCCCTCACAATAATTATCTCCAAATTCCTCGGTTGATTTAAGGCTTATTCGGTCTCTAGGTCTGCTAGCATGCTTCAAGGGGATCCATATTCACAATAACTTTGTGAATGGCAGCAAGTGCAGACCCAAAAAGGAGCTCCTCTTTGGGCATAAGTGCCTCATGTGAGTGAAAAACTGTGAAAGTTTGTGTTCTTGCTCTCACGTGGAGAATATGTATGAGCAAGATCCTGGACATCATAAGACTCATTGTTATTTACATGAGCAAGGTAGGTGGAGTTAGGTGCACCCTCTGACCATGTTGACAAACCCAGAGACTATAATGCCTGAATAGAGGTCTACACGGGCCTGGCTCTTAAAGTTTAGAATCCACCATTCAGAAGAACTGGTCATAATCTTCCAGAATAATAGAGCTGCACTGGCAACTCAAAAACAACCAGATATTACAATTTTATCCCACTATTTAATGAGGAAAGCAGCTCAATTCAGCTCCTTTATTACCATCAACAGATCAGACAACTCCTTGAGGACAGCATTATTGCTGAAGATTAAGGCAGATGTTTTTTTTAAAAAAAACCTTATACATTACTGCAATTTGAAACCTGTTAAAGCAATTAAGAGAGAAAAATGTGATGTTTTTGCTTCAAGAATTTTGTTTCCACTGGGACCTCAAAGATTCTAACTTTGTTCCCACTTTCCTTCCTTCCTTCCTTCCTTCCTTCCTTCCTTCCTTCCTTCCTTCCTTCCTTCCTTCCTTCCTTCCTTCCTTCCTTCCTTCCTTCCTTCCTTCCTTCCTTCCATTTATTTTATTTTATTTCTTTTTTTGGTAGTTTTGCAATAGTTTTAATAGTTTAATAGTTTTTCATAGCCATGTCAACTGTGTAATGGACACATTCAGGATGAGGTCTTACTGAGCTCCCCAGAAACTAAAATGCCTCTTTAAAATGTTTTAAATGTTCTGCACAACAATCAGGTCAGCTACAAAACTATGACATAAGTTTTAAGTGCAAAGGACGAAGTTGGATATCAGGAACTCTGGTTTAATTCAACAATTTCACACTTATTATAATGCTAAGGAATTCAGGAGCTAGCTCTAAAAACTTTACAAAATGACAAAATAAACCTAGTATAAGTTTTAACTGAAAAGGGCAATATTTGCATTTGGGTGCAGAGTGCAACTCAGGTTTTGCACTACAGAATGTGACAGTACTACTGCATAATGTTGCTGTAGGTTTTACACGAATACCAAATTTCAAAGTTCATAATACAATTATTAAACAGCACAGATTATAAATTCTTAAACAAATAGTCTAGTAAATAATCAACATAAAATCGTTAAACAATAATCCACTATGTAGTATAAAAGCAGTAAAAGTAAAATCAGGAGTCAGCTGGAGTCAAAAAGACCCAAATATTTAGGTAAACGTGCAGCTTTTAATTTGATGCCAAGCTGGAGCCAGCTTCAACACCAGCTACAAATCCAAGGGGAACACATTCCATAACTGAGGTGAAACTCCTAATGATTTTGTACAATTTCAGTGGTCATCCTGGAAATTGTGGCTATGTGAACTGTTGAGTACTCTCTTTAGAGACCCCTAAAACTCACTCCATCCAGTGGTGTAGTATGTGTGGGGGGCATGGGTGGTTGCCCTGGGCACAAAATTCTTAGGGGCACAAAATTCCCACAGAAAAAATGTAGTAGTAATAAATAAAAAACAGTGTGCCCTCCTCCTACCATCCATCCCTGGGGCAGCATCAGGAGGAGGAGGAGCAAGGACCCATTTTCCTGGCTGGTGGAAAGCCACCACCACCAACATGGCCAATCCCTGGTGCCATACTCCTTGCCTCGCTCCACTGCTGGTGGCCACCCACGAGCCAGGGAGTGTGCCCACCTCCTCCCCCCAGTCAGCCAAGCAGGCCACCCTTGTTCCCCCCATCCCAGACCACCTTTACTGGCTTCTCCTCTCTGTCCAAGCACTCCAGCATATGGATGCCAAAAACAGTGGGATGCAATGGACAAACATCAGGATGATATTCGGTGCTATACATACAGTTGTGTTCAAAATTATTCAGCCCCCAATGCTGTAAAGGGGTTTAGGGACTATAGTGTACATTTGGAATTGTATTCAGAATGAAATCCTACAAGGACGTTTTAAAGAACCAAATGCAACTAAAATAACATCAATTGTTTATGTAATACAGTAGTAAATGTTTCTTTTGTGGTTTCTTCATTGCCACAATTATTCAACCCCTTAAAGACTACCACTCTGAAGAAGAGAGGTTCATTCAGGTGTTTTCGAACAGGTATTGAAAACACCTGTGGATGTCACCGAGCACCAATCAAGCATAATAAGCACCAATTAGGCAGCTTTAAAATGACTGTGATACTCAGCTCCTTCTAGACATTTACTGGTGTGGTTACAAACATGGTGAAGTCAAGAGAATGGTCCAGGAAGACAAGAGAAGAGGTGATTTGTCTTCACAGGAAGGGCAATGGCTATAAGAAGATTGCAAAGAAGTTAAACATACCAAGAGACACCATAGGAAGCATCATTCGCAAATTCAAGGCAAAGGGCACTGTTGAAATGCTACCTGGTCGTGGAAGAAAGAAGATGCTGACTTCGACTGCTGTGCGCTACCTAAAGCGTAGAGTGGTGAAAAGTCCCCGTGTGACTGCTGAGGAACTGAAAAAAGATTTGTCAGATGTGGGTATAGAAGTTTCAGCTCAGACAATAAGGCGCACACTGCGTAATGAAGGTCTCCATGCCAGAACCCCCAGGCGCACCCCCTTGCTGTCTCCCAAGAATAAGAAGAGTCGACTGCAGTATGCCAAAAGTCATGTGGGCAAACCACAAAAGTTGTGGGATAGTGTTCTGTGGACTGATGAAACAAAATTAGAACTGTTTGGGCCCATGGATCAACGCTATGTTTGGAGGAGGAAGAACAAGGCATATGACGAAAAGAACACCTTGCCTACTATGAAGCATGGCGGAGGGTCAATAATGCTTTGGGGCTGTTTTGCTTCTGCAGGTACAGGGAAGCTTCAGCGTGTACAAGGTACCATGAATTCTCTTCAGTACCAGGAGATATTGGATGAAAATGTGATGCAGTCCATCACACACCTGAGGCTTGGGAGACGTTGGACCTTTCAACAGGACAATGATCCCAAGCATACCTCCAAGTCCACTAGAGCATGGTTGCAGAGGAAAGGCTGGAACATTTTGGAGTGGCCATCGCAGTCACCAGACTTAAATCCGATTGAGAACCTCTGGTGGGACTTAAAGAAAGCAGTTGCAGTGCGCAAGCCTAAGAATTTGACTGAACTGGAGGCTTTTGCCCATGAAGAATGGGTGAAGATACCCATAGATCGCTGCAAGACACTTGTGTCAAGCTATGCTTCACGTTTAAAAGCTGTTATAACTTTAAAAGGATGTTGTACTAAGTACTAAGATTGAATGTCACTTGGGGGTTGAATAAAAACTAATAATGATGTGAGCACAGAAAAGACATTTGTGGTTATTTCATTATAAACTTAAGGTTATATTTCTCTGATCTACAAGTGCCTCTTTCATGTAAATGTAAGCAAGATGACTGAATGATCAAAATCAATGTCAAAATGGCCAAAACATTCAATTTCAGTGGGGGCTGAATATTTTTGAACACAACTGTAGGTTCTCTGAAGACATCAGGTGATTACCACAATCATGAAATTCGGAGCTAATTGTCCATGGGTTACGGCATGCAATATTTGCCTTGCCCCGCATGCTGGCAAGCCATGCTACACCACTGACTCCATCACACTGAAACTTATTTCCCAGGGTATCCTGGAATGATAAAATGATTATTAAACTATTTTAAATCTCAAATGCAGGAATGTTTTGAGTAAGTCATGAGTAAACAAATAAAGAACTTAACTGTACAATGTTCTGCATGTCTACTGAGAAAAGAATCCCACTAAATATAATGGGATGTTATCCCAAATAACTTGTAGAGAATACATCATTAGAAACATATGGTTCTTCCACCAATAAGCAAGATAAACCTTTCTTCCACACACTGTTAAACTTGTATACTCTTGATCTACTCCATCTTTTCTTTCATATTGATCTCAATGTGCTGTCCTGTATACAATAAGAACAGTGAATCCTTAGATGCATCATTATGCTCCCTGGCTTTGCTTGCTTCCATAGAAACAGAAATAACACTGTTCTACAGCAGAAAATTTTTGAAAGGATTATGTTCCCACTTTCTTTAAAAAGAAATAAAAACTCCAATGTAAATTGACAGCCTAAGGAAATACATAAAACTGCACTTCACTGTTCATCTTGCTGAGCATTGAGGGCCAAACAGCGGTTTTGGGGGAGGCAGGGGAATAAGGAGATTATTCTTCCTGTTAAAAACTCAACAAAGTAGAATTTAACAATACAAGAGGAAAGATGTGGAAAGATAACATCTTCAGTAGCTGTGGCTAAAGAGAGCAGGAAAGGCCATATTTGAGACTACAATGGTGCCCCGCTTAGCGATGTTAATTGGTTCCAAAAAAAAATTGCTGTGGGAAAACATCACTAAGTGAAACACCATTTTCCATAGGAATGCACTGAAAACCGGATAATCCGTTCCAATGGGAACGGATTACTGTCCTTAAGCGAAAATCGCCATAGGAAACATCGCTAAGCGAAACGCGGTTCCCCCATTTGAATGCACTGAATAGGTTTCAATGCATTTCAATGGTTTTGACAGGTCCGTTTTCGCTATTTTTAAAGTGTCTTAAAATGTTCAAAAACTGTTTAAAATGCTTGGAATCGTTAGTGCACCCTGTAAAACCTTTGCAAACTTAATTTGGCTTTGTTCTGAGTCTTCATTAGTTTTTGGTGAATTTCCTCCCCCCCCCCTTGAAATGCATTGAACTGTAGGTTTGACAGCTGTTCAATGCATTTCAATGGGGGGAGAAAAAAATTCACCAAAAATTAACGAAGACTCAGAACAAAGCCAAATTAAGTTTGCAAAGGTTTTACAGGGTGCACTAACAATTCCAAGGAGTTTATACAGTTTTTGAACATTTTAAGACACTTTAAAAATAGCGAAAATGGACCTGTCAAAACCATTGAAATGCATTGAAACCTATTCAATGCATTCCAATGGGGAAAAAATTCACCAAAAATTAACGAAGACTCAGAACAAAGCCAAATTAAGTTTGCAAAGGTTTTACAAGGTGCACTAACGATTCCAAGCATTTTAAACAGTTTTTGAACATTTTAAGACACTTTAAAAATAGCGAAAATGGACATTGCTAAGCAAAACAGGGGGACCCAAACTGTCATCGCTATGCGAGGCATGGTCCCGAAGATTGCTAAGTGAAAATCGCCCATAGGGAACATTGTCAAACGAATCGTAAAATGCTCCCAAAAAACAATTGCTAAGCGAATTCTTTGTTAAACGAAGCAATCACTAAGTGAGGCACCATTGTATATTAATAGGCCTGTCTACACCTAGCCTCCCCAACTTGGGCCCAACCCAGCCAAACACTGGTTTGGCTGGATATTTTAAGGCATTGTCCTCCTTCTCAAGTTCTTAGAATGAGAGTTGAGAAAAGGATAAGTTGTTTTTAAGTCCCATCCCTATTCTGCTTTACCACACCAAAGGAATTAGGAAAAATTGGCAGAAAACTTGTGTGCATTTAAAAAATACAACACAGTTGTCTTTGTGAAATGCTGCTTAGCTTGATTTTTTATTTATAAAATTCAGTCAATCAACCTTTCATTAACTGAGCCCACATTTTAAAACTATACCCCCTGACCGATTAAGCATACACCAACCAGGGATTTCTGTTGTGCTCTCAGATTCCACCCCATCCCAGGATTTGGGGGTACCAAAAAGACAGTCCAACCAGGGCCTGTCAAAGACATTTTGACATGTCAAGGAATGAGGTCCACTCCATTCCAAGTACAGAAGCTGAACAGATTGGCAATTTAACATCAGAAATGGGATGTGGTAGTCCATCACACCTGAGGACAACAGATTACGCTGAGAGGTACAGAACAGATCTTTTGATAGAGGAGAATGATCAGAGACGTTATTACCATCTCCAAATATCTGTGCCCGAGGCGGGCTACTGTATTCTGCCTAACACTAAGGCCAATGTGGTTAGCAACCCTGCTTACCACTCTTGTGGTCTGTTGTGTATTTCACAACACTCTTGATTTGCAGCATCAGGCAGACACAAACCAGGAAGTGCCCTGGTTTTGTACGTCTGTGTCAGGATCCAAGCCTGAAAAACACATTATGTTCTAAGATGATGATGATGAAAGTCCAGCCAATATGATGAAAATCCTTCATGTAAATTTTATGTATTGTCTACAAACTGGCCTCATTCTCCACTCTGTTGTAGAGACATAATCAGGAAAATGAATATTATTTAAAAAAAAGAGAGAGAAATAAAGTAAAGGCATGTTTAATTAGTCATAGGTTACCTTTATAAGCCAAGTCTTAACAATATAATATGAAATATTTTGTCTGAAATGATATATTAACACAATACTATTTATAGAGTAGCTTTGAACAAAATTAAAGCTGTATATGAGGTCTAATGCTACAGTGGAATCACCTTTTGGAATAGATGAGGGGTTTTTTTTTGCAAGTGCTTGTGAAGTAGCAGGAAATGATTTATTTTACAAATACTTGATAAAAACCATTAATAATCTATCAAAAGACAGGTTAGCCACTTCACCAAATTGAACCAAGATCCACTTGATCTAGCACTATAACAGCAAAATAATACAGGATAACAAGAAAAGACCAGTGGCAGAGGTATTCAAGTAGGGCAGTGAAGAGCCTAGACTAAATTTTAATAGTCTGAGTAAAAAAAAATTATTAAAATTATTTTTTAAAAAAACAACAGGAAAGTGGCAGGAAATAAAGGCAGAGTGTGATGCCTGCTAACCTTGATGAAGGGATAGTCATCCTCAGAAAAAGCAAATTCGTGGCTTGAGTAGAAACAACAGGGGATACAGTCTTCATTAAAATCCCTCCTGTGGCTTAACAGGGGAAAGGAAATTAGATTTTACATGATACTTTGAGACTGTATTGCCTTATTAAAACATAGCTTAATATGCATGAATATTTCATCCAGGTATGTCTCTAATGAAACCAACCCTGGATAACCATGGATGGCATCCTTATTAGAAGACTTAGACAAATGGATTCAATTCAGAATATATAAATCATCAGAGCAATCCTATGATTCACAATCCTTTCATTAGCTTCTCAGAATGTTGACCTCAGAACCCACAGAGCATCCAAAGCTCTGTTGGGGCAGAGCTGGAGTTGGAGAGAAGCATTATTTTCAGCTTTTTTTTGTTTTTTTGTTCCTGTATTTCATAATTCTCCTCCTGTTGTGAGAACTCTTTTATATTCTCAGCTTGCTAGGGTTGCGGTTGAAGGCTGGGAAAACTTTGGATCCTACAGGACCAAATATTTCTTCAATCTTCTCACACCACAAAGCATATCCCCTCCCACCAACTTTTTTGAAGTTAGACCTCTGATGTCAGAAAGGTGAGGGGCATAGACCACTCCATAGAGAGAGGGGTATCTGAAAATGGATCACATCCTTTGTGGCTGAAGCTTTGCCTCTGGCAGATGATCACCCTGTTAAAGACCTTACTGAGAACTGAGAAAGAGATTCATTTAATGTTGATTGATAGGTTCCTTATTTTAAAACACATTTTGAAATGAGAGAATAATTGATTGACATACTGTAAATAACAGAAACGGAAATAGAAATAGGTAAGGAAGCAAAGTAGAAGAACATGCCCTAGATGTATCACTGAGCTATGTAACATATCATTT
Source organism: Pogona vitticeps (assembly GCF_051106095.1). Lineage (NCBI taxonomy): Eukaryota > Metazoa > Chordata > Lepidosauria > Squamata > Agamidae > Pogona > Pogona vitticeps. Next base: position 136,951,524 of record NC_135785.1, read on the forward strand.
TCAACAGTAATGTTATGGGCCAATTGCATATTATTTACTCCTATAACAGTGGAAAACAATATGAAGGGCAGCAGATAAATGTTCTTTACATACTGTAGAATCTAAAGTAAACTGCTGATGCTCTGGACATGATTATATGCTTCAAATGACTAATATGTTTGGTAAAACTATCCTAAACTAGTCTCTATATGGTGGAGAAAGATCATCCGGATTATCTACAGGTTTTAATGTCTATAAAGTTGGTAAACTCTTTAAAATTAACATTTTGGCCCATGCAAGATACAGAAAATGTAAAAGAAACTTCTAGATAGATCAATCAACAGGGGGAAAAAAGATAAAACCATAAGTTAGTACCAGACAAGACAGGCAAAAACAGAGCACTAAATGAATTTGAGAAAAGAGACAGACAGAAGATAGACAGACAGACCAGTGCAAAAGAAAAAGGGCAGGCAGCACAGAAGAGACAGGACATTCAAATAGCAACAGAATTCAATGGTTTTTAACATAAATGAAGCTGGTTAGCAATGTAAGGCACCAAGCGACCCTTCCGGGCATAAAGGCGCTAATGCCTAACGTTCTCTCTGCCACAGTGGGTCTCTGCTGGCAGGAAAAGGCTGCTGTACTAGTCAGATTTTTTCCTCTGATGATGTGACAGCATCACTGTCACAGAAGAAGGGTAAATAATGATAATGCACTTTCCAGCCCAGCTGAGATCAAAGGGCCCATAGTGTCCTGTGTGGCAGTAAAGGGCGACTACACTGGATGCACACCTGCTTCTTTGAACACATGCAGAAGTGGCATCCAAGTTACAAATTATTAGCATCTTAGATGAGAAAGTTGGACTCATCTGCCCCAAAACTAGAAATACCTAGAAGTAGCCTGGTACAAATAACAAATTAGCTGTAATTAATTTCTTCCTTCAGTAACTAAAGTACTAAGTCACACTACACTCCATTTGTAGTTTTACTTTTATCATTAAAGAAACATGTGCCTTCACTGTTTTGGTATGTCTTATGGAACAGACATGCTGAATTCTATTAGTGCTTTAAAAAATTTTAATTACTTTTAACTATCAACAAAGTTACTTTTAAAAGTTTTAACTTTGATGGTATCTAAACTAATTGCTCTGGGAGAATACAATTGGAATTATAACCTTTTAACTTTTAGGTTCTGAATATTGCAACCACAAGATCTTCCTTTATCTTCGGGGGGGGGGGGGGAGATAAAATCTAACACGTTGCTGCAACCACAGTTCACCACTAGGATCGTAGAATTGTTGAAGGAAACAGGAAATCATTTATGAAGATATAAATCAAGCATAGGAGGAAACAAATAGTGTTCAAAATAGAGTGAATGTTTTTCTGGTCATTAACAGAAATTAAATGCTTCTAGCTATATCTTCCCAGCAGGAATGAGACAGACAGCAGCCACTGATAAAGCAAATATGGGTACTTACCATGTTTATATCTGTATTAACAGAAATTGAAGAAGAAGCATCGTTATGAAATCATGTAGTGCAGGAACATAATTCTAGGGAAATCTATTGTCAGCATGAAAAACAAATGCTATTGTTTGCTACCACAGACTAAAAATGCTATCATTGTGTAAATAAATGTATATAAATTACTGCAGAATGGTTTTAAGAGACATAAAGTATAATCTAATGAAGAATGAAGAAAGTAAGGCCACGTCAGTCATGAACAGCACTGCTGTAACAGATGTGTGCATTGTGGCATTTCTGCTACAGAAGCATAGGTTGATAGTACCTGCCTACATGTTCAGCTGCAAAAACACATTTGGTAATGATTGTTTAAAAGTGATCGATGGTTGTACATCCACATATATGCTGTAATGCAAGATGTTAGTGAGTGTTTGGCAATTTTTTGAATTCCAGTTATTTTGGAATTTCATCCCAGTGGGAAATCTCTCCAGGACACCCAAAGATATGAGAAGATTTCTCTGAGCAGCAGTGAGAAGAAATAGGGACACTGTCAGTTGGCTGGTTGGTCAGCTGGTCTTTCTTGTGTGTCTGTCTGTCTGTTTGCCCTTCTCACCAGTTTTCTCTGCAAAATGAAACTTGTGCTGCTTGTGCCTGAAGTATTGCCCTTGGCAGCAATTTTGTATCTCTTTCCTTGTTCTTGTTAATTTGAGCCTCTTACTCTGGTCAGTTTCTAACAGTTGTGTTTGTCAGCCATACATTGAATGGTACACCTTTTACAAATGGACCAATGTAAGAGTGTGAAATTGACAAGAATCACAAAGAAGTATAGAGATCCTTAGACGGACAGTACTTCAGGTACAAGCAGCAAAGGACTGTCAGACCTAATCAAGTATAGGAAATCATCAAGAAGGGCAAAATAGTTCTATTCTGAAGCCCAGAGGTATCATCAGCCTAAAATCAAAACACTATGTGATGTAATGCAACAACACAACAAAAATCTGAATCTTAACAGCTGGAGAAACGAGATCCACAACTGTTCCCTGGGTGGGTTTTCCTCTGCAAAAGTAGGTTTATCACAGCCTTCATTGTTTCCTATTTTGTTCTTAATGGCCAGGTATTAATGCCTGATGCTCACAGGCAATCCGGTTAAAATTAACTGTTTGCTTGAACATCTGTAAGTTTTTGTGCTGATAAAGAACCATGAAGAAAATCGCATCAATTCCCACCCAGTATCTGAGGAACTTTATGAGCAATTTCATAAGTTTAGAGGAGGGCAACAGGGATGATCAGGGGATTAGAAATCAAGCCCTATAAGGAAAGGCTGAAAGAACTGGGCATGTTTAGCCTTGAGAAAGAGGGAAGATCTGATAGCACCTTTTAAATACAGTGGTGCCTCGCAAGACAAATTTAATTTGTTCCACGGTTAATGTCGTCTTGGAAAAAATTCATCTTGCGAAATGTGTTTTCCCATAGGAATGCATTGAAATCTAATTAATGCATTCCTATGTCTAAGTATGCTTCTGTTCACAGGCAATGGCTTTAAATTATTTTAATATTCATTATCTTTCGTAGGCTTCTTCAATTTATTAATTGATCTTACCTATTTAGATATTCAACTTAGCCTAAATATTCAATAATTTTAGAATTAATTATTATCCTTATCCAAGACTTGATTGAGATTAGAGGACATTTTAATTGAATAAATACATAATTAGGTAATTAATTAATTGATAAAAATTAGGTAAATAAATTAATAAGTAATAGTATTATAATTACCTAATATTTGGTTAAGAGCAGAGGCAATTATAATTGAATACATAAGTAATGGAGAAATTAATTGATTGACTGACATTATTTGAATTAATTAATTATTAATAGTGAATAACCCTAATAGTAAATGGAGTAAATAAGTATTTCCCTATAATAAATATATAGGAGGGTATAAATTGGTACAGCAGGTCACATTTCTCATGCCTAGATTGTGCCACTCAATATGGTAAGGGTAAACTGAGGATTACTGCATGAGCAGGGTCAGAGAATACCTCGGCCTGCTGTGTTTTTAATTGAAATTGAATTTTAGGTGGCAAAATGGCCTTGAGAAGGGGTGAGGGTAACACAAGAAGAAAGCAACCAGCCAAGAAACAGCCAGCACCTCAGGGCTGCCGCCTTATTCTTCATCAAATGAAGAAGCTTGGCCCATCTGGCAGCAGCGGAGGGGAAAAAATTCAGCCTTAGAAGCCAAAAGAACAACAAAATATGCCTCACAGTCCAGTGAGGTGCAACCACCCCAATTAGCTAGGGAATCTAAGAGTCAACATGGGGCTAATCTCAGAGATTTGGTTGATAATCTAATGTTTTGGTTTGTGGTCTTGGAAGCAGAGCAACGTGGCGGGGCGTCGAGACAAGAAGCAGTGGGATGGTAGTAACACCGCTGCAGCAGTGCGCTGAAGAAGGGAGATCGACCATGATCATGGCAACGATCAGTGCAGAAGTGCTTGGCAGCCAGCAGGTGATGGATGAGGTTGGTGCAGACTGCATGTACGGAAGGGAGGTGCCAGGATGATGACACCTCTGTCAGGTAAGTCAACTACTGCACCAGACACGTCTCCACCATCAGCTGCTTGGCCTTGGCCAGGCAGTGGACAATTTAATTCCCCAACTTACTGAGCATATAATGTTCAGAGTTAGGGCTCCAAATACTCCATGGCCTAGTATGAATGCGGACATTGGTGGCTGGACTACTCCAGACCCATTAGTTACATCTCCAGCCCCGATAAATACGATGGCAAGTGTAAGGGCTTGGCCATACCCATGTCCAAGACATGGGCTATAACACCAGGCCATTGCAAGCCTTGCCATTTGGGGATCCGCTATGCCCCTGGATGATCACCTCACCCCAGCATCTAAAGGATTAGCGAAGTGTTGCCACTGAAAATGAAGATAAAATTGGAGTAGTTGTGCAATGGCAGGATGTTAGAGTAATCAACGGGATGGTGCAGATTCACATCCACTGATCCAAGGCTGATTAGTGAGGCACCACCTGACGTCTAGGTAGGGGCCCGGTTTGTTTTATCTTGCAGATACCATAACTATGATGAGAAGAAAGCATCTAATGATCATTGGCCGCAGCTATGTTTTTGGGCAGCTCACTGCGCTGCCACGTCCCCATGGGAAGCAGACTTGGAGCTAGAGCCCTTATCGAATGGAAAGGACGCCATGGGATGCTGTGAGGCCAACCTTGCCATATGGCTGCCTTTGGTCAACATCCCTCAGATGTGTTGGTAATACACTTATATCAACCTATTACAGACCTCTAGATGTGCTGGCCTGCAGTTCCCATGCATGATGGAGGATTCTGGGAGTGGAAATCTGACACATCTAGTTGGCACAAAATTGAAGGAAATTGACCTATATAATTGCTTTACTTTTTTTCTCCTGGAAGCCACTTTTTTTGCTCCTGCTTCAAATTCATCAACTAAAATTATTTTCCAGGCGAGTCCTTCTCATTGCATCTTTTTTTCTTCCTTAATCCAAAGTACTTCATTTTTAATGCATTTAGACAAAGTCTGATCAGAATAATGTTCTCTTATTAGTGAGAGCTCATATAACCTCATTTTGACAATTATCTTCTTAAGTCAGAACCTGATCATCTCAAAGCAAATCTTTAGGCACTGATTATTATTTTGCCAGTAAAGTAGCATCACTTAACATGTTATTAAGGTTAAACTTTCCATTGTAATAGGTTGATATTAGTAATGACATACACATACACAGCTCAGATATGCATGAATATATATAAAAAAGGAAAAGATAGGATCCAGTCTTAATCATACTTAGAGCAGACTCACTGAAATCAATGGAATGAAAATGAGTCATGTCTTAATCGTTTGTTCAGCCATTCATTAATTAAAATATTTCTCAGCAAAAAGGGGAGGGGGCTTTAAGTTTACTAACAAATTTCAAATTTTGAAACAATTAAAAATATTAAAACCTTAAGTACCATAGGTTTCTGTGAATCTAATAGCAGATCTAACCAACAGCTGAAGATTCTTATATAAAACTGCTCTAGAGAAAAGCATCTGGTTGAAGCTAGAGATGGTAAAGACTTGCCGAAAAATTCTGCTAGCCTTATATGAACGTCTTTCATCTTCTCTTGGAATTCTTCAAATGGTCATATGAAGTCAACCCTTATTTTTTGGTGGAATCTTTGTTGCAACCTTGATATTCTAGTACAGAATTGCTTTAATAAAGTTCCTTTAGCTGAAATACATGTGTTTTCTCTAACCACTGGCATGGGAGGTTGGATGCCAGATTGAGTTGTCTGGTTCTCAGCCAATATTGTTCTGTGGTATTTTTGTAAATCCCCTTCACGAATCCTGCCTTGTCGTGGCGAAAGGGCTTGAGTAATTCAGAGAAACTATGGGCTATGCTGTGCAGGGACACCCAAGACAGACAGGTCATAGTGGAGAGTTCTGACTAAACACAATAATAATAATAATAATAATAATAATAATAATAATAATAATAATAATAATAATAATAATAATAATAATTTATTTATTTATTTATTTATTTATTTATTTATTTATTTATTCATTCATTCATTCATTCATTCATTCATTCATTCATTCATTCATTTATTTATTTATTTATTGTCATTGTAAGTATATACACAGTATACCCATACAATGAAATTCACAGACACCCAGAGACCAGACATATGCACACACATAAAATTCCCCAAACACTCCCCACCCACTAAAAAAATCTCCCAACACTCCCCACCCACTAAAAGTCCCCACTAAAAATACAAACATCTACACTGCAGGCCAAGTAACACAGTCCCACTAACTATTCACTACTGGTGGTCTTTAAGCTCATTATTAAGTGCAATTATAGCTCTGGGACAAAAACTATTCAGAAAACGTGTGGTCCACATCTTAATTGTTCTATATCTTCTGCCAGATGGCAACAGTTCAAAAAAGTTATATTCCACCTGGAGCAGGAACTGGCAAGCCACTCCATTATCTTTGCCAAGAATACCCAATGAACAGAAACAAAAGGCTAAAAGATATGACGTTTGAAGATGAGCCCCTCAGGTCGGAAGGTGTCCAACATGCTACTGAGGAAGAGTGGAGGACAAGTACAAGTAGCTCCAGAGTTATGAAATGGTTGGGCCAAAGCTGAAAGGATGCTCAGCTGTGGATGTGCCTGGAAGTGAAAGAAACAGATTTAAGGAACTACATTTGGTGGACAGAGTGCCTAAAGAAATATGGATGGAGGCTGGTAACATTGTACAGGAGGCAGCAACAAAACCATTCCAAAGAAAAGGAAATGCAAGAAAGCAAAGTGGCTGTCCAATGACGCCTTACAAACAGCAGAGAACAGAAGGGAAACAAAATGCAAGAGAGAAAGGGAAGGTTGTTGTGGGGGTTTTTTTGGGCTCTTTGGCTGTGTTCTGAAGGTTGTTCTTCCTAATGTTTCGCCAGTCTGTGTGCTGTCCTCTGAAGATGCTGGCCACACTGGCGAAATGTTAGGAAGAACAACCTTCAGAACATGGCCAAAGAGCCTGAAAAACACACAAGAACCATTAGATCCCAGCCGTGAAAGCCTTCGCGAGATAGGGAACAATACAGAAAATTGAATGCAGACTTCCAAAGAATAGCAAGGAGAGACAAGAGGGCTTTCTTAAATGAACAGTGCAAAGATATAGAGGAAAATAATAGAAAGGGAAAAACCAGAGATCTCTACAAGAAAACTGGAGCTAGTAAAGGAACATGTTGTGTAAAGATGGACATAATAAAGGACAAAAATGGCAGGGACCTAACAGAAGCAGAAGACATCAAGAAGAGGTGGCAAGAATACACAGAGGAATTATACCAGAAAGATCCAGATGTCCCGGGTAACGCAGATAGTGTGTTTGCTGAACTCGAGCCAGACATCCTGGAGACTGAAGTCAAGTGGGCCTTAGAAAGCAAGGCTAACAACAAGGCCAGTGGAGGTGATGACATTCCAGTGGAACTCTTTAAAATCTTTAAAAATGACACTGTTAAGGTGTTACACTCAATATGCCAGCAAGTTTGAAAAACTCAGCAGTGGCCAGAGGATTGGAAAAGATCAGCCTACATCCCAATCCCAAAGAAGGGCAGTGCCAAAAAATGCTCCAACAACCATACAATTGCACTCATTTCACATGGGAGCAAGGTTATGCTCAAAATCCTACAAAGCAGGCTTCAGCAGTATGTGGACCAAGAACCTGCAGAAGTACAATCTTGATTTCAAAGGGGCAGAGGAACTAGAGACCAACTTGCTAACGTGCTGGATTATGGAGAAAGCCAGAGAGTTCCAGAAAAACATCAACTTCTGCTCCATTGACTACGCAAACGCCTTTGACTGTGTGGACCACAGCAAACTATGGCAAGTCCTTAAAGAAATGGGAGTGCCTGAGCACCTTATCTATCTCCTGAGAAACCTATACGTGGGACAGGAAGCAACAGTTAGACCTGGATATGGAACAAGTAATTGGTTCAAAATTGAGAAAGGAGTACAACAAGGCTGTATATTGTCTCCCTGCTTATTTAACTTATATGCAGAATACATCATGCGAAAGGCAGGACTGGATGAATCCCAAGGCAGAATTAAGATTGCCGGAAGAAATATCAACAACCTCAAATATGCAGATGATACCACTCTGATGGCAGAAAGTGAGGAGGACTTAAAGAACCTCGTAATGAGGGTGAAAGAGGAGAGTGCAAAAAAATGGTCTGAAGCTCAACATAAAAAAAACTAAGATCATGGCCACTGGTCCCATCACCTCCTAGCAAATAGAAGGGGAAGATATGGAGACAGTGAAAGATTTTACTTTTTTGGGCTCCATGAGTACTGCAGATGGTGACAGCAGCCACGAAATCAAAAGATGTCTGTTTCTTGGGAGGAAAGCGATGACAAACCTAGACAGCATCTTAAAAAGCAGAGACATCACCTTGCTGACAAAGGTCTGCATAGTAAAAGCTACGTTTTTTCCAGTAGCAATGTATGGAAGTGAGAGCTGGACCATAAAGAAGGCTAACCGCCGAAGAATTGATGCTTTTGAGTTGTGGTGCTGGAGGAGACTTTTGAGAGTCCCCTTGACTGCAAAGAGAACAAACCTATCAATTTTGAAGGAAATCAACCCTAAGTGCTCACTGGAAAGACAGATCCTGAAGCTGAGGCTCCAATACTTTGGCCATCTCATGAGAAGAGAAGACTCCACGGAAACCCTGATGTTGGGAAAGTGTGAGGGCAAGAGGAGGAGATGACAGAGGATGAGATGGTTGAACAGTGTCACCAAAGCTACCAACATGAATTTGACCCAACTCCAAGAGGCAGTGGAAGACAGGAGGGCCTGGTGTGGTCTGGTCCATGGGGTCACAAAGAGTCGGACATGACTAAATGACTAAATAACAACATTTTTGTAAACTGTAGGCCTTTTATGTCCACTCATTGCTAGGGACATGAAAGCTGCCCAGGCTTTTAAAACTATGTTTCAGTGTTCTGTTAGCAGATAAAAAAAAGCCTGCAGGGGCTTTTTGAATCACAGATTGATTGATAGTAGAGTAAGGAGAAGGACTTACTTTAGCTCCTTAATCAATTTTCAGCAGAATGAAAACTTTGGTTCCCTCCCCACTGCTTATTATTAAGTACTCAATCAATGAGGTCTTCTCAGGTATCCCTGCTAGGAGCCAGTCTATTACGTGTAAATAATGTTGTGATGCATTGTGTAGCCATATAATATTTTACATAACTCATATGCTTGGCTAGATGTCTGCACAGTGCACTGGATATCCATAATCTACATTTGTCTGAAGCATTTCAGGGCTTTCTGGATCCAACTTGTTTTAAACCCACTATTTAAAAAAATGTGGCCCATTCAGGGCAGGGCACACTATGTTTGCTGCATACAATGCTCTTTTAGCAACCTCAGTCTTTCCAAGGGAACATTTTGCCATGCATTATGACTACAACAGCTGTACTGAAGCCTAATCTCAAGCACTGGGCTGATTAATCTACCTGCAGTTCCAACATGACATCACTCAAATGACAACACAATGTCCTGTTTTGTGCTTTCCCTCATCCTGAGCAGTTATTTGCTGGCACAGCAAGTCTTAGGTTCAAGCTGTTAGCTTGTTTGCTAAATTGATTTGTGGGAAGAAATTGGAAAGAACAGAATTAGCTTAGTGATACATGGTTGGTGGCATCTGGCAGAGTGGAACGCTGATCCTAAGCTTATTATGGAAAAACAAATTTCACGAAAGCAATGGCCCATGCTTGCTAGCTTCTTCTGACATCAAGATTAGACATGGGGATGAATATAAAAACAGATTGCTTTTTCCAATGAATATAGTCAATTTGTTAAATATTCATTGATCCATATTTGTGGGTTCCAGAGACCCCCACGAATATGAAGGGATGAATATTCACCCATTTTTATTCGTCCTTCGTATTTAAAAACTCCTCAAAAAACACCATTCTGCCTACCGGCCGCTGATCAACTGATCGGCAGCAGAAAGGCAGCCACCCCCCACAGCCACCCAAAACCACAGCCTACCCCCACCCCTTTCATTTCCCTACCTTAGGCCCCACACTACCTTACACCACCCCACACCACCCCCACCGACACCCTTAATTGCTGCTGCCAAGGTCTTCTGGCCTTGGAGACACACATGTAAAAATGGAGACTGACAGCTCTTTGCAAAGATGGCAGCTGCAGCTTCATTTAGGGTAGGGAAGCTGCAGCTGCCATCTTTGCAAAGGGCAGCCTGCCTTAATTTGTGGGTGAATAACTCAGATTTCCAGTATCCTATCTTCACCAAAGTTGGCAGGCATGTTGGGGAGAGACATAGAGAGATCTGTTGTGATTCTGAAGTCTCTTAAGCACCTGGGGAGAGCTTTCCTGGTGGGGTCCTTTTTGTGACTACATAACTTAAGGGTCCATGATCCAATGTTCACCAATCTTTCAGGAGCTGTAGGAAATTGTCTGTGGAAGCTTCCCTGCAAATTTGGTGTCTCTAGGTGGTTTGGGGCCAGTGTTATAGCCATTTAAAATGCAGATGAATTGACAGATTGATTCAGCGATTCGTCAAAGAATATTCGTATATTTTATTTGTTGATCTGTTAACCTTGATGAATAATGGATCAAAACGAATCACCATTTTTTTTATTTGTCCCCATCTCAACTCAAGATACAGAATGGTGGGAAGCCTGTTTATTTTAATGTCTTTGTCAAGGTACTGCTAGAAAGGTTATTTCTCTAATAACAACACTAAAATTACTCTGAGCAAAGGAGAGCACACATTATTGTGCTGTTCAGTGAGTAAATGCAGAGATATGTATTAGATGGTATTCTCAATAATAAGTCTGAGGGTTCACAAGTACTTTCTGATATACATTTTGTATATCCATTTATCAATAGGAAAGGCTAACAAATGTTGAAAAATTTAAGATTTCCTGAAATGAGAGCCAACACATACTGAATGGAGGCAATGTCTGTCTTTCCAGTAACATCAGCCAGAGTGTAGGAAGCTGAGAATTATGATACCCAAACACTTCTTCTTTTTATAAGATTGACTGGGGGAGGGGAGAAATCTGGCAATCTCTAGGAAATAAAACATTGAACATTGAGATCCTGGTTTGCAAAAGAAAACCTCAGTGATCTTGACAGAAGCAGTTAATCTTCAGTACCCACAGTTAATGATCTGTACTCAAACGTTAATGTTCTGTACCCAAGCCTAATTAGCATAACTTAGCATAGCCTGGAAGAGAATCATGTATTTAATGTAAATAATGGAGCTGGCCTACATTCACAAGGACTCACATCTCTGTTGTAGCTGCTATGTTGCCTTTCACTTTTCTTTTACTCTACAGAAAGAAGCAGACTTGACACATTCTTTCCTATATATGGTACTTGCTGGGTTATTTGTAAGCCCTCACATACAGAACAAGGCCAAGATATTTCACAGCCAGAAGCAGGGTTCACACCATTCCCATACTATCAGCAGTCACTACTCAGTTAGTCTTACAAAGTCTAACTGGCACCAAGGTACCAAGTCTTGCAGTGCTTAATAAAGTTCTGTGAGACATGATCAAGTATCATGAGACTAAGTGACATCTTGAAAGCATAGGCAACACATGACTGTAGGAAGAGGAGCATCTCTCCAAATTCCCTCCCTTAGTCCATAAGATATCCTTGCTCACAATACTTGGCTTGGTGAGACATGGAGGCTTATATAAGACTTATGGGGGTGGCCTGAACACATGGAAGACCATTGCCCTATCAGGCACTTTAATCAAGTGAATTTGTAAATCATAGGAAGTGCCTGTATTGCTTTTCAGGAACAGCAAAAGAGACATTCAGGCAAAGGAAACAGACATTAAGTCTCTGCTCCCCTCTGTTAAGGGAAAATTTTTTTTTAAAAAAAAATCCAACTACACCTGATGCTCTTTTTAAAAAGCACAACCATGGTTTACCATTGTACCGAATGGGAATGAGATGATGGGTGACCAAATTCAGATTATGAATGCAGAATCATGCTTTAAATGGTCCCCTAGTGACAGGAGAAAAGCAGGGAGGCAGTTCTTAGAAATAGGGAACCAGCACAATCAACCTAAGGCTTTACTAGAGCTTTCCTTGATCATATAGTAACTTCCCTCTTGCACGGAACTTTTTGTACTTCAGACCAAATAAGATGTCAGGCCTGTTTTTCCTTTCTGATCTAATCCTGACCTTTGTCTTCTCCAAACCACACAGTTCCTTGGGGCACTAGGGCCATCCTTTTATATGACAGAAAGTAAAAGCATGCAGTCAGGAAGAGCTTAAGTATATACCCTGACTCAAAATTTTGAGAGAAGGGGAAATAAAGTTTTTACAAATCAAGTCATGCTCTATTTACCTGGTCTTAACCTTAGTTTTGTTTCAGTGTCAAGTAGGATGAAACATGGAGGAAATGGGCCTAGATGTTGTATCTGCCAACATCAGAATTTCGTTTCTTTCTTTCTTAAGGTAAGAGTTTGCCAAAATTCACAAATTACTTCATATTTGGGATGGAACAAATTAGAAGATAAAAGATTTTGAATGTAAGTCTAGCTGAGTAGATAAAATTTGATATAAAGATAAAATATATGAAAATTAACATTTTGTTTAGCCCATACACTAGCAAGTATTCCATAAATGACAATTGACCAGCCAGTTTATCTTTTACTGAGTTAATGTAGCACAAATTAAAATAGTGATCACTTTACTTTTTCTGTTGTGATATTATTAGAAATGCCATGCCAAATATTTCATCTAAATAATGACACTTGATTGTTCACTAACACTCACCAAATGAGATTCCATTTTGGTCTTGACTTCTTTGAAGTAAATCAGAACTAATTCTTTTTAATTTAGTCAGTGGAAATTGGAAATAAATAACTGAATGTATGTTGCAAAGCATGGTAGAAGAGACAATATTTTTGTTGCACATCTCACAGCTCTGACAATTATTTTTCCAGTGCTGATTTATGTTCTCAAACACTGCTGCTTCCTAAACTAATTTCAGACACAGTAATGTTCCAAGATACAAAAGAAGTAAAAAAGAACACTTTTAGTTCCTTCAGATATTAATTATAATCTAAATGAAGATGAGAGTTCCTATTCAAATTTCATGTAAACCCTAATTCATCATAAGCATCTTTCAGTCTCAAGAGACTATGGTAACGTGCTCTGTATGGAGGACTTTGGTGCTGTATGTGAAGCTGGAATGTCCTCTCCAGAGCACAAAGCCTGGGTAAAATAATATGGAGGATAGGCTGTTACCCAAGCAGCAAATCCCCCCTCTCCACATCACTGAAATAGTCCAATGGAAAGGCAAGAACCAATACAACTGGTTCCAGCGATGTCGCAGGAGTTGGCAGAACGACACGAACTGCCTCCGGGACTCCTGCTCTGGATTTTGCCTCAAGATTAACTCCTGAAGCCTCTTCCATCAGTGGATATAGCCACAAGGCAGTAGAGGTTTGGAATCAGAGTTTTCCTTCTGCTAGATGGGCTGCCTTCCGAGGCTGATGAGTCCCACCTACCCAGCCTGCTACTTCGCCACATGGGTGATGGCAGCGCCTCCTCCTTCTTCTCATGGCATGGGGGTTTGGGATCAGAGTTTTCCTTGTGCTAGATGGGCAGCCTTCCCAGGCTGATGAGTCCCACCTACCCGGCCTGCTCCCTCGTCGCATGGGTGATGGTGGTGCCTCCTCCTTCTCATGGCATGGGGGTTTGGGATCAGAGTTTTCCTTCTCCTAGATGGGCTGCCTTCCCAGGCTAAACCCTACTTAGTCATACTTTAAAGCAGGGGTGTCCAACCTTTCACCTTCCCTGGGCCACATTAGAAGATGAAAATTTGGTTTGAGCCGCACATAAATTTGGTTTGGGCTGCATGGGGGGCAGCCCTAGCCATCCTCCACAGCCCCGCTCCAAGCGCACTTATCGGCAGCTGCTATCTCAGACAGCAGAGGCTGCCAGCTTCAAGTCCGGTGGCATTATGGGGCTGGGAGGAGGTCCACCTATTGATGGGAATGGCACAATACAGTCACACAGCCCCCCTCTCCCCTCCCCTCCCCTCCCCTCCTGCTCCTTCCTTCCTTCCTTCCTTCCTTCCTTCCTTCCTTCCTTCCTTCCTTCCTTCCTTCCTTCCTTCCTTCCTTCCTTCCTTCCTTCCTTCCTTCCCTCTCTCCCCCCTACCGTTGTGACGTGCCCCAGCTGCATTCTGGCCACAAGTGCTGGCAGTGTAACTTGAAACTTTGGAATTTTTATTTAAAAAATAAAAAATTGCACTGGGCCGCGTTATGAGCCAACCTGGGCCGCATGCAGTCCCTGGGCCGCAGGTTGGACAAGCCTGCTTTAAAGCATGTGGAGCCCAAGCACTAAAGGGAACTTACTAGACCCTCCCCCATCTTCTCCTTAATCACAGAAACACAAATGTGAGAAGAAGGGAAGGCTACTGAACCCAGGTCACTGCTCCATATGGGTCAAGCCTTCCTTACCAGATACATGGGTCTAATGGAAAGGCTAACTGAACATATAACAGTCTCTCCCTCCTCAGACAGTCATATTTTTATGATTAAAGATACAAAGGAAGGATGATGCTAGTATACTCTTCTCAATGCATGTGCACTACACATTTACAAAGCACTATTAATCAAGGCTTATATTTCCACTCTGGATTACATACACAATTCAATTCTTTAAAAAAAAACCCAGTTTATGAATGTGGGATATTGTGCTTCTGTACCCATGTTTTAAAAAGCTAGGAAATTGCCAGATTTGTGTGTGAGACTTGTTCAAGGTCACCCTGTGTATTTTATGGTCAAGTACTGATTTGAATCAAGTTCTCCCGAGTCCTAGTCCAACAGACTAGTCATATTGCTTATATGGCTCGCTAGGTGGGGCAAGAGATGAGTGAGAGTGATTTACCTATGAAAACCAATGAGTTCATGGCTAAGAGGGAAATGAACTGCTGATTACATTACAAATAGTTCAAGGATCTTGCCATGACTCTACAAGTAAGTAACTTGATGCAAATCCCACACCTCCCAAAACTCTTCTCCCCAACCACTCATTTTTCCAAAAATGAACAACCCAAAAGGAGAAATAAGTTAATGACTTTTTATATCAATTCTTTTTTTTAAAACTATTTTATTAATGTAGGATATTGTGCTTCTGTTTCACAATTCAAAAAGCCAGAAATGGGCCAATATTGCTGCAAAATATTGTGCTTGAGTTTTTTGCAGTAAAAAGGATACCAAGCTTGATGAGCCTCATGGTGCAATTGTTAAACCGCTGTACTGCAGCCAAAACTGTGCTCACGACCTGGGGTTCAGTCCCAGATAGCCGGCTCAAGGTTGACTCAGCCTTCTATCCTTCCGAGGTCAGTAAAATGAGTACCCAGCTCGCTGGGGGAGCAATGTGTAGCCTGCATAATTAACTTGTAAACTGCCCAGAGAGTGCTTGAAGCAGTATGGGGTGGTATATAAGCAGCACACTTTGCTTTTCATAGCAAAAGGCAACCTGAATGCTGACAATACCAATGGCAGCAGTGAAGATGGTCTACAGTAGAGGTCCCCAACCCCCCGGTCCGCAGCCTGGTGCCAGTCCATGGACTGAGCTGGACTGGGCTGCAGAGACAGACTTTCCAACACGTTAGGAAGAACAACCTTCAGAACATGGCCAAAGAGCGCTAAAAACCCACAACAACCATCAGATCCTGGCTGTGAAAGCCGGGAGAATATATTGATTTAATTTAAGACAAACCCACATTGGTGAGCACATAAAGAAATGTTCAACAGTCAAACATCCAGATCTAGAAACTTCTAGGTGGAACAAGAGTAAAATGATATCAGAGAAAGTAATATAAAACAATGAATTTTTGTATTACAGGATTTATTTCCTGATCTCTTCTTTTTCCTTCTTGTAAGGGGCAATGGAGTAAGGTAACTTACTTCAGGCATGTTACTTCTGCTTCACTACATCATGGTTTGCTAAAAAGCAGAATCAAATTATTTTTCCCCCTCATACATACATTGCCTAGAACAAAAAACTACCATAAC
Organism: Pogona vitticeps; assembly: GCF_051106095.1. Lineage (NCBI taxonomy): Eukaryota > Metazoa > Chordata > Lepidosauria > Squamata > Agamidae > Pogona > Pogona vitticeps. Next base: position 136,967,581 of record NC_135785.1, read on the forward strand.
ATCAAAAATGAAGAGATCTGTTGTGTCATTTTCTCTAGCTACTGTTTTGTGTGCTTGTCCTTTTAAAATATAGGTAAAGTGCTTATGCATTTTTTTTCCTTCACAACACCACTTCTGCCATACCACCACTTCTACCATATAAACAAAACTGTACATGAGAGGCAAACTAACTGCCAATCCCAGGAAGACAGCACAAGCAGATGAAGACAGGTATAGGGAAAAATGAGAATAAATAAAAAGACACAGTGCAAATGAGAATGTAAGTGAAGGCTTGCCGAGTCAAAGCAGAAACAGACAAGGTGAGGTCAAAATAATTACGTCTCTTTTTGCAGCAGGATTTGATATTACCAGAGTTGTGAACATTTATATAAGGGTAGAAAAGGAAGAGGAAGAGATCAAAGCAAGGTATTAAGTGACAGCATTATTGACAGCATCTGCTGAACTTCAGAAGGCATGCATTGAGGTTCCAGCCCAGATCCTCAACTGATTGTAGTTCTGAATAGTTCCATAACTCATTATCAGCCCCTATCTTTCTCTCCAGTTTTCAAAAGGTATATAGATCAAACTGAAATTTCTTGTAAGACTAAAAGGTTTTGGTGAAAACATACGGAACTGAGTTGTTTTCCCAAGATATCAGTCTATCAAACAAAAATATTAGCCAGCCACTTGGTATGCAGAAGCACAGCATCCCAGCATCCCAAGCTAATTTACATTGGACAGGGGGTATTCCCATATTAAATACAAGCATACAGGTAATTCATATTAAATAAATATATCTGTCCTTTTTAAGACTAAAGAGTCCTGAGCCGTGGGAAAAAAGACAGATGTGATGTGAAGCATTTTCAGTGGTCATGAACAGAGATATTCAGAAAGCCACTGAATAAGATTGTGCCACTGGCTTTTATCAAAGCTGGCAACAGAATACAAAGGTCTTATCATATTACACACTTCTGAATTACAGTAATTGACTTTTTATCTTATTAGCCAACTGTGTTCTTATTAATACCATGTGAAAGCCAATAACATGCTAAAATGTTTAAATACTTATTTGCATCCTTCAAGAGATCAGCGGAGTTTCCCTCCCACATTTTAGCAAAGATATTAATATTGTCAGACTGTATGAAGTCACATATTTTTCATCTCATATTAGACAACACGAAATTTATTACGACACAAAGCAGATCCAAATATGGTACATATCTTTTTGTCCTGTAAGCAATTTTCTAAAATAACTGGTTTCACCATAATGAAGAATAAATGAAAATAACATGGTTGAATTAACCTCATCATGGCAGTCATGCTTACAACTCTGACTTATTTAGAGTTGTGGACTATCTTCCAAGTCAACATATTTAACAAATATTCTGATTCATTTTTATATTTGTCCCCATGTCTACTTAGGCTCTTCTGAAGCCAAACAACAATAATAAGCAACACAAAATTTGCTACCAATAAGCTGCACAAATTTAACAGCTCTCTGGTTAAATATACCCTTTAGGTGATCTCCGGGAGCATACTTAAACAGCATTCCTTGGAACTTCATTTTGGAACTTCAGCCAGGTTCCAAAAACTATGGCTCAGTTTTAATAACAGTCAAAATTCTAATGCATAAGTTCATATGATACCAAACATTTAGCATAACTACAATGAGAATTTATCATCCGCCTCTTTTGAGATTGTACCTAAAAGTCTTCAATAATATGCAAATGACTCTGATCAAAGAACACATCTAAACCACACATTGGTTGAAACAGTATAGTTATTTCTGTTCTTTTAACCCCAGCATTTTTATTTATCCCTCATGCAGAAATTGCACATAACCTTTTGGAATGCTAGTATCTGAATTTGGCACAACGAGATAGAACTCATGAAGAATATGCCATTCTTACTCACCAGCATGTTAAAAATTAATATTTACCCTTCCCATACTCTTCTATTTCTGAGGGGGGGGGAGGAACTTTTACAAAAGCAGTCGAAATCCCAAAGTGTCCTTGCCAGGAAAGATTAATAATAATTCATTTTGATCAAAATGAATTCAGTTGGCTAAGTGTGGTTTCCATGGAAATCAGGTGGAAAAGCAGATTTCATCAGTTGTAAAACATTATTAGAATTGCTCTGCTCTTCTAATTATGACTTGTGGGACAGACTTTTTACATGCTGTACTTAAGAGGCACACAAAGAGATATTGTAAACCTGGAATTCTGCCATGCAACGGAAAACCCCAGGAGCTGACTCCTTTTTTCATCAGTTCCCCACTTGTCATCCAAAGACAAAGCAATTGTCAGGGCTGTTTTTCAACAAATGTGGATGGAAGTAAGCAGAAGAGGGTATCCTGTTGACCATTTTTACTGTTGACATTGGTGTGGTCAATATTCAGGCTGCCCTTTGCTATATAAAGTTTGGCATCCCTTTTCTGGCTGGCAACACAGGCATAATATTTGGCAGCAATATTGGGCCATTTTCTGACTTTCCAAATTGTAGGTGCAGAATAAATTGGAGGGTTTTTTTTGAAGAATTGATTTGCCTGGCTTTTTAAATGGGAGTTTAAATTATACATATGCTACCCACAAATCCAGTTAGAAATTGTCCTCTTATAGAATTACCCAGTAGTAGAGGATTCCAGAAGATGAACCTATGATCTGATTTGTACTATGGTTACTTGGAGAAGACAGAAGTGAGAACTGCTTGGATGTGGCTATAGTCTCTCTGTGCCATAATATTTTGAATAGCTGTTTTCAACTTAATGGAATGGTGAAGCAAAGGTGTGAGTAGGTACAAGAGAAACATACACAATAGAGATTGGCACAAATCTCAGTTCTGAGGTTCATGCCTTCACCAGGCATTCACTCCCCCCCCCAGGCTGGTTTGCATCCAGTTGCAGCAGGAGCACAGACTTTCCTTCTCTGCTCCTACAGCAACCACCCACTTGGATGAGGAGGCAGGACAGGGATTCCTGGAGTGCATCCTTTCAGAGGGCAATTGCTGGAGGAGGTGAAGAAGGGACATCCATACCCTGCTGCAACTGAATAATCACACAGAGAGCAGGAGAAAAACAGCAGAGACCAGCTAATGAGTGGGGAAGGCAGCAGGGAGGAAGTGAATGCACAGCACCTATGGTGCCACATTGATGAAGTGGCACAAACTTCTGAAATGAAGTTGATGTGCATCTCTAATATACACACCCTTTAACCTTCCAGTTTAACTACTGTTGCCATGCTTGCTCTACCAAATGCAGACTGGAAAGCTATGTTCCAATTTCATATCCCTTTCTTTGAGTTAGGCAAGGTGAGGAAGAAAAACTGTATTGGACCAAAATCTCTACGGAGATGTTGTGTACATGTTTTCCAAAATATGTCGCTTTGCTTTTTCAAATTAAAAAAAAGGTAGAAGTTGGAATTAGCAAAGAATGCCACTGGAAAGTAAAGTAAAAAAAAACATTCATACTATGTGAAAGGAAGATAGTGAAGGAAGACAGGGACAAAAATCAAGTCATTCAAAATTTGAATCTTCTTGTAATTGTATTGGGAGCATCCTAAATAAAAAGGTATTTTTGGTAATATTTTCATTTTAATCATAGCGATTCTCCCAAACCATGATAGTTTCAATTAAGAATACTCTTTCAATTCTTCTTTAATATCACTTATTAGTTTGTTACATTTTTTCTTCTTTAATTTTTGAGTCATTTTAACTATATTTATACCTAAATATTTAATATTATTACACATTTTAAAACTATGTTTATTTATAAAAATTTCTTACCTCAATATTTCTTGTTCCTGTTTATTATGATTAAACATAATTATTTGTGGTTTTTGCCAATTAAGAATTAATCCTGTTATTTCCCCAAATTTTTTAAGTGCTTTTTAATATTGTCCATACTCTCTAATGGGTTTTTAATAGTAAGTAATGGATCATCAGCAAATAAATTAATCTTAATTGTATCATTTTTCCTAATCCTTTAATCAGTTCACAATTTCTTATTGCATTACCTAGCAATTCTATAACCATACAAAACAATATTGGTGAAAGTGAACAGCCTTTTCTTGTACCTCGGCCTAGAGAAAATCCGTTGCGTTAAACCATCATTAACAATTACTTCTGAAATATTATCTGAATACAATTGGTCTATAACAACTATAATTTTTTTACCAAATCCCCATCCATTTATAAGAAGTTTTAGTGTTGGTCATTCGACACAATCAAAAGCCTTAAATATGTCTAATGATAAAACAGTTGCTTTTATATTTTTCCTTTTCATATATAATGTTCAAAACCCGTCTGGTTAAATTATCCATTTGTCTTCCCCTAATAAATCCACACTGGTCTTCCTTAATATAATTTGCTATAAATCTACTTAATCTATTTACTAATATAGCAGTAAAAATCTTAGCATTTTGGTTTATGAGAGATATGGACCTATAAGATCCTCAATCTGTTTGATCCTTGTTGGGTTTTGGAATAAAAATCATTAATGAATATTTCCAAGAAGCAGGTATTCTCTCTCCTTCCATTATTTTATTATACAACATTTTACATTTAGGTATCAAAATGGAACTAAAATGTTTGTAATATTTTGGACCCAATCCATCAGGGCCTGGTGTTTTACCATTTTTCAACTTATTAATAACTTCCATAATTTCTTGTTCTTTAATCTCTTCTTCTAATATTCTTTTATCATCTTCCAATAATTTAATTTTTAAATTCTCATTTATATAATTTTCTATATTCTCTTCCATTACATTATTTCCTTTATATTATTTCTGTAAAAATCATGACAAATCTTCAGTTTATCTTTCATTATATTACAATTCTTACTTGTTCTATCTTTAATTATCCCAAATGAGTTTTTTACACTTCTATTTTTACACATTCTAGCTAATAATTTTGAATTTTTATTGTTAATTTTTTTTAAAAAAAAAATGCCTCTTTAAATACATCAAATTTCTCTGGACTTTCTTTATTTCTAAATTATCAAATTCCTTTCTCTTAGCCTGAATTTCTACCAAAATTCTTCTATCTCTTTCTTTAAAAAAAAAAAATCTGTTTTCTAAATTTTTCAGATCTTCCCATTTTTTCACATTTCTCTCCTTATTTTTTTTAATTTACAGGATTCCCTTATTGCTATTCCTCTCGAAATTGCTTTTATTATGTTCCACAACAGGCCTAATTTAGTACCTCCTGCTTTGTTTATTGTCCATAATTCTAACTATTCATTCTTTTTCTTTTTTTATTACCTCTGGTAATATTATTATCCATTCTCCACCTTTAGAGTCTTTATAATCTTTTTATTTCAATCTCTATTGACATCAAAGCATGATCTGTTATTTTAATGGAGTTAATTTCAGTATTAATTATCTTAGAAATTAAATCTTGAGATGTGAATATAAAATCTATTCTAGAGTAACTATTATGTACAACTGAAAAATAAGTATATCTTCTTCCATCACCTTTCAATTCTCTCCAACTATCCTTCAATTGGTTATTTCTTACCTTCTTACTCAATATTGTATTTTCTTCATAAATATCATTCTGATATTTTTTTGGTCTTTTATCTTATCCATGACCATATTAAAATCTCCTGACATAATAACATAACCTTTCTTTATCTTTTCCATTTCTTTAAAAACCGTATCATAAAATTCTCCCTGTTTATTATTAGGTGCATAAACATTAACCAAAGTATATTCTTCCAACCCGATTTTACCTTGTATTATATATCTACCATTACAATCTTTTACTACCTGTTCCACTTTAAATTCACAGTTTCTAAAAATTATAATTGCCAAACCTCTAGATTTAGACGTTCCAAATAATTTTCAAATGTCTATATTGTTCATATCAGAGCTATCGAATAATAATAATAATAATAATAATAATAATAATAATAATAATAATAATAATAATAATAATAATAATAATAATAATAATAATAATAATAATAATAATAATAATAATAATAATAATAATAATAATAAAGGGGAAAACGCTGATCCATCTTCTTCCAGAAATCTGGTTGTTTCTGGTTCAACCTTCTATTTCTTTACTTGAAGTTGGGGTTAACTCCGGACATTCCTCTTCTTGCCAAAATTTCCAGGCTTCAGCAGTTCTTTACTTTCATAGCAAGAACAGATTTTGAACAGAACCTTGTCTTTCCAAATTTTCAAAAAAATAGGATGACCCATTAATATTTGAAGTTGTTTTTAATCAACACTGCTGTGACAGACTTCATAGATTTTCTCCAATTCAGAGATTCATTGCATAAATCCTGAAAAATCTGTATCCTATTGCCCTGATAGACCAGCTGGTCTTGTTTTTGTTTAATTACTCTCATAAATCATTCTTTCTTTGTATAGTTAAAAAACTTCACCACCACTGGTCTAATTCTGGGTCTTTTTAAGTTACCGAGAAAGTCTGCTCTTTCTACGTCCTGTTCAACCACATGCTGTGAACCCATTATGGAGTTAACCCAGGCTATAATCTCTTTTTTGAGGTCTTGTCCAAGTTGCAGCTGGAAATTCATTATTTTAATATTGGACCTTCTGAGGTTATCCTCTATGTAGATCAACCTTTTATTGTTTTCAGTGATTTTTTCATCCAAGCTGCATATATTTTTAATCTGATTCAACCCTGTCTCCAAGCTCTTTAAATTTGCTTTTGACATTTTTCAGCTCCTGTGAGACCTCTGAAACTTGATCTTGGAGCTTATTAATGCTCATTTCAATGGACTTGGTTTGTTCAAAGCCTTGAAATGTTTTACAAGCCATGTCTTTTACAATCTTTTTGAGCTTTTCCAATGCTTCCTGTTTATCTTTTTCAGCTGATGAAAGTGTCTTCGTCATTCTTTCCAAACTGCAATCTGATGGTTTTTTTCCTCTTGTCTAAACAGGGGTTTTGGCAGATGTATCTTTCCTCTTTGACATAGAGTAGTCTAATTAAGAGTAATTATTGTTGTTACGAGCTTTTCATTGGGAGCAGGGCACTACGAAAAGTCCAGCAGCTTATCAGACCCAAATGTGAAAGTAGTTTTCAGTTTTAAAACAACACAGTCCTTAGACAGTTTATTTAAATACACATTCCATATCTTTCCCTTCAAAGATTTATGCAAAAAGAACCAGTCTTCTAGAGGAAGAAATGCATTTTAAAAGCTTTTTACTGTGCTGGCAATATGGAGGTTCAGCTCTTAGCTGGTCATTCCCCCCCACCCCGAGCAGAAGTGACATAGCCATAGTATTCTTGTGGTTGATAATACTGCTCAAAGTAAAACAGTGTTTTGCAAGTTTTTTTTATCTAGAATGCAAAACAAATTTGTATTAACCATTTTAAAATGCATTTATCGGAGTCATGGCCTCTGAGATGGTTAGTGAAGGCAGTATTCTATCACTGGGAAGAAAACTCATGTGACCGATTCTCCCTTTCCCCACTTTTCCCCCTTTTAAACTATATGAAAATTAACATATACAGCTCAAAATCCACATCTTTAAAAATGTGGACAAACAAAATTAAATCAATGGGGAATGTGTACAAAATACGTACATTAAGAAAAGTGTGTACTTAATTAACATATTCTTAGGAAAACCAGCTTCCAAATTCCATTCTTACTTTGCTTTAGGCAAAAGTTCAATTACAACTTGGATGCTACACAGCAACTTTCAATCACTCAGAAAAGCCAACAGGTGATTCAACACCAGAAGCAGAAGCCACATTGCAAATTGTTGCTGTAAATATATCAAGCCTTTTTTTATTTGTTTTGTTTTTATTTATTTTTTTAAAGTCAGAAGCATCCATTAAGACAGCTTCATCACAGTGCCCAGCTGGTTCTGTAGCATAGCAATGGCCAACATATGATGAGCATGCCAAATCAGCACTTAATCCTTATTTTAATGGCAAATTCAAGAGCAGCTTGCTGCCTGTTTAGAATGCAGATTATACTTCTAAAAAAAAAGAAACCAGCTGGAAATAATTATATAAAAGGCATTTACCGAGACATGCAGTATTTCAAACATGATGATGTATTAACAAGAGGCAATCTAAACTATTCTGTCTTTTTTCCCCATTCCCCTAGAGCAAAGAAAAAGTAAATAAGAAGATGGTAGCTATAACCAAGATATTTGGAGTTAGTACTTCTTTTAAACTTGGAAAACAAACATAAAAAGAAGTTAATAGAGAAGAGAGTAGCAATCCGAAACAGGAGCCAAACAGTTGGCTATATTTAATCCTGTTTTCTAGCAAAGTTGTGCATTTCTTCCTTTTATTGTTATCTGTTTTTCCTGAGGTGTGTCCCAATAGTCACTAGAAGCTACTCTTCCATTTGTCGTGCAATTAATCAGCTGGTAGAAAAAGTCTTATAAACGTTTAATGGATGGCATTGCTAAAATCTGAAAGCACAAAGTCAGATCCAGGGATTCACCCGTCCTTGTTTTACCTTAATTAGAATTGGAGATTAAGGATTGGGTTGATCCAGGATATTTTGCTGCCTGAGGCAGAGCAGCAAGTGGTGATCACCCATCCTAGTCAAGATACCCAAAGCTGGCCAGGTTACTGTGTGTCTCAAGTGTGTCTCCCCAATTCCTACCAGTAAAAAGCCAATAACGAGAATTATGCAAATGAAGAATGTGCTGTATTTTCACATCATTTCAAATCTGCTATCTGAAATGGCTCCTCAACTTTGCCTAATAAGAAGGCTGGCCTTGAATATGAAGTTCAGTGGCCTTCAGAAATGAAGGAATTATTCAATCTCAAAAGAGTCTTTCTGAGCCACCTAAGGACTATATACTCTCTCTCTCTCTCTCTCTCTCTCTCTCTCTCTCTCTGTGTGTGTGTGTGTGTGTGTGTGTGTGTAGGTTTCTAGGTCTACAAACATCTTACTTTGACAAGAGTCTTATTCAGGTGTTATAGAAGGCAGTTTCTTTGATACACTTGTAGGGAAGCACCTGTTCATTTATTTATTTGTTTGTTTGCTTATTTATTTGTTTCACCCTGCCTTTCTCCTTAAAAAGGATGCAAGGCACCTTACATCAAGCTAACAATGGTGAATATACAAATACAAAAGGATCAAACAAATACCATACAAAAAACATTATCAGCACTAAAACATATTCAAAGTAGTATTGTGCAACAATCCATCGAGAACCCCACCCAGGCACTCAGTAACACCTAGACCTCTTTCCATCTTGATGCCCTCCCATTCCAGCTTATTGATATTCATCTTAATCAGTAATGTCCAGAACTGAATACAGATTCAGTCTGAGGTCTGACCAGAGCAGAGTGGTATTATTGTTCCCTTTGATCTCCACATATTATGTTCACCGGTTGTTTGTTTTTTGCTGCTGCATCAAATTGTTCATTCGTGTTGAGCTTGTAGTCTATTAAGACTCTCTAGATTCCTTTCAGATATAATAATGTGAAGCCAACTGCCACACATCCTAGATTTGTGTATCCTGTACTCCTGCACACATCCTATATTTATGAATCAATGCAGAGAACTTCACATTTTTATTTACTGAAATTATTTCTGTTCCTTTTGATCCAGTTCTCCAATCTATAAAGGTCATGCTGAATCCCGATGGCTTCCGGTTCCGGCTCAGCCAGGCAAGACGCTCATGGCTATGCAGCGGTGATTTTATCTTTATTTTATGTAATTTTATATGGTTTTTATAGCTTTTGTTTAGTTGAAGTTCCTATTCTATTTCTTGGCTGAAGGCATGATTTTAACCTTGGTAAAAGTAAACACAGAGATAATGACCACTGGAGCTGCCGAGAGATATTAGAAATACCTCTGTACGACAAAATTACACAACTGCAGCCTTGGGAAGAAAACAGAAGAAAATAACACTGCTATTGCAGACAGTAAGCACCTGCTTGAATCAAGTCTGCAAGAAAAACATTTAATTTGTTTAAGAAAAGCCATCTGCCTTCGGGGATTGTTTGGCATACAGCAGGGGCTGATCCGCTGACTCCGTCAATCTACAATTGACTCACAGTGAGTAAAAGTCCTCCAAGGAACAGGTGGAAAAACCTGCCCTTTAATGGTTTATGTCTGAGTGTTTACCGGAGCTAAGAAGTGTTTTTATACAGCTACTACTGACCGTAACTGTGAAACCCACATTCTTCTCCCTTTGAGTGGTAGTTTGCACCTGCAGAAATAGAAGGGGACACTAAATAAGCTTAATTTGTGGAGTATAACTATGGTCACCACTAGGACCAAAAAAACCTATGGCAAGTTAAAAAAGGCTCCCAAAAAGCGAAATCAGAAATCTATAGCAGACTTCTGTGTGGTCTCAGATCAACGTGAACATGTACCCTCCTATAATCAAAGGCCGCTGAGGGAATTTACATCAAGTACCCCACTTACTATGGACAATGTAGACATAAGTAATGGAGAGACATACCAGGGGGCTGCAGTCGGAACTCCGCACTCCAGAGGAGAAATCGGCAATTGGTCTCTGGACCCAGAACTCCTAGAGAAGGCTCTCTCTGCCTCTATGGAATCATTCTATAAATACTTAAATCTATCAACACCTGGGCCTAAGGAGAACCATATGGAAGGAACAGTAGGCCCCCAAGATGCTCAAGGGCCCGAGAGTGAACAAACTAGGATTATTTACACCCAACTACGTGATCAGTGTCTCCTCTCAGCTAAATCCAACCAGACAATTTTCAATAATCTGCATGATCTAAAGAAAGAAATCGCTGATACTAAAGCAATACTACAATGCATTGCTGACATGATAAAGTTGGGGATTTTAAAAGCAGCACCCCCCTCAAACCCTCAGAATACTGAACAGAGAGGACTTCAGGCAAAAAAGGAGCTGGGTACAAAAGATCAAACACACAAAGATAACTCCCTAGCCTTTAAAGGTCAGAGTTACCCACAGTTATCAGAAAAAGCAACTCAGGACCGAATGCCCATCTCTGGGAAGACCCCAAAGGCCTGGGCTAATCCATATGAGCGAAATGAGGACACAGAGGACACAGAGGGACCTGACCTAACATCCTCTAATCTAGAGCTAATAACCATAGACGAATGGTGGGGAAACACCCCAGAAGAACCCTATCCCCAGCATCCACTTGCTGTGACAACATGCAAGGAAAATATACAGATTAAAAAACCCCAATGGTCAGCAACCTCAGACAGTGAAGGGTCCACCCCTACTGAAAGCCCATCACTCAAGCCTGTGAACCACATCACCATCTACAACTGGCCACTAAGAAAACCAAATGGCACCTGGGCCTCCAACTCAGAAGTATTGCGGACAATAACAGAAATTCTGGGCAAGGATTGGGATGCTCAAATGAACACAAAATGTTACTGCATCTATCCCAGCAAGCCCGGGCAACTAAGAGGCAGGGTGCACTTGATCTTCGCCAATAGTGAACAGGCCCATCATTTTTGGAGCCTGTTGTACAAGTTCGAAAAAATAGCAGTATCATTTAAATGGGGAATACATACAACTTACTCAAATATCAACCTAAGACCAATCACAAAATTGGACACCTACAAACTAACAAATACATCCAGAGAAATTCAGGTTCCAGAACAAAGAGATGGCCCCACAGCCGCTTCCATAAGGAAGATAACAGCCGAAAACCCTAGCTATGACCTGTACAGAGATAGGGCTGAAGCTTCCACCATTTACAACAGATCACCTTCCAAAACCAAATCAGATGGCAGAGGAAAGGAGACGCAGATCAATGTTGCAACCTTCCCAAACAATATCCCAATTAACAAGCCTCGTGATCTTACAAGCAAAATCAAAAACCAGAATAATCAGGTGAAAATGCTCTCAAGGCCAAGGCATCTTTCAAAAGGTATTACATCCTCCAGAAAAAACAGAATATACCATCCATACAAAGAGAAGTTACATCCAGCCTGCTCGATGGGAACTATTTCCGACTCCACCTCTGAGTGGCATATGGGCAATAGATATGCCCCTTTAGTAGCTTATCCCCAGAACTGACTATTGGAAGGCAAAAAAAATATCTTAAGAAGCCTTTGTCCAGGAATATTGCATGGAGGGAAAACAAACAAAAAGTCCAACTCCACAAAGATACCACAGTTCCAAACATAACAATGACTACCTACCTGGGTAGAGCTGAAAGATATCCCTTTAGCAGAGAGACACAAAGAAATCAAAACAACAAAGACTGGGCCCGTAAAGATTATCCTTTTCCCACACCAGTTGCTCCCCTCACCTACAGAGGATGTCAGTCATCAGATGTATCCCTGCCTGCTCTGGAGAAGCTAACGTTATACAAGGAAGGGAACCCCATTAAAATGCTCTCTGCCACAAGAGGGGAAATGACCCCAAAGGCAGAACAACTGAACATTCAGGAGCGAAATGAGGCACCAGACACTCAAGAATCGCGGTGTGCTCCAGAAAGCAACCAAACATCTGCATCTAAAATTGAACTTTTATCATGGAATGTGGCAGGTTGGACCAGATGTATCTCCCAAACCCATGATACTCCTTTCTTTCGTAGCAAATATGACATCATTCTTTTGCAAGAAACTTGGTCTGACAAAGATATAATTCTAGATGGTTTCAACTCTTTCATGGTAAAGGCAATCCCAGGGCGCGGACCGGGGAGACTGAAGGGGGGACTGAGCATCCTGGTATCAACGGCTCTGAAAGTGAAATCTACGATGAAACCCCCCCTGAGACAGCTGGCCATGGCAGTAGTACTTACAGGAAGTATGAAAGCCCTATTGATTATTAACATATACTTACCTCCCACATCCAGAAAAGCTGAAACAGAAGGAAACTGGACAGACCTTGAAAACTATGTAAGAGAGCTTATCATGGAACATCCGGATGCTTTGGTCCTGACTGGTGGGGATCTAAACGCCCGTATGGGACCAGATGATGACTATCTGGGAACCAAATTTAAGATGATAGCCAACATAAGAAATGATAATGTGGGGACCCTGAATCAGGAGAGGGCATCTAAGGACCAACATGCAAATTTTGCCGGGGCCTGTCTGTACAAATTTGCCTACAGACTGGGCCTCTCAGTTTTAAATGGCACAATCACAGGTGATACTCCAGGAAAATATACATTTATGGCAGCAACTAAAGCTAGTACAATTGACTACATCCTGGTGTGCAGGGGGCTCCTTTCCATGGTCAAAACTCTCCAAGTACTTCCTTACATGGAGGGGGATCATTTCCCCCTACATCTAAGTTTCCACCTAAATGTCAGAAATTTAGACACAGAACCAAGATATCATACTGAAATTACAGCACTAGAAAGAGTGGGTTGCCGAGTAAGATGGTCACCTAAACTGGCACAAAATTTAAAACAACTTTTAACTTCGAAAAATCTGATCGATGCCCTTAATCCAGTAGGAAGCCAGACAGTCCACTGGAATCCCATAGATAAATATGAAATTTTTCTACAACAATTACAGCCACATCTCACCCATTCATATAGCAGAAACCTTCAGAATTCATATAACCGATCCAAACCCTGGTTCAACCAAAGCTGTAAGGCAGCAAAACAATTAGTTAATCAGACTGTGACAACCCCAGACCTACTGGAGTATCCCACCCTGTAGTTATGCTGCCACCAACCATTCGCTTTACCAAGTTACCCAGACCAGGAATGGATTTTAATAAACAAAAGAACAAGGTTTATTGAAACAACAAACAGGATAAATAAAAGGATCGGGTATAGTCCCAATCATACACATACATCAGATTGGTTCCCACGGAACACTTTAAGGTAACGCACAGACCCTGAACCTATCAGTTCTGGCTACCTAGATAGAAACCTGAACCTATCATGTATGTACTATCTGACGAACAGTTGGACCCCGTCTGACCTACAGACTCCAACTCCACTTTTCCCCATCAGTTTTTTTTACGATGGACTTCCCCCCAAATATATATACAGTACAGCTCCTCCCCCCTGATGTCCCGCCTTCCACTCCCCATAGGATGGAACTTTCCCTCCAAACCCATGACAGACAGGTACCATCAGTGCTGTATGTGACACCTCCCCCCTTATAAGTTGTTTTGCGGGGGAAAAGCTAAAGTGCTTTTCTCCAAAAAAACAACCAGGATCAACACATAAACAGTTATACATTATGATACAATCCCATAACCCATACTTACTCACTCTAGGTCAAACATATCACTTATGCATTTAAACATTAATATTTGCAATACATTAAGTGACCTTTATTAATACAAACCAAGCCTGTTCAATTAACAGATACATTTAACTTTTGGTCACCACAATATACACAGTCCATGGTTTCTTCGCCGTCTTCACTCGTCGGGTCTTCTTGACAAGGCGTCAGCAACACAGTTCATTGTCCCTCTGACCACCTTCACTTCAAAGTCAAAATCTTGCAGGTTTAAAGCCCACCTCATAAGTTTACTATTATGGGTTTTCATTGTCTTTAACCACTGCAGTGGTGAGTGGTCAGTGCACAGAACAAAATGTCTTCCCCAGATGTAAGGTTTGGCCTTTTGAATCGCGTATACTATGGCCAGGCACTCCTTTTCCACGGTTGCCAAATGTCTCTCACCTTTCTGGAGTTTCCTACTCAGGTAGGACACCGGATGCTGGTCACCATTTTCATCCTCCTGGCAAAGAACTGCTCCTACTCCGCTGTTAGACGCATCGGTGTAGATGATGAACTCCCGGTCGAAGTCGGGAGCACGCAGCACTGGATAATGGATGAGCGCCTCCTTCAACCTCTGGAACGCCTCCTCACAGTTGCTGGTCCACGGGATGCGGTCATCAGTCTTCTTCCGCGTCAGATCGGTCAGCGGAGTCGCCATCTCGCTAAACCTCGGGATGAATTTTCTGTAGTAGCCCACCAACCCAAGAAATGATTTGACTTTTTTCTTGGTGTTGGGTCTGGGCCAGTCACGAACGGCTTCTATCTTGGCCTCTAGGGGTTTGATCACTCCTCCCCCTACTATGTGACCCAAGTATTTTATTTCTGGGCTACCCAGCTGACACTTGCTTGCCTTTACTGTTAGCCCTGCTGCATGTAACCTCTGCAGCACTATCTCCAGGTGTTTCAGGTGATCTTCCCAGGTATTGCTGAAGATCCCTATATCGTCAATGTAGGCCACAGTAAAGTCACTGAGCCCTGCTAAGGTCTGGTCCATCAGCCTTTGGAATGTGGCTGGTGCATTTCTGAGACCAAAACTAAGGACTCTAAACTCATATAGACCGAAAGGGCTGCAAAATGCGGTCTTTTCCTGATCCCTGGGATCAATCCTTAATTGCCAGTAACCCTTTACTAGGTCCAACGATGATATGAACCGACAACCCCCTATGGTTTCAATCAGATTGTCTAGCCTGGGCATTGGGTAGGCATCAGGAGTGGTTACGCGGTTTAATTTCTGGTAATCTACACAAAATCTAATGCTCCCATCAGGCTTGTCCACCAGGACTATCGGAGAGGACCAAGGACTAGAAGAGGGGATGATTATGTTCTCCCTAAGCATCTCGTCCAGCTCCTTCCGCACCTTGTCCCTATAGGGTCCCGTCACTCGGTATGGGGATACTGCTTGCGGGGGTGCATCCCCTGTGTGGATCCGATGCATCACTCCCTTCACTATCCCCGGCTTATTTGAAAAAACCTTATGATATTTAGTGAGCAGCACTTTTAGTTCTTGCTGCTGGTCTTGGGTGAGAGCAGGACTGACCTTCACTTCATCTGGGTTGTATTTCAATTCCCCTCTACCCTCCCAGAAGGGCAATTCAGCTTCCTCACTCTCAGCTGCTTTTATGGCAAATAAAACCCTCTGTTCCCCTCTGTGGTAGGGTTTCAGGGCATTCACATGTACCACCCTCCGTGCTTGGTGTTCCTCCTGTTCTATAAGGTAGTTCAGGTCCGACATCTTGGAAATGACCCTGTATGGTCCTGCCCATTTGAGCTGCAGTTTGTTCTCTTTGCAGGGCCTAAGCCAAAGCACTTCCTCCCCTGGGTTAAAGTGCCTCTCCCTGGCTTTCTGGTCATACCAGGTTTTTTGTCTGACCTTCTGAGCTTGCAGGTTTTCTGCTGCTAGCTCTAGGTTTCTCTTCAGGTCATTCATTAAAGTGTCTATATACGTCACAACATCTTGTGGGTCATCCTGGGTGATCTGCTCCCAATTCTGTTTGATTAAATCAAGTGGACCTTTTACCTTTCTCCCAAACAAAAGTTCAAACGGACTGAACCCGGTACTGGCTTGGGGCACTGATCGGTAAGCAAACAAAAGGGATTGCAGCTTCTGGTCCCAATTGTTTGGATTCTCTGCCAAGTAAGCCCTAATCATGCGCATCAGAGTCCCATTGAACTTCTCCGTTAACCCATTACTTTCGGGGTGATAGGCAGTGGTTTCCTTGTGTTTAATTCCACAGATTTGCCATAGCCGTTTCATGAGCTTTGATGTAAACGATGTGCCCAAATCTGTGATTATTTCTGAGGCAAATCCCATCCTGGACATATACCCCACCAAGGCATCTGCCTTCATGGATTGCTGCCTTGTCGTGGCAAAGGGGCTTGAGTAACTCAGAGAAGCTATGGGCTATGCCGTGCAGGGACACCCAAGACGGACAGGACATAGTGGAGAGTTCCGACTAAACGCAATCCACCTGGAGTAGGAAATGGCAAGCCACTCCAGTATCTTTGCCAAGAACGCCCCATGATCAGAAACAAAAGGCTAAAAGATATGACGCTGGAAGATGGGCCCCTCAGGTCGGAAGGCGTCCAACATGCTACTGAGGAAGAGTGGAGGACAAGTACAAGTAGCTCCAGAGCTAATGAAGTGGTTGGGCCAAAGCCGAAAGGACGCTCAGCTGTGGACGTGCCTGGAAGTGAAAGGAAAATCCAATGCTGCAAAGAAGAATACTGCATAGGAACCTGGAATGTAAGATCTATGAACCTTGGGAAGCTGGAGGTGGTCAAACAGGAGATGGCAAGAATAAACATCGACATCCTGGGCATCAGTGAACTAAAATGGACAGGAATGGGCGAATTCAGCTCAGATGATTATCATATCTACTATTGTGGGCAAGAATCCCGTAGAAGGAATGGAGTAGCCCTCATAGTCAACAAAAGAGTGAGAAAAGCTGTAATGGGATACAATCTCAAAAATGATAGAATGATGTCAATACGAATCCAAGGCAGACCATTCAACATCACAATAATCCAAGTTTATGCACCAACCAGCATTGCTGAGGAGACTGAAATTGAACAATTCTATGAAGATTTACAACACCTTCTAGAACTGACACCAAAGAAAGATGTTCTTCTCATTCTAGGGGACTGGAATGCTAAAGTAGGGAGCCAAGAGATAAAAGGAACAACAGGGAAGTTTGGCCTTGGAGTTCAGAACGAAGCAGGACAAAGGCTAATAGAGTTTTGTCAAGAGAATAAGCTGGTCATCACAAACACTCTTTTCCAACAACACAAGAGGCGACTCTATACATGGAAATCACCAGATGGGCAATATCGAAATCAGATTGATTATATTCTCTGCAGCCAAAGATGGAGAAGCTCTATACAGTCAGCAAAAACAAGACCTGGAGCAGACTGCGGTTCTGATCATCAGCTTCTCATAGCAAAATTCAAGCTTAGACTGAAGAGATTAGGAAAAACCACTGGGCCACTCAGGTATAATCTAAACCAAATCCCTTATGAATACACAGTGGAAGTAAAGAACAGATTTAAGGAACTAGATTTGGTGGACAGAGTGCCTGAAGAACTTTGGACAGAGGCTCGTAACATTGTCCAGGAGGCAGCAACGAAAACCATCCCAAAGAAAAGGAAATGCAAGAAAGCAAAGTGGCTGTCCAACGAGGCCTTAGAAATAGCAGAGAGGAGAAGGGAAGCAAAATGCAAGGGAGATAGGGAAAGTTACAGAAACTTGAATGCAGACTTCCAAA
Source organism: Pogona vitticeps (assembly GCF_051106095.1). NCBI lineage: Eukaryota > Metazoa > Chordata > Lepidosauria > Squamata > Agamidae > Pogona > Pogona vitticeps. Next base: position 136,985,473 of record NC_135785.1, read on the forward strand.
GAATAGCAAGGAGAGACAAGAGGGCCTTCTTAAATGAACAATGCAAAGAAATAGAGGAAGATAACAGAAAAGGAAAGACCAGAGATCTGTTCAGGAAAATTGGACATATTAGAGGAACATTTTGCGCAAAGATGAACATGATAAAAGACAAAAATGGGAAGGACCTAACAGAAGCAGAAGACGTCAAGATGAGGTGGCAAGAATACACGGAGGAATTATATCAGAAAGATTTGGATATCCCGGACAACCCAGACAATGTAGTTGCTGACCTTGAGCCAGACATCCTGGAGAGCGAAGTCAAGTGGGCCTTAGAAAGCCTGGCTAACAACAAGGCCAGTGGAGGTGATGGCATTCCAGTTGAACTATTTAAAATCTTGAAAGATGATGCTGTTAAGGTGCTGCATTCAATATGCCAGCAAGTTTGGAAAACTCAACAGTGGCCAGAGGATTGGAAAAGATCAGTCTACATCCCAATCCCAAAGAAAGGCAGTGCCAAAGAATGCTCCAACTACCGTACAATTGCACTCATTTCGCACGCTAGCAAGGTTATGCTCAAAATCCTACAGGGTAGGCTTCAGCAGTATGTGGACCGAGAACTCCCAGAAGTACAAGCTGGATTCCGAAGAGGCAGAGGAACTCGAGACCAAATTGCTAACTTGCGCTGGATTATGGAGAAAGCCAGAGAGTTCCAGAAAAATATCTACTTCTGCTTCATTGACTATGCGAAAGCCTTTGACTGTGTGGACCACAGCAAACTATGGCAAGTTCTTAAAGAAATGGGAGTGCCTGACCACTTTATCTGTCTCCTGAGAAACCTATATGTGGGACAGGAAGCAACAGTTAGAACTGGTCATGGAACAACTGAGTGGTTCAAAATTGGGAAAGGAGTACGGCAAGGCTGTATATTGTCCCCCAGCTTATTTAACTTATATGCAGAATACATCATGCGGAAGGCTGGACTGGAAGAAACCCAAGCCGGAATTAAGATTGCCGGAAGAAATATCAACAACCTCCGATATGCAGATGATACCACTCTGATGGTAGAAAGTGAGGAGGAATTAAAGAACCTTGTAATGAGAGTGAAAGAGGAGAGTGCAAAAAACGGTCTGAAACTCAACATCAAAAAAACTAAGATCATGGCCACTGGTCCCATCACCTCCTGGGAAATAGAAGGGGAAGATATGGAGGCAGTGTCAAATTTTATCTTCCTGGGCTCCATGATCACTGCAGATGGAGACAGCAGCCCTGAAATTAAAAGGCGCCTTCTTCTTGGGAGGAAAGCGATGACAAATCTGGACAGCAACTTGAAAAGCAGAGACATCACCTTGCCAACAAAAGTCCGAATAGTCAAAGCTATGGTTTTTCCTGTCGTGATGTATGGAAGTGAGAGCTGGACCATAAAGAAAGCAGACCGCCGAAGAATTGATGCCTTTGAATTGTGGTGCTGGAGGAGGCTCTTGAGAATCCCCTGGACTGCAAGGAGAACAAACCTATCAGTTCTAAAGGAAATCAACCCTGAATGCTCACTTGAAGGACAGATCCTGAAGCTGAGGCTCCAGTACTTTGGCCATCTCATGAGAAGAAAAGAGTCCTTGGAAAAAACCTTGATGTTAGGAAGGTGTGATGGCAAGAGGAGAAGGGGACGACCGAGGATGAGATGGCTGGACAGTGTCTGCGAAGCAACCAACATGAACCTGACACAACTCCGGGAGGCAGTAGAAGACAGGAGGGCCTGGCGTGCTCTGGTCCATGGGGTCACGAAGAGTCGGACACGACTAAACGACTAAACACACACAAGGCATCTGCCACTGTGTTAGTTTCGATGTTAGTCAAGGGAATGGCTTCGGGGTACCTCGTGGCATGGTCCACAATGGTGAGAATGAACCGGTTCCCCCTCTTTGTGGCCTTGGGCAAAGGTCCCACAATATCCACTCCTATACAGTTGAACGGGGTGTCAATCACAGGCAAAGGGCACAACTTCGCTTTGGTCCTGTCACGGTTATTCCCCTGCCTCTGACACACATCACATTGTTTACAGAACTCCTTGATCTGCTTCCCTATTTCAGGCCAGTAAAAATTTTGTGTGATTCTCTGCTGTGTTTTGTTCACCCCTAAGTGCGCAGCAAACATGTCAGAGTGCCCCCTTTGTAAGATCATGGGGCGATACTTTTCAGGTACAACTAGCTGACTTCTGATCCCATCTCCCCCTTTTGAGATATTCATCAGGGTCTCTCTATATAAAATTCCCTTTTTCTCACGAAATCTCGCTGGGGTTTCAGGTGTTAGCTGGGTGTCCGTCACCTTTTCAAAACACTTTCGGAGAGTGGCGTCTGCCTTTTGCTCTTGGCCAAATTTGCTGTCCGTGGTTAAGGGTCCTGCCACAGCTTCGGGACTACCCTCATCTGCTTCAGCCTCGGGCTCTTCAGTACCCCCTTGAACTGTCCCCGTGGTAGCTTGTGAGCGTGTAATCACTAGCACCCGTTTCACATGTTCAGCCAGGTCATTTCCCACGAGCACGGCTGCTGGCAGAGTCGATGAAATCGCTAGACGCCAAACTCCCCTCCAGCCTTGAAAGCTCACAGGTACCTCAGCTACTGGCAGTGAGATCACCTGCCCCTCAATCCCTGCCACCTTCAGGCTCTCATTTGGGATTATATGCTTCTTAGGAATAATGTCTGGATGGCACAGGGTCACCTGGGAACAAGTATCCCTTAGCCCCCTGTACTGATGGTCAAGTATTCCTACGTCCACCCCTGCGGTTTCAAACAATTGCGAATCTGTCCTAACTAGTAAGCAGCGCCTGACCTCCACAAGAGGACCATTTTCCCCAGCCTGATCAGCAGATGTAACTGGTCCAGAGTGAGTCGCCATGGCCACAGGCTCCCTCAGTGGCAAGGAGCTGTGCTCTGTCTGGACACAGAACACAGCTTTTGGCTTGGTTCCACTCAAATCATGAGGCAAATTTCCCTTTAGCTGCTTTAATTTCTCACACTCTGAGATTAGATGGCCCTTTCCTTGACAGAAATAACATTTTCTGCTGTACTTGGAGTCTTTCTCATCTGTTTTTGGTTTTCCCTCCAAAATCTGAGGTCTTGGTGGTTTCATGTCCGAGGGCTTCCCTTCAACATGGGCCCCTCCCCCTTGCTGGTTTTTCCCTGGTCCCTGAGAGTACCTGCTGTAGGTTTCTTTGGGCTTACCCACAGTTTTCCCCTCAGCACCTAAGGGCTTCCTTATTTGGAAAATAAAATCTGCGATCTCCGCCGCTTCCGTCACCGTTTTAGGTTTCCTCTCTCTCACATGGAACTTTAGTTCCCCATGCAGGACTGAATAAAATTGTTCCAGCGCTATCAGGTCTTTGAGCTGCTGGAAGGTCTCTGTCCCCTCCTGAGACAGCCATTTCTCTAGCAACCTCACCAGTTGGGCCCCCACTTGAGTAAAAGTCTGCTCTGGTTTTTTTGTGAGTGACCTGAATTTTTGCCTCAGCTGTTCAGCATTTATCCCATGCCGGGCAAACATCAGTTTTTTAAACTCAGCGAAGTCCTTCAGCAGTTCCACTGGCATCTCTGCATAGACTTCTGCCAGGCTGCCACTGATTAAAGATCGCATAATGGTCATCTTCTCAGTTTCCCTTACTGAGAAGTCCACAAACGCTCTTTCCACAAGGGAAAAGAACACCTCAGGGCAATCTCCCTTGTTGTACACAGAGAATTTCTTCAAGTCAGTTTTAGACAGGCTGCCTTCCCCATTCCCTGGGTTCCCCTCATTATTATTGTTATTCCTATTTCTACTCATTATTTCCAGCTTCTTCAGCTCAAACGCCATTCTTTCTAACTCCAACTGTCTCTGTTTCTCTTCCCTTTCCATTTCAAATTGTCTTTGTTTCTCCCTTTCCCTTTCCTCCATTTCCCTCACCCTCAGTTCATGCTGTTGGGCTAGGAGCATTTTTCTGAGTTCTGAGGTCAGTTCTCCCGTGCTCTCATCCTGCACTGAGCCAAATTCCTCCTCAGAACCTTGGTCTCCCTGTGGTTCTCTCACTTTCCCCATTTCTGCCATTTGGCTTCAAATCAAGGGCATAATCCCCCCCAGAATAGGCTGCCTTCAAAAGTCACGCCTCAAAATAAAATGACGACTTTTTCCCTTTTGCCTCAGAAACAGCCTTCTATAGACTGCTGCTGTCCCTCCAGCCCCAACTTGCAACTGTTGCCAGACAGAATCCACCCCCTCTGCTAGGCCTCTCAGCAGACAGGCTAGATCACTGTTACTTCACGCAGCTTTGCCTCAGCCCTTTCCCGCCAAACGGGTTGCCTCAGAGCTCCCTAATCTAGTCCCCCAATCTGAGTTTGCACGTTCTTCCACTAGCCTACCTCCCCGTGAGGTAAGCCTAGAAGATTACCTACGCGCCCTCAGATTTTCCCTGACTAGACCCCCCTTGCTCTGGGCACACTAGCCAAGGCTTTGCTGGACCACTGGGCAACTGGACCCGTCGTATCCCACCCGCTGGACACCAATAAATGTGACAACCCCAGACCTACTCGAGTATCCCACCCTGTAGTTATGCTGCCACCAACCATTCGCTTTACCAAGTCACCCAGACCAGGAATTGATTTTAATAAACAAAAGAACAAGGTTTATTGAAACAACAAACAGGGTAAATAAAAGGATCGGGTAAATAGGTTACTGGAACTTGGTATAGTCCCAATCATACACATACAACAGATTGGTTCCCACGGAACACTTTAAGGTAACGCACAGACCCTGAACCTATCAGTTCTGGCTACCTAGATAGAAACCTGAACCTATCATGTATGTACTATCTGACGAACAGTTGGACCCCGTCTGACCTACAGACTCCAACTCCACTTCTCCCCATCAGTTTTTTACGATGGACTTCCCCCCAAATATATATACAGTACAGCTCCTCCCCCCTGATGTCCCGCCTTCCACTCCCCATAGGATGGAACTTTCCCTCCAAACCCATGACAGACAGGTACCATCAGTGCTGTATGTGACACAGACATACCAGGAATACCTGAGAGCAGAAGACCATGTCAAAAAAGAGGCCCTCCTAAAACTACTGGTACATAAGAAAGAATACAAACAGCAGATACATCACAGTAAAAGAGAACACACGAGAGAACTATGGAGGAAGGTGATTGAAGCAGCAAAAGCCAAAAATCCATCCCTTTTCTGGAAACTAATCTCAGGCAGACTATCAGAGCCCAAACACCCATTATCCTCTTGTATTCCACCAGATAAATGGGTATCCCACTTTACAAATATGTATGAGGATGTCATTGTACCCCCTTCTCCAGTAATGCTTGGAAGCACTCCCAAATGGCCCCCGGTGACCCCAGGTGAAATAATAGCTCATATAGATCAGTTAAAAAATGGAAAAGCCCCAGGCCTTGATGGCATCCCACCAGAACTCCTAAAAGAAAACAAGACATGGTGGGGCTCCTTTCTAGCACCTCTCTTCACCCATATTAATGACACAGGCCAAATCCCAATATCATGGAAAATGGCCACAGTGGTCCCATTTTATAAGAAAGGGAAAAGGGAAGATCTAGCCAACTACAGGCCAATAAGTTTGCTGAATATTATAAGCAAACTATATGCAAGGCACCTCCTAGACAAACTCCTGGAGTGGCTCGAAGTAGAAAATATCATTGGGGCAGAACAAGCAGGCTTTCAGCCAGGGAGATCCACAATAGAACAATGCCTAATTATACAGCATCTTATAGAGAAATACTCAGCCAAAGGAATAACATCACTCTATGCCGCCTTTGTGGACTTTAAATCAGCATTCGATTCTATATCGAGAACACACCTCTGGGACAATCTATCAAACTCATCTATAGACAAAAGACTTCTATATCTAATCAGGGCCCTACATGAAGAAACATACCTGAGAGTCAGGTGCAGCAGACAGGGACACCTCACGGAATCTGTGCAAACGCACAGAGGTGTTAGGCAAGGCTGCCTACTGGCACCAGCATTATTCATATTTTACATAAATGACTTATCAAGTTGGCTTAACACGGCCGATCTCCATTCACCTAAACTTACAGATAGAACAGTGCCAGCCTTACTCTATGCTGATGATACAGTACTTCTATCCAGAACCCCCATAGGGCTGAGGAGGGCGCTTAAGAAGCTTGCCTCATACTGTGAATATAAATCATTAACGATTAACTATCAGAAGACCAAGATAGTCGCCTTTGGACAGAGACCCAAGAGTAGGTCATGGCAAATAAATGGACACAGTATCGAGCAGGTGAACAGCTTCAAATATCTGGGGGTAGTATTACAGGCCTCAGGATCTAGGCTTCAGCATAGTAAATTTGTGGCTGATCAGGGAGAAAGATCGGCAAATAGTACAGTAAAATTCCATCTCTCCCAAGGAGGGTCCTTCATACCAGCAGCCCTCAAATTGTATAGAGCAAAGGCATTAGCCCAGCTTCTGTACGGCTCATTCATGGGGCCACCCAGCTCTCACTTCGCACCACAAGAAATAGTCCAATCCAAATTCTTAAGAACTATACTCCAGGTCCCAAGATGCGTGTCAAATGCAAGGATAAGGCTAGAAACAGGATGCCTTAAAGTAGAAGCCTGGATTAGAATTCAATCTACAGTGGTGCCTCGCTTAACGATTGCCTCGTTTAGCGATGAATTCGCATAACGATGTGTTTTTTAAGAAAATAATATGCATCGCATAACGATGTTTCCTATGGGCGATTTTCGCTTAGCGAAGTTTGGGACCATGCTTCGCATAACGAATGAGATTTTAGGTCCCCTGCTTCACTTAACGATGTTTCTTTTTTCAATTAAAAAAGTATCTTAGAAGGGTCAAAAATGGTTCTAAATGCTTGGATTCGTTAGAGGACCCCCTAAGTCATGTGCAAACCTGATTTGGCTTTGATCTGACTTTTCGTTAATTTTTCGTGAATTTTTTTTTTTTGGCCCATAGGAACCAATGGACCTGTCAAAATCTGACAGCTCTATGCTTTCCTATGGGAGAGAAAACAATTCACAGAAAATTAACGAAAGTTCAGATCAAAGCCAAATCAGGTTTGCACACGACTTAGGGGGTCCTCTAACGAACCCAAGAATTTAGAACAGTTGCTGAGTCTTCATTAATTTTTTGTGAATTTTTTCTTCCCCCATAGGAAATAATGGAGCTGTCAGATTTTGACAGCTGTCAAAAGTTGGGGGGAAAAAAATTCAGAAAAAATTAATGAAAAGTCAGATCAAAGCCAAATTAACTTTTGCATCCGTTTTAGAGGGTGCAGAAGCTAATCCAAGCATTTAAAACCATTTTTGACCCTTTTATGACACATTTAAAATTGTAAAAATTGACTTCGCAAAGTCCTTGAAATGTATTGAGTCAGCTTCAATACATTCCAATGGAGGATACATTGTTTCGCTTAGCAATGTTTCCTATGGGTTTTTTCGCTTAACAATGGCAATCCGTTCCAATTGGAACGGATTAACCGGTTTCCAATGCATTCCTATGGGAAATGGTGTTTCGCATAGCGATGGTTTCACATAGCGATGGTTTTTTTGGAACCAATTAACATCGCTATGCGAGGCACCACTGTATATATATGTGGCTAAAGGGACAGTTAAATCCAAAAGGCCTATTTTCCTTGTTATTTAAGGATAACTATCAATCTAAGTGGGTTAAATCGGTCCAGGGCTACTTGGGGAAAATTGGCCTCTCACCTCAGGCACTTATATCCTCTGGAATAGAGCAGGCAAAACAAATAGTTAAACAAAGAATAGAGGACAATGAATACCAAACAGACCTTTCTAGCATCCAAAATACGGCAGCAAGGACTTACATCAAAAATTGTATGGTACCGGCCAAATACTTAACATTTTTGGAAATTAAAGGAATTAGAAGAGCCTTTACTCTGGCAAGGTTTTTGGCCCTCCCCTCTGCTGTACTAGAAGGGAAGTATAAAAATACCCCTTATGCTGAAAGGTTATGCTCCTGCCACCTGAGGGAGATCGAGACCATACAGCACATGTTCTTCACCTGCCCATTGTATGAAGCAGTGCGAAAAGAGACTATAACCCCCTTAATAGATAGATTGCCAGGACGTTCGGAGGGAAATAGGCTAGATTTCCTTCTCTCAGATGTTGATGTCCAGATCACCTGTCGGGTTGCGAGGTTCTGTGTAGCAATTCTTCGATTGCGGAAGTTAAATACCAATTAGATTGCCGTTCCCAGTTGTATGTATGCCAACATGTTCTAATGGAATACTGAAAGTTAGAAATTTTAAGGTTTTATAAGGTTTTATACTTATGTGACTGGTCTAAGGACTGTAAATAAACTATTGAATGCTGAATCCCAATTCTGTCTTCTCCCATGTTTCAATCCTTCCACATCCTCATCCAAGTTATTTATAAAGATGCTGAACAACACCAGGCCCGAAACAGAACCCTGCAGCATCCCACTTACAAATTTTCTTCAGGGTAATGAGAGTATGGTACATCAACCAACTTGAAATCCACCTAATGATATTTTTGCATAATCTACAATTTACCAGATTTGCAAAAAGTCTATTCAGAGGAACCTGACAAAAGGTTTTCCGAAATCGAGATACATTACATCTACAACATTCCACTTATCTACCAAGTTTCTGACTCTTTAAAAAAAAGAATTAAGATTAGTCTGGCATGATTTGCTTTTGAGAAACCCATTCGAGGTCTTACTAATCACTGTGCTCTTTTTGAAATACTATTCATTAATTCGAGTCTTTTTTTTAAAAAAATTATTGTATATTTTCTACTTTTCGATCTGCTGCAACCAGAGTGATTCAAGTCTTTATTGCATAATCAACAGATCATTGCAAATTTTTAAAAGAAATTAATATGCTGCATAAGAGCAACAGTATTACCATGCCATAAGTATCAGTAAAAATACAATGAATTAAAATAATGCTAATATTAATACTTTAAAATGGAGCTGTAAATATGATTATTCTTTATTTAAACAATTTTAGCTAAAATCTCCTAAAACTCAATGACAAAACTTAAATATAACATTTAAATTATGTTCCATATGGCTGTTTGCATACATCTAAATCTTCATGGCAATTCACATAAATATTTTCCAAATATTTAGCTCTACTTCTTTAAAAGCAAATATTGTGACTCTATTTACTGTATGTGAATTGGGTGTTTGTAATAACAAGCTCAGTTTCTCTGGGATGCTTCTATATTCCACTTTCTTTAAGATGGGCTGTAAATAGTTTTCTCATATATACCTATACAGGGGGCCATTCAAGCACATAGTAGTAGATCTACTTTCCAAATTATTCTAAAATCTAATATCTGTGTCATACTGAGCAGCTGGTATTTGTCTGAATCCTGTTTCTCCTCCTTATTAAAAACAGGGACAACATTTTCTTGCCATTCTTGCCTCTGGTCTTCTGGGAACTCACCTGGTCAAAGGGGACTCATACATTCTCAAAGATTATAGATAGAGGTTTTGAAAGTAGAGCTGTAAATTCCTCTTCTACCCTTAGTTCTGCAGATGTAAGTTCATTTAAAATAGCTAAGTTATGTGATGCCATATACGTATTTTGTGGAATCACAGCAAAAAGTATTCTACAAGCAAACAAAAAAATATAACTATGAAAGTGGACTTCAAAACAGCACCAAATTTGGCATAGATGTAGCAGAATGTCTACACTTTTCTATGCCAAATTTGGGGATGTTTCGACAAACGAGACTTTGAGTTGTGATTTTAAAAGAAGAAATACTTTACATATCTGGGGAACAAACCTCCATTTTAACATCTTTTTTTCATCCACAGTAATTGGGCCATTGATGGCTCTAATTTAGAGATGGGGATGAATATAAAATCAGATTGACTTTTTCAGTGAAAATAATCGATTTGTTAAATATTTGTCCCTTCAAATTCATGGGTTCCAGAGATGCCCACGAATACAAAGGGACAAATACTTCCCCATTTTATTTGTCCCTTCATATAATTTTTTTTTGCCTACCAGCCGACGATCAGCTGATTGGCTGCTGATAGGCAGCCACACACTCCCACAGCCTACCACCACCCCTTCCTCTCCCTACCTTAGCCCCCCTACCAACACTGATGCCCCCTTACCATAATCATTGCCACCGCCACTGAGGTCTCCATCTGGCCTCCACAGCCATGGCATGTAAGAAGGGAGACTGGCTGCCTTTTGCAAAGATAGCGGCTGCAGCTTCATTTAGAATAGGGAAGCTGCAGCTGCCGTCTTTGCAAAGGGAAGCCTGGATTCCAGCCTGTCTTAAGGCAATCCAGGCTGTCCTTTGCAAAGATGGCAGCTGCAGTTTCCCTACCCTAAATGAAGCTGCAGCTGGCATCTTTGCAAATGGCAGCCAGTCTCCCTTCTTCCACATCATGGCTGCGGAGGCCAGATGGAGACCTCAGCGGTGGCAGCAGCACGGTAGCGGGGGGGGTTGGAGTGGCTGTGGGGGGTGCGGGGTTTTTTTTAAAATAACCCCCCACAAATCGACAAATAACACTGCTATTCATCGCTTCACGGTGGCAACTTCATGCTTTGTGAGTCATCAACTTTTGCACATGGCTTTGCAGTAGCACAACTTTTGATGACTCACGAAGCAAGACAACTTGCCAAAATGGGGAGTCATCCCCATTTCTAATTTAGACCCTTTACTGCTTTTTACCCCTAAAACTGCTGAAAGCACTCCTCTTTTTATAACTGCTGAGAATTCCAAAGGAACTGTTTATATCAGTGGTCCCCAACCTTGGGCCTCCAGATGTTCTTGGACCACAACTCCCAGAAGCCTTCACCACCACCTCTGCTGGCCAGGATTTCTGGGAGTTGAAGTCCAAGAACATCTGGAGGCCCAAGGTTGGGGATCACTGGTTTACATAACATATCATTCTGCCCAGTCAGTCAGTCCACAGGGCAGGTGTCTGTCACTTTTAACCCTGCCAGGGCCTTTAGTGTGAAAGAAAGCATTTAACTCCTTTCTGGCCGCAATTTTTTAAATAAACATTTTATTAGTTTTTCAATCTATCTATGTTGTTTTGTGCTTGTCAAACATCGTGTTACATGTTTTGCTTACAATTATTTGTTTTTTACATCTCAGTATCTTTGGGTTATCCCCCCAAATTCCAAACATCTTTCAAACATTCAAACCATTCATATACAAATTTTAGTATATAATATGACTACTATCATAATATTACTCTCATATTATATAAAATTCTCAAGATCTTCTAATAACATTCTTATTGAAAGTGGTTCCAGATCCATGACCAGCTTTATATCTAGTTTAGTTTACCTAAAATAAAAAACCACCATATTACATCTTTACCCTGATTCGGGCTCCCTTATTTCAATTTAGTTCTCCTTTTTAATATACAGAATATACCCTTTTACAGTTCTAGATGATAAATATAAAAATGTTTTCAATATTAAGGGGCCCTTCCTTGTTTTCCCTTTTTTCATCTTTCTAGGTAATTCCCTCTCTAATTTCCCTTTTCTCATTTAACATTTCTGTGTCTCTAAGCATTCTGTCATCTTTCATGTCCTCTGAAACCATTTTGTAGATCTGATTTATGTCCACTAACTCTTTATGTACTTGGTCTATCTTCAATGAGTCTTCCAGGCTTTTTTTTGGTTAATTTTGCTTTTTTTTCCCCTTTGTCTTCCCCTGGTACTCTCCTCTGGTCCAAGACTGATGTGTCTCTTAGATTAACTTCCTCCAGCTGCTGCTTTGATTGGCACACATCATCTGAGATACTCCCATTTCCTTCTTTGTTGTTCCCTGTTGCTTGCGGACTATAGTTCTTCTGATGTTGATTAGATAGTTTTGTCTCTTGATAATGAGATCTCACTGTTTCTAATATTGTTTGAAGGGTAGATTTTATTTCATTCCAAAATTGTCCTTGTTATGCCATTCTGTTTCAGCTGCCCAAATGGTTATAAGCAGATATTCAAAGTTTCCAGAGTCATTTCAAAAAGTCCCCTTTGGCTAAACAGGTTTTCTGGCCATAATTATTAGCTTTCACTTGTGGAAATATTTTAAAAATAATTTTTAAATTGATAATAGTATACAGCAGCTCATTTGTTTAAGCTATGAAGTTACTGTTTTTTTCCCTTGGTGGCTTTGAATGATCTCAAAGCATGTTTAGCTGGTTTACTCATGAGTAATTTTATCCAGTTTACTGAGCCACATGACTTCATATGATTTTTATATGTTATCCTCTCTAAATCAATGTCAGATCATAGATACTATTTGCACGCATAGACTCCACCACAGAAATCAGGGGTCCCTCAGGGCATTGGCTTTGCAGTGTTGGAAAAACATGGAGATGATGCATGGTTGTTCATGAATCTACATAATTTTAATGTCAGATCATCCCTAAACCACTGTCCAATCATAGGTCCCATTTCTGACCATGCACCAAAACACAGAAATTGTGAGCTCTTCTGCGGATGGCTTTGCAGTAGCACAGATCATGATGGATCTCTGTAGGATAATCCCCAAACCATGGTCCAATCATGCCCACAGACTACAAGGCAGAAACCATGTGTCCCTTGGTGCATGGCTTTGCAGTGGCACAAAACACCAATGTAAGTCAGAGACGCTCATGGATCCACATGATTTTTCTGCAAGATCATCCTCAAACCACTGTTCACTTGTAGTTCCCAAACATAGGTTACACCACAGAAAACATGGGTTCCCCAGTGCATGGCTTTGCAGTAGTGTAAAAACATGGGTCTGATAAACAGATCATGGATCCAAATGATTTTGTATGTAGGATCATACTCAAACCACTGTCCAGTCATAGGCCTCATTTACTGCCCATAGATTGCAGCACAGGATTCATGGGTCCCTGAGCTCATAGCTTTACAGTGATACAAAAACACTGATGCAAGGCATGGTCTATATCAACACCAACACCAATACGAATGCTGTCAGGATTTGGCCCACACCACCCTGGCAACTGCAGAATCGGGGCCAGCCTGACCCAAGAATGGCCTTGTGTTTGCAGGCTCAGGCCATGGCCTGTGTAGCAGCTGCTGGGCCACTCATGAGGCTCACCTGAATGCCCGGAGGGAAGCCTTATTTAAGGAGTGGTCTTGCCAGAACTTGCCTCAGCAACAAATGTCTTTGGCCATCCTGTAGTGTGTCTTGCTGTTCCTGAGCTCTGGAGTCCCTGCATTCCAGTGCACCTGTGCCATTGGTGCTCCCACCTCTGCTTGGTCACAGCCAGCTGCACAGTGAGCATCTTTGCACTTGATACTCGGCATGGTGGACTGGGGCCTGGTGCCCCTATCCTTGGTGAGAGTCTGCCTGTGATATCTTTGACAAATACCAATACCAATACTAAACAATTTTGAACTGCAGAGTTGAAAGGAACCCTATGGATCATTAAGTCAAGTTCCTGACAAGGAGGTACCATGGGGAACTGAACTTCCAACCTCTGACCCAAACCACAGAGCTATCCAGCTGTTCATGGATCCACATGATTTTTATATAGGATCATCCTCAAACCAGTATCCAATCATAGGGCCCATCTCTGCTGATAGATTACACTACAGAACTCATGGGTCCCCCAGTGTACAGTTTTGCAGTGTTGCAAAACATGTATCTGATGCACAGATCCTCATGGATCCACATGGTTCTTAATGAGGATGATCCCCAAACCACTGTCTAGCCACAAGCCCCATTAAAACACAGAAATCATGACTCCAGAGATATTCTGATTGGTCAGAATGCTATGCTTTGCAAATAGTTCAGTCATTTAGAATGTTCACATTTCTACGTATGTGCAAGGTAGGATAGATTACTCATTTTTGCTCAAGTGAGAATTCAGGCTTGATTTGAGCACCCACTTTTCTTCTTTTCTGGCTGTCTTTAGTATCTCTACCAACACCACATTTCAAATGCCTTGATTTTTGTCCCTGTCTTCCTTCACTATCTTTCTTTCACACAGTATGCATGGGTTTGTTTTTAACCTTACTTTCTGCTAACTCCAACTTCCACCTTTTTTTAAATTTGAAAAAGCAAAGCAACGTATTTTGGAAAACATGTAAACAACTTCTCCGTAGAGATTTTGGTCCAATACAGCTTTTCTTCCTCGCCTAACTCAAAGAAAGGGATATGAAATTGGAACACAGCTTTCCAGTCTTCATTTGGTAAAGCAAGCATGGCAACATTACTTAAATAGTTTGTATTAGAGATGGGCATGAACCTTGGTGCTATTTCATTGGCGTGGCACCACCAGTGTCACGCACTCACTTCCTCCCTGTCACCTTCCCCACTTACCAGCTGGCATGTGCTACTTTTCTCCTGCTCTTCCTGTGATCATCCACACACAGCTGGATCATGGATGTTCCATCTCTGCCTTCGCCAGCAGCTGCCTACTCAAAGGCAGTGCTGGAGGAATCCTTGCCCCACCTCCTCATCTGAGTGGGTGGTTGCTGGAGGAGGCAGAGAAGAGAACTCCGTGTTCCTGCTGCAACTGGACGATTGTGCGAAGAGCAGGAGAAAAAAACTGGCAGATGTTGGCAGTCCTAGACTTGGAGAAGATTCTAACTTGGGAATAGCTTTTGTAAAATTGGGAACCCTTTTGTGTATTAGTGAGAAAGGGACACTGGAACAAGCAGTGTCTGGCTTCATGTCAGACATTAAAACAAAAGAACAGAAAATAAAACAAGAAAACAGTGTGAGATGTGGGAGACAGGAAAAATCTATAAAGGACAATAAAAACTTGCTTATCTATAATTCACTATTCAAGTTTTGAAGTCAAATTCATTAGCAATAAAAAGCCAGTCTGATTGATTTTGTGGTTTATGTCCAGCTACTCTACAAGTATCAGTTCTTATTGGTATCATCATTTCATACATATATGAAATATATTGAGATTTCTAATACCTAGTTCTAAAGGCAAAGAGGGTTCACTGAGCTTTCTCAAAAGAACAGTTCCACAGTCTCACTAAGAAATTTTACTGTCGCGCTTCTTGGTATGACTCCTCTAGCTGTTTAAAAGGAAGATAACTGAAGCTTAATTCTTGTTCAGAGGTAAACATTTAGAGCCACTCAGTTACAAGTCCAAAAGTTCTTATTGTTTAACAATAGATGACAACAACAAAATAATGTAACCACACTGGCGATGTAACAAAGTCACTGAGGGAAAGCAAGAGGTAATTAATAAGAAGGGCACTACTTCCTCATTCATCAGCGCTCAGATCCCATGCTAGATGTTTCAGCTTTCAATGATACTGTCACATAGCCAAACCTGATTGGCTATCTGAAATGCCACTATTACTGGGAAGAGCTGAGCTCAAACATCAGCAGAGGTTCATGATGCAACACATCTAGAATGCTATGCACCTGATTGTATGCTGGAGTGATGCCATGTTTTCTCTGCAACAGCTGCCTCTCCCAAGTGAAAGTGAATAAAGAAGAAGGTAGCCTGGTAACCCTTCCATAATATGTATACCCCCACAAAATGGCAATGCATTATTGTTTGCATTTTGGAGACTGGCATACTGTTAAGGAATATTTTTAAAGGTGGGAAGAGTTTGCTCTCACACACTGTATGTCACCAGCAAAATAAAGCTGTGACATTCAGGGTGAATTGTGCTTTTGACATTATTTGCTTTAATACTGACAACAAGGTACAGAAGTTCTGCCTTTTGATCCTTTATTCATTAAAATCTAAACAGCTGAGGAATGAAATGCATGTTATGGCCAATGTTGCTGTCAATCATTTGAGCATTTTCCCCATTCATTGGTGTAAAGAATTTTTTTTAAAGGAAGTTTGATGCAGGTCTCCCTCTTAATAAACAAAATGTTGGATATGTTATTGATTTTTTCTTTTCTTTTGTTTCTGTGAAAGCTAAAAATGCAGGGAAGAAACCTTATCAAAATCATCTTCATCATGTCATTGCTTTGATAGAAAGAATGCTGTACAGGAAACAAATTCCCAATTTGCCTTGTGATTTTTAAGAGCAACATAATTAACAAACAGCATTTAATGTTGCAAAAGAAAGCAGTGAAGAATAACAGTGCAGCAATTATAATCACATTAGGGCATGAAAACTGAAGATCTACCTTTTGAACCCATTATGTCAATTGCAAAATTGTCATTAATGCAAACTGGTTCGAGATAGGGCCTTTTAAGAGAAATAATCAACATGATTCCAAAATATCTAAATGAGGGGCAAATGCATGCAAAATAAATAATTTGAGGATATATGAATAAAACAAAATGTTTAGATAAAACTCCTCTTAGAACTCACTTTTGTACAGTGCTTGCTAATGCTGCCACCAAAATATATACAATCAACGCTCCTTCTAACTGTCAACCCTTCTGTGCAGGGGCCTCACCCATCCTCATGGTGGGGTGGGGTTTCATCCAAAACCCGGAAGTAAGCAGGCATTGAGCACCTTAGGGGGATACTTGCACACAGTCCCATTGTCAGTGGCTGATTGGAAGAACTTCTTAGTGAGGTTAACAATTATGGGTAGATGTCTGGAAAAATAAATAAATAGTCTGATATTGTTTGTTTTAGATTTTGTTTTATATTCAGAATGTATGCCGCCTAGAGTAGATTCATTGAATCTAGATGGGTTGGGTAAAAGATAGTGTTACATACAGCACTGATGTTACCTGTCTGTCATGGGTTTGGAGGGAAAGTTCCATCCTATGGGGAGTGGAAGGCGGGACATCAGGAGGAGGGGCTGTACTGTATAAATATGTGATGCCTGTGTGGTGAAGAGGAGATGCTGAGACAGACTGTGAGACACTGGGTTGGGACGAAGCAGCAGCTGGGGAAGAAGAAGCTGTTGTGGGAGTCTGGGTGTCTGACAGGGTACTACTGTGTGTCAGAGTACCAACCTGAAAGGTTCAGGGGTCTGTTGGTTAGCCAGAACTGATGGGTTCAGGGTCTGTGCTTTAAGTTAAAGGTTCTAGGTGAACCAAACTGTATGCTGGTGTGTGTGAAAATAAGCCACGTTACTTTATTTTATTCACCTGATTGCTTATTTTTCCCTGTGTGTATTTAAAATAAACCTTATTCTTTTGTTGTTTAAAAATCCATCCCTGGTCTGTGTGACTTATTATAGGGAATGGTTGGTGGCAGCTTAGTAACTGTGTGATAGATCCCAGTAGGTCTGGGTTTGTCACATTGATTGGTGTCCAGCGTGTGGGATACGACTGGTCCAGTTGTCCAGTGGTCCAGCAAAGCCTTGGCAAGTGTGCCCAGAGCAAGGGGGATCTAGTCAGGGACAGTCTGAGGCGCGTAGGTAATCTTCTAGGTGTACCTCACGGGGAGGTGCGCTAGTAGAAGAACGTGCCAACTGGGGAGACTTAGATTAAGGTGCTCTGAGGCAGCCTAGTTTTGGCGGGAAAACGCTGAGGCAAAACTGCGTAGCAACAGCGAGCTAGCTTGCCAGCTGAGAGGCCCAGCAGAGGGGGGTAGGCTCTGACTCGATACTGTTGCAAGTAGTGCTGAAGAACAGCAGCAATCTCTATAGGATAGCTGGTTCTGAGGCAAGCAGGGAAAAAAGTGGTCGTTTTATTTTGAGGCTTGACTTTTTAAAGCAGCCTGTTCTGAGGGGGGGTATGCCCTTGACTCGAAGCCAAGTAGCAGACATGAGTGAAGTGAAAGACCCCCAGATTGACCAAGGTTCTGAGGATGAATTTGGCTCAGTGCAAGGTGACAGCACAGGAGAGCAGAACCCAGAACTTAGAAAATTGATCCTAGCCCAACAGCATGAACTGAGGGTGAGGGAAATGGAGGAAAGATTAGAGAGAGAGAAAATGGCATTTGAATTAGAGCGAGAGAGAGAGAGAATGGAGAGAGAAGAAAGAATGGAGAGAGAGAAGATGGCGTTTGAATTAAGAAAACTGGAACTGATGAACCAGAACAATAATAATAATAGGGATTCTGAGGGAGGCCAATTGTCTAAGGCTGACCTGAAGAAATTCCCTGTGTACCACAAGGGAGATTGTCCTGAGGTGTTCTTTTCCTTAGTGGAAAGAGCGTTTGTGGACTTCTCAGTGAGGGAAACTGAGAAGATGACCATCATGCGATCTTTAATCAGTGGTAGCCTGGCTGAGGTTTATGCCGAGATGCCTGAGGGACTGATGAAAGATTTTGCAGAGTTTAAAAAACTGGTGTTTGCAAGACATGGGATAAATGCAGAGCAGCTGAGACAAAGATTCAGGTCCCTCACTAAAAAACCAGAACAGACTTTTACCCAAGTGGGGGCCCAATTGGTGAGGCTGCTTGAGAAATGGCTATCGCAGGAGGGAATAGAGACCTATGAGCAGCTTAAAGACTTGATAGCCCTGGAACAGTTCTATTCAGTCCTGCAGGGGGAATTGAAATTCCAGGTGAGGGAAAGGAAACCGAAATCTGTGGCAGCAGCCGCAGAGATCGCAGATTTTATCTCCCAAATAAGAAAGCCCTTGGGTGAGGGGAAATCTGTAGGTAAACCCAAAGAAACCTACAGCAAGTACTCTCAGGGACCAGGGAAAAGCCAGCAAGGGGGAGGGGCCCATGGTGAAGGGAAGCCCTCAGGCATGAAACCAAGCCCTCAGAATTTGGAGGGAAAACCGAAACAAGAGGAGAGGGAATCCAAATGCACTAGAAAATGCTATTTCTGTCAGGGAAAGGGTCATCTGATCTCAGAGTGTGAGAAATTGAAGCAGCTAAAAGGAATGGTGCCTCAGAATTCTAGTGGGACCAAGCCAAAAGCTGTGTTCTGTGTCCAGAAAGAGCAAAGCTCATTGTCACAGAGGGAGCCTGTTGCCATGACTACTCAGTCTGGAACAGCTACCTATGCTGATCAGGCTGAGGAAAATGGTCCTCTTCTGGAGGTAAAGCGCTGCTTGCTGATAAAAACAGATTCTCAGTTGTTTGAGACGGCAGGGGTGGACGTAGGAATACTTGACCGTCAGTATAGGGGGCTGCGGGACACTTGTTCCCAGGTAACCCTGTGCCATCCAGATATCATCCCTAGGGAGTTTATAATCCCAAATGAGAGCATGAAGGTGGCAGGGATTGAGGGGCAGATAATTTCTCTGCCAGTAGCAGAGGTACCTGTCAACTTTCGAGGCTGGAGGGGCGTTTGGCGGCTAGCGATTTTATCGACTCTGCCAGCAGCCGTGCTCGTGGGAAATGACCTGGCTGAACATGTGAAACGGGTGCTAGTGACCACACGCTCACAAGCCACCACAGGGACAGTTCAGGGGGGTAATGATGAGCCAGAGACGGAAGCAGAGGGGAGTCCAGAAGCTGTGGTGGAAACCTTAACCACAGACAGCAGATTTGGACAGGAGCAAAAGGCAGACGCCACTCTCCAAAAGTGTTTTGAACAGGTGACTGATGCCCAGCTAACACCTGAAACCCCAGTGAGATTTCTGGAGAAAAAGGGGATTTTATATAGAGAAACCCTGAGGAATATCTCAAAAGGGGGAGATGGGATCAGAAGTCAGCTGGTGGTACCTGAAAAGTATCGCCCCATGATCTTACAAAGGGGGCACTCTGACATGTTTGCTGCACACTTAGGGGTGAAAGGGCCCCTTGATTTGATCAAGCAAAATTGGGAGCAGATCACCCAGGATGACCCACAAGACGTTGTGACTTACATAGACACCTTGATGAATGACCTAAAGCGAAATCTAGAGCTGGCAGCAGAAAACCTGCAAGCGCAGAAGGTCAAACGGAAAACATGGTATGACCACAAAGCTAGAGAGAGGCACTTTGACCCAGGGGAGGAAGTGCTTTGGCTTAGGCCCTGCAGAGAGAATAAGCTGCAGCTCAAATGGGCAGGACCATATAGGGTCATTTCCAAGATGTCAGATCTGAACTACCTAATAGAGCAGGAGGAGAACCAAGCAAGGAGGGTGGTTCATGTGAATGCCCTAAAACCCTACTACAGAGGGGAACAGAGGGTTCTATTTGCTATAAAAGCAGCTGAGAGTGAGGAAGCTGAATTACCCTTCTGGGAGGGTAGAGGGGAAGTAAAATACAACCCAGAGGAGGTAAAGATCAGTCCTGCACTCACCCAAGACCAGCAGCAAGAACTAAAAATGCTGCTTAGTAAATATCAACAGGTGTTTTCCAACAAGCCGGGGATAGTGAAGGGAGTGATGCATCGGATCCACACAGGGGATGCACCCCCGCAGGCAGTATCCCCATACCGAGTAACGGGACCTTATAGGGACAAGGTGCGGAAGGAGCTGGACGAAATGCTGAGGGAGAACATAATCGTCCCCTCTTCTAGTCCTTGGTCCTCTCCGATAGTCCTTGTGGACAAGCCTGATGGGAGCATTAGGTTTTGTGTTGATTACAGGAAATTAAACCGTGTAACCACTCCTGATGCCTACCCAATGCCCAGGCTAGACAACCTGATTGAAACCATAGGGGGTTGTCGGTTCATCTCATCATTGGACCTGGTAAAGGGATATTGGCAATTAAGAATTGATCCCAGGGATCAAGAAAAGACTGCCTTTTGCAGCCCTTTTGGTCTCTATGAGTTTCGAGTCCTGAGCTTTGGTCTCAGAAATGCACCAGCCACATTCCAAAGGCTGATGGACCAGACCTTAGCAGGGCTCAGTGACTTTACAGTGGCCTACATTGATGACATAGGGATCTTCAGTAATACCTGGGAAGATCACCTGATACACCTGGAGGTAGTGCTGCAGAGGTTAAGTGCAGCAGGGCTAACAGTAAAGGCCAGCAAGTGTCAGCTGGGTAGCCCAGAAATAAAATACTTGGGTCACATGGTAGGGGGAGGAATGATAAAACCCCTGGAGGCCAAAATAGAAGCTGTTCGTGATTGGCCTAGACCCAACACCAAGAAAAAGGTCAAATCATTTCTTGGGTTGGTGGGCTACTACAGAAAGTTCATCCCGAGGTTTAGCGAGATTGCGGCTCCGCTGACCGATCTGAAGAGGAAGACGGCTGATGACCGCATCCCGTGGACCAGCGACTGTGAGGCGGCGTTCCAGAGGTTGAAGGAGGCGTTAATCAACTATCCTGTCCTGCGTGCTCCAGACTTCGACCGGGAGTTCATCATCTACACCGATGCGTCTAACAGCGGGGTAGGAGCAGTTCTGTGCCAAGAGGATGAGAATGGTGACCAGCATCCAGTGTCCTACCTGAGTAGGAAACTTCAAAAAGGTGAGAGACATTTGGCAACCGTGGAGAAGGAGTGTTTGGCCATAGTCTACGCGATCCAGAAGGCCAAGCCTTACATCTGGGGAAGACATTTTATTCTGTGTACTGACCATTCACCATTGCAATGGTTAAAGACAATGAAAACCCACAATAGCAAACTTATGAGGTGGGCTTTGAACTTACAGGACTATGACTTTGAAGTGAAGGTGGTCAGAGGGTCAGTGAACTGTGTTGCTGACGCCTTATCAAGAAGACCTGAAGACTGAAGACGGCGAAAGAACATGGACTATATGTATATAATGAAGACAAAAAGTTAAAATGTACCTGGTTTTAAATTGGTTTGTATTAATAAAGGTAAAATTGATGTAATGCATATGGTAAATGTTTGAAATGCCTATTTGCTATGGTTAACTTAGAGTGTAAGTATGAGTAAGTATAATATGGTATGTATAACTGTTGTTGTGTATTTTACCTAGGTTGTTTTTTGGTGAAAAGCACCTTAGCTTTCCCCCTACAAAACAACTTTTAAAGAGGGGAGGTGTTACATACAGCACTGATGTTACCTGTCTGTCATGGGTTTGGAGGGAAAGTTCCATCCTATGGGGAGTGGAAGGCGGGACATCAGGAGGAGGGGCTGTACTGTATAAATATGTGATGCCTGTGTGGTGAAGAGGAGATGCTGAGACAGACTGTGAGACACTGGGTTGGGACGAAGCAGCAGCTGGGGAAGAAGAAGCTGTTGTGGGAGTCTGGGTGTCTGACAGGGTACTACTGTGTGTCAGAGTACCAACCTGAAAGGTTCAGGGGTCTGTTGGTTAGCCAGAACTGATGGGTTCAGGGTCTGTGCTTTAAGTTAAAGGTTCTAGGTGAACCAAACTGTATGCTGGTGTGTGTGAAAATAAGCCACGTTACTTTATTTTATTCACCTGATTGCTTATTTTTCCCTGTGTGTATTTAAAATAAACCTTATTCTTTTGTTGTTTAAAAATCCATCCCTGGTCTGTGTGACTTATTATAGGGAATGGTTGGTGGCAGCTTAGTAACTGTGTGATAGATCCCAGTAGGTCTGGGTTTGTCACAGATAGATAGATAGACAGACAGAAAGACAGACAGACAGATATGAATCATAAATTTATTTATTTATTTTAAAAAACATATATACTGCTCATCTAGAACGTGTCTACTCTGGGCAGTTAGTCCTGATTAGGCATTTTTTAAAAATCTTCATTCTTAAAATTCAGACACTTGTTTTGGGTTCTCCCAGCATATAACAGTATCATCTCCTTCCCTCTTTGTTCGTAAATAAGTGCTCATCCTTTTGTGTTGGAGAAAGATTGGCCCCCTAAGTGGATAAACCTTTCTACATACGGAGAAATTGTAAATGTTGTGATATTCTTATGCATGCATGCAGAACTCTGAACACTGCAGGGCATCTACTTCACCGCATCTATACTCAAAGAAAAACCATTTAGGTCTTGAATGTCTCTGATAAATGACGAATTCAATATCTCCAACAAAAGTTTATAGGTAATAATATGTTTTTAAAATGAAAACTTTTGTGCTGTAGTTGACGAAGTGAGTAGGACTCAGGACACCAGGCTTCAAATCCCATATTGGCTATGAGAGAGATTGGAACTGGTAAAACTACTCCTTAAGTATCTCACTTAATGTGAAATCCCTATTAGGGGCACTATAAATCTGTTTTGGCTGGATGGCACATAACACACTCTAATGAATATGTGATGGCCAGTTGAGTACACTTCTCTTCCTAGGCCAGTTCCTCCTCCTTCTGAGACCCTGATTTAGATCACTAGCCTTTGCCTGTATAAAAGCTATAGTGAATTCTTCCCCATAAATAAAATGTGTGCATTCCTCTACTGGCTGTCTGAGTTACCCGATTCCTTTGGGATGACAAACTACAGCTTCCTTTCCTGCCATTATAAAGGCAACTTTGTGCAGTACCACAGCTCAAGTCAGCTATTTTCTCCACATGCAATATCCCTGTAGTTAGGATTGCCAAGATAACAGCTTCCCATTTTCTGAGATTTCAGGGTCAAAATGTGAGATTAGAGTCTGAACTCTTGTGATGTTGTAGGAGACATATCTTTTTGTGCAAAATAATACTTGTGCGTGATGTGTACATGACTGGCTCGATAGCTTAATCAGTTAGGTATCTGGATGCAGAGCCAGAGGCTGGGGGTTTGATTCTACACTGTGTGTTCAAGGATAACAGTTTAGAATACCCATATGAACAACTTTATTGACCAGTTAGATCCTGGTATGACTGGGGGGGGGGGGAATGATAGCTGTCCAGGCATTAAAACTACCTCCCACACTAAGAATCAAACTTTCTCCTACTGCAGCATATGGCTACAGTAGGAGAGCCCAGTGATATGGCTTCCTGCCTGGAGACCGAGAGAAGCACAACTCCCTAAGACTTTAGGTGGTACCCTTAGAGCTGACAATTTGTGGTGGCACAGAAAATAAGCCCAACCTTGCTGGCAGTTTCCTTGCTTCCATTCCACCAGTGCTTTATAGTAAATGCAGAGCAATACTACACAGGCAGGGACATTATAGAGCATAACAGGAATGTTCTCAGTTATTATCTTAAAAAATAGGAAGTCACTATTCATTTTCACATTTTTCTTTTTGTTCTGCTTTGCACAGAGAAATTTTCTGCTCCAGTAAATTAGCAATAATAAAACAGTAAGCAGCAGAATTAATTCAAGTTACTTACAGAGCAGCCATCCCAACCCTTGTATCTTCCAGATATGCTAGGATTACAACTCACATCATCCCTAGCCACTGCACAACTACCAGGACTGACGTTATTCCGTATGGCCAGTGTCATTTCGAATGGATGCTCCTACAAATAACTGTCTATAAAGCAACTTGAATGCTCCTGCATTCAAGATGGTGGTCAGGAAGCACAAGTTATTTTAAGCAGCTTGATCAGACCAAAGGCCTTACTAGTTGAAAATTCTGTTCAAACTCTGGTCAACCAAGCTGCTTATGGGAAGCCCACAATCATGACATGAATGCAATTGCAGCTCCCATCTCATTTCACCCAGAAACTAATATGCAGAAACATTCTACTTCTGGTATTGGATGTGATTTTATCTGTCCCAAATATCCTACCTAGACTTGGTGGATGATCTTGTTTTTAGCCCTATGGATGGAGATAAAGGTCCTGTGAACTGCTGGATAGCTCAGTGGCTTAAGTTTCTGACTGCAGAACCAGAGGCTGGGAGTTCAATTCGCCACTGTGCCTCCTTTAACACTGGCCGTGCTTGATGATCCATAGAGTCCCTTCCAGCTCTGCATTTCTAAGATTATTAGCTTTCCCTATCAACTTTGTTCACACCATGTGTAGTTGTATACACTATTAATTGCCTTTTTTTCTGAGCTGAAGAGACTCAAACATAATTTTTTCCCCACACAATGGAGTTGCCTAAGTCCCTTGATTGTTCTGGTTGCTCCTTTCTGCACCTGTGCAGATCTAATACACCATCAGTCTTGTGTAATAAGTTGTCTCCCCACACCCCAATGTTATGATCTCAGAAAGGGAAAGAAATCATCATTCAGAGCTAAATGCCTGTGCTTACAAACCACCATGATCTTGTTTTGTGTAAACATTTCATACCTGTGTGCATAATAGCATACTTTTTACATGGAACTAAGTCCTTTAGCATAAGGTGGAAAAAGGCGGCCCTCCAGAAGTTCTTGGGCTACATTAGCCATAGTGTTGCCAATGGTGAGCAGTGCTGAGAGTTGCAGTCCTACATCTGAAGGCCTGCACTTTGCCCACCCCTAGTTTAGCACATTTTTCATTCAAGAGGTGGAAGGCACTGCATATCTAATATTTAGTCTTCCCCAAAATCCAAATATAAAGCCCCATTCTGGGTGTTCAAAAGACCCAGTACTGCAGAAAGAAGAACAAGAATGACATAGGTTTTTATGAGCCATACCATATCAGACTGCAAGTGGAGGACCTCATGTTTCAACACTCCAATACAGTACTGAGAATGAGTGCTTAGCCTGATGATGATGATGTGCCATCATGTCAGTTATGGTGGCCCTTTAACAATAATAATTGTGTGCCATCAAGTCACTTAACACAACCCTTTTCAGGGTTGTCTAAGTGGGGAATACTCAGAAGGGATTTATCGCTCCCTTCTTCCTTGGGACATGCTGGGACTGTGTAACTTGCCCAAGGACACAGAAGCTGGCTGTTCTGGAATGTACATTGGGGAATTGAACTTTCAGCCTCTGGCTATACAGGCAGATACCTAACTCATTTAACATTTTCTTATGTTTATGCACTTATTTATTTAATTTTTAATCTACCTGTTTCCCACAAATTAGGACCCAGAATGTCCTACAATATATTTTTTAGTAAGAACAATTAGAAAAATTCAAATTACAAACAATTAAATCAGCTGCCATATTAAAAGAGAATGTAATAAAATAATTAGACAACTTCTCAATTAAAAGGAATAATTACAACTAACAATAGAAAAGTGCAGCATAGTCTTAAAAGCTCCTGTCCTTAGAAGTCGATCAATTGCCAATGGCCTGCCTAACTGGGAAGATGTTCGTGTGCTGGAAGAAGGAAATCCTTTGTTCTCTGGGAGAAGCACGTCATAAATGCTATAGTCCAAATAAACCACATGATCCAGATGCTATTAAGGCTCTTCTTGGGGTCTTATGCACTTAATTGAGGGAACTGCCATAAAGATGACTAATGTGAAGGCCTTACAACCTGGGGCTTTGTAAGAAAGTACCTAGTAAATTGTTTGTATTTGTTCCTCATGATTTCAGAAATCTGGAAGAATATTCCTGGAGCCATGAAGTTGCATCCACTCTTCTAGTCTACAATGTGTTGTTCACAGTCTTAGCAATATTACCTGACCGGATGCCCAGTAATATAGCTATAGAGCCCCATTGAAAGTGGGGGTGTGGAGTAGCACAACTTCTCATGAATTTTGGGAAGTGTAAAACCTTAACTCAAAGGCATTGTGGTTTTTTTTAATAACCCAGCAGGAACAGGCACTGTAATATCGAACTGCACCTGCATTTGTCCAGAGATTAAGGAGAATGAGTAAAGATGACAGGATAAAATCCCCTAAGGTAAAAGTGGGGACTGGGATGTTAAAATTTCATCTGTGATCAGGGCCTCATTTATGTGTACAAGTTTATATAGAGAACGCATAAATCTATTCCAGAGAAACTGTGAATTGGACAAAATGTAAAGACACATATCTAGTCTTTTAGCCAAAGGGGAAATAAATGTTTGGCAATAGCATTGTTCTGAAAGATATCAAGTTTTTAAAGAAAGAAACAGGTATACAGAAATCTTTATCTGAGGAAGCAGAAAAGATATTACAAAGTATGAGCTCCATTATGACTTTGTTTCAAAGTAGTCATCCATTACAAGTATCTTGACTAGAGATGGGGACAAATTTAAAAAATTGTGATTTGTTTTGATCCGTTATTCGTCAAGGTTAACGGATCAAGGAATATGAATATACGAATATTCTTTGATCAATTGATCCATCGATTCAACTGCACTTTAAATGTTTATAACACTGGCCACTGATGATCTAGAGACACCAAATTTGCAGGGAACCTTACTCGGATGCTTTTCTACAGCTCTTGAAAGTTTGGTGAACAAGGACCCCTGAGTTATATAGTCCCAAAGAGGATACCCCCAGGAAAGCTCCCCCCAGGTAATTAAGAGACTTCATAATCACAACAGAGCTTCCTAGGTCTTTCCCCAACACACCTGCCAACTTTGGTGAAGATTGTATATCAGAACTCTTAGTTATTCACCCAAAAATTGGGTCCCCCAAGGAGAGTTTACCACACGGCATAGAAGCCCATGGCATTGAGGGAGTTATATTTAGCCCCAGCAGAATGAGAGGTCCCTTTGGCAGAGGCATGCATGAGGCATCGAGTTTGTCTTCAACTCAGCACAACATTACATTTGCCAATGAAGTAGAGTTTACCCTCAGGAGGACTGGAGGCAAGGAGGTATTCGGCAGCACAGCAGGCTTTTTGGCTCCATTGGGCACTAAGGACGTTGGCAGCAGGAAAGCAGGATTTTTGGCCACATTGAGCACTGAGGTACTTGGCAACAGCAAATTACTGTGTCTTGCCTCATCGTGGAACTGAGGCAAAAGGCAGCCACAGGAGACTCTGGTTTTCTTCTTCTGCAACATCATTTTTGCCTGCAAAGTAAGTTTGTCCCCAGGAGGCAACTGAGGTTGTCAAAGGAGCAGCAACAACAGGAGAATAGGGTCTGACTGCAAGCTGCTACTAACAGCAGTTAATCAGGGTGGCCACTGGGCTTCTCGAGTGGAAGATCAGTTCAAATCCATGCAATGGGGTGACCTGAGCTCTTGACCCTTGTTCCTGCTTCTGCCTACCTACTGAGTTAAACTGCTGCTGAGCCACTCACTAGGCTTGTGGATTGGAAGGTCTACCAACCTACTTAGGCTGCTAATGTAACGGGCCGCTGGTGAGCTGAGCTCCCGTAGTTTGTTCCAAGTTCTGCCTACCTACTGAGGCTGCAGAATAGCTAGGAAGCTGGAATGAACAGTCTGCCAGTTTTGGGTGCCAGTCTTTGGCACAAGGGACACCCGGACAGGCTTGGGGGGGGGCTGAGACAGGCCTGGTTGGCACTTGGATGCCCAGACAGGTTTGAAAGCAGACACTTGCATTCTTTGAGAACATCACATTTGCCTGCATAGTTAAGTCTGCACCCAGGAGGCAACTGAGGTTGCACAAAAACAGCAACAACAGGTGAATAGGGTGGTGCTAACTAACGTAACGGTGGTTAATCCACAGGGTCACTGGGCTTCTTGAGTGGAAGATTAAATCCATACAACGGGGTGAGCTGAGCTCCCGTAGCTTGTTCCAGGTTCTGCCTACCTGAGGTAATAGGAAGCTGGAATGAATAGCCAGGAATTAGGAATGAAGCCCGAGTGGACTTTGGAACATTAACGTAGCCCTTTTAATAAGCAGGCAGACAGGCTGGAAAGAACTTGGCCTGATGAACCTACTTCAGCCAGCAGTGAAGATTTGGAAGGACCTTGGCCCGATGCTTGGCACAGAATCAACAGCAGGCAAGCCCAAGGCAGCTGGAGAGGGATGCAGGGTTTGGGGCCAACGTGGCCCAAGTAGGCTGGAATTGATGCCCAGTGAGGTGGGGGAGATGCCCGCACAGGTTGCACATGGCAGCAACATAGACTGTGGCACTGCGGGCTGAACTGCTGAGCCACGGGGCTTGTCTATCAGAAGATCAGCACTGCAGTTTGAATCCATGCGCTGGGGTGAGCTATGTCCCGTTGCTTTTCACCCAGCTTCTGCCAGGAGGAGGGAGCAAGCAGCATTTGAGAATCAAGCGTGAGAAAGTTGCAGTGAACATGCAGGCCTTTTGGAAGGGGAAGGAGCTGCAGGACTTGGAAAGTTGTCATGTAGCCAGCAACGTAGACTTTTGGAACCAACGGGCACTGAGGAAGTTGGCAGCAAGGTAGACAGTGGTGCTGGGGTTATAATGCAGTGCTGCTGAGCCAGTGGGCTTGTTATAGGTGCTGCTGCTGCTGCTGCTCTTGTTGTTGTTATTCATCTTGGTATGATGCAAGGGGACGCCCGGGCAGGCTTATGGGGCAGTGCCCAGCTCTTGGGGAATCAGTAGCACCAACAGGAGAAAAGTGTCCCAGCCTAGGTGCTACTAATGGCGGTTAATCCGCAGGGCTGCAGGGCTGTCAGAAACAAATCAGCTCTGCAATCTGAAGCCATGCGATGGGGCGATGGGGCAGACTTTGGGTGGGGCTGAGACAGGCCTAGGAGACTCACCTGTCACTCACCACCAACATCTAACTAGACTTGCTGACAACCTTCAAACAAACAAAGATGCTTGTTTAGAATTAGAAAGCTGGAGATTGCAACTTGGCTGCTGAGACCGTCCGGATATGATAAAGATAGCTCTCAGAGGACTTGGGGGGCTGAGACAGGCTGGTCCTCTTGGCATGTTTCGGGATGCCAGGACCGGCTTTGGGTGTGCCAACTGCCAAGAGGCCTGGCTGGCACCCTTGCCACATTCATGGACAGGGACAGGCTTTGCGTGTGCCAAGAGAAAACTAAATAATCCTCCCACCTAGACATGCACACACACACAACCAATTTGGGGAAAGGAAAAAAATGATTATCCTAAAATAAACTTTTGAAAACTGAATATAAAGGTAAAGAGATTCCACAGTCACACGATGACAGTCCCCCCCCACGGACAGTACACACACACACGCACGCACGCACACACACACACACACACACACACACACACACACACACACACACACACACAAGCCTCCAGGGGAAAAAAGGTTTGATTGATTTGAATTTGAAATAAAATTAAGCCCTTCTGAAGAAGTAGCCTGAGCTACCTAAAATCCCTCCCCAAATTCTGAGTAAAGTTGATGATTGATGAATCATGATGAAAAAGAAAAATATAAGTCTTTGCTTTGCTGCTGCAAAAGTGAAACTGCAAGAGCACCAGCAAGCCAGTGAGCAGCAACTGTTCTCACTCCTAAGAGCACGAACAGAAGTTGGGAACGGCTGGGACGGGAAGAGGTTATATGAATTGTCTGTAAAAGTAGATACACCTTTCAGCAGTGTTATTTATTTATTTATTTATTTATTTATTTATTTATTTATTTATTTATTTATTTATTTATTTGATTTTTACCCCGCCCCTCTAGACCATGTCTACTATTGGCTGCAGGACATGCCAATCCAGGATTGGTCTGGGACCTCAATATTTGGCAGATTGCCTCCTCTCACCCAGATCTACCCAAGTCACCCGACATAGCCAGCAGGGACGGCTGAGGGGACTGACACCGAGGGAGGCCCGGAAGGAGAAAACAAGAAACCGGGCCTTCTTGGCGGTTGCCCCTCGGCTGTGGAACACACTTCCCATTGAAATTCGGCTGGCACCTTCGCTGGGTGTGTTCAAAAACAACTAAAAACATGGTTATTCAGACAGGCCTTCCCCCCAGTCATCTAAGTTCTTTCCCCCCCTTTTTTCCTGGTTCTTAATGTTGCCATCTTGGATAGTATTAATTATAATAATTGCATTATGCTAGTTACTTTCTACATTGTTTTAATGTATTTTAATTTTTGTAAGCCGCCCCGAGTAGACGTTGTCTAGAGGGGTGGGGTAAAAATCAATCAATCAATCAATCAATCAATCAAATAAATAAATAAATAAATAAATAAATAAATAAATAAATAAATAAATAAATCTCTGTCCTGATTGGCCAGAGCTTTGAATTGGCACCAGCAAGCTCAGAGAGGCCCCCAAAAGTGGTAACAAATATAGACAAATATGAACAGATTGATGAATAAAACCGAGGAAATATTTGTTAAGCCATACAGTGGGGTCTCGACAAGTAATTAATCTGTATTGGAAGGTGGTCTGCAGATCGAAAAGTTCATAGGTTGAATCTGCATTTCCCATAGGAATGCATTGAAAACCATTTAATCCGTATCTGCTCTTTTCCGTCCATAGAAAA
The DNA here is from genome assembly GCF_051106095.1 of Pogona vitticeps. Classification (NCBI taxonomy): domain Eukaryota; kingdom Metazoa; phylum Chordata; class Lepidosauria; order Squamata; family Agamidae; genus Pogona; species Pogona vitticeps. The sequence goes on from NC_135785.1 coordinate 137,016,230, forward strand.
TAATGGGAAGCTGCTATTCTGCCTTCTACTACTAGAGGGGGATATTTTTTCTCCCCCCCCCTTAGGTCAAGAAAAGTTCAGGAAAGGAGGGGGGAGGCAGGGAACAGTTTGCAAAGCACTTTTCAGCCAGCCTTTTCAGCCAAACCAAGCCAAGCCAAGCACGTTTTGGGAAAAAAGGGGCAGCAGAGGAGGGAGGGAACACCTTTTAAATCAAGCACCTTTCAGACAACAGAACAGTTTGCAAAGCACTTTTTCAAACAAACCAAGCCTTAACCCCCCCCCCCCCCCACACACACACACACAGCAAGGCACAGAATCCAGCAACCATTCCTCCAGCACAAAAATGCCTGCCTTCCAGAACAAACACCACATCTCTCTCTTCCTAGAAAAGTCCTCCCAGTCTCGGTCCTTCTTTCTCACTCCCCCGTGCCAGTCTCTCCTACCTTTGAGCTGGTCTCTTGCCTCAGTTTGGATCTGGCTGCCGCAGGGACTTTGCTCCAGCACTCGGTGGTGGCAGCGGCCAGATTCCTTGCCGGGTGCAGGTGAGGGGAGAGAGAAGAGACAGCAGGGGAGGGGAGGAAAGTCAGGCAAGGCATGGGTGGCCATGGAGTGAAAGGGGCTCCATGCAATGGCGGCGGCCAGATTCCTTGCTGGGAGCAGAAAGGCAAAGCTTGTTGGAGCGGGGAGAGGGGAGCCAGCCTGGGGAAGAAGACCAGCAGAGAGGCAAAGCACGTGGGAGTGGAGGGAGAGGAGCCCCCTGGGAGGGCCTCTGCCCCACTGCCACTGCAGGAGCAGGTGAGGGGGAGAGAGCAGACAGCAGGGGTGGGGTGTGGCTGTGCGGGTAGGGCCTGCCCAAGCACGGAGAAGCGACAGCTGGACGAGCAGGGGTGTAAGTGGTGACCACTAGCCTCCCGGGCTCTGCTTCTAGGGGGAGGGGGCAAGTGAAGCACAGGGAAGGGGTGCACCCCTCCCAGGCCACATCTAGACAGCGGCGCCTGGCCTCCTCCTCCTTCCCTCCCTGCGCTGCTTCTTTTCCTCCTCCTTCACGTTCCACACAACCCGCCGGGAACAGAAAGCAAAAGGAAGGTCGAGCTTTTCCGCTGCTTCTAGCCTCATTAGCCCCTTCCGTAACTCGAAGTAAAGTTCGTAGGTTGAGGAAATATTTTCCTTTCAGAGCGGTCCGTAAGTCGAAAAGTACGTAACTCGGGCCGTTCGTAAGTTGAGACCCCCACTGTATTTGTCCTGATTTAAAATTTTACAAATACGGATTGATGAATATATGACAAATCAGCTACGTTCGTCAGAAAAACTGATCCGTTTTTATATTCGTCCCCATCTCTAATCTCGACCATTGATCTCAGCAGAATGCAACTCAGATTTAAGAAGGCAATGCTCATCGTTCTTCAATATGTTTCCTTTTTAAAAAATCGCATCTATTTGGCCACAGATTTCTTTGCCATTACACCCAGTTAATTTGTTGTGGTGTTTTTTTTTTTGTTTTTTTTTTCTTTTTTTGCTTAAGCTAGTCATTGATAGTTTCAACAAACAAAGGATAATAAACCTTGGGGCAGGGTGGGATAGGAGCTAAAATTATTTCAGACGTAACATAATTCAGTGATGAGTCCCAAAGAAATAGCCTTCATGAATAAAAAGCCTCTGGTTTGGTATAGTGTCTATGACTAGAAATAAATACAACATACAGTCATGTGAAAAAGAAAGTACACCTTCTTTGAATTCTGTGGTTTTACGTAATAAAATCATCTGGTCCTTAGCAGGTGTTAAAATTAGGTAATTACAACCACAGATAAACACATTACACCATGCCATGATTTATTTTGCACTTATCTCTGTTATATTTCATGTTGTTTTCAGTCCAGTGTTCCAGCCTATCTAAAATGTCTTTGAATTTTGCTTTTGTCTTCCAGGGTATTAATTATTCCACCCATTCTTGTGTCATCTGCAAATCTGATAAGCATTTTTTTTTTGACTTATATACCGCCCCATAGCGCTACAAGCACTCTCCGGGCGGTTTACAATTTTAAATATACAGGCTACACATTGCCCCCCCAGCAAGCTGGGTACTCATTTTACTGACCTTGGAAGGATGGAAGGCTGAGTCAACCTTGAGCCGGCTACCTGGGATTTGAACCCCAGGTCGTGAGCACAGTTTTAGCTGCAATACAGCGTTTTAACCACTGCGCCACGAGGCTCTTCATTTCTTGTATCTCATCATCCAAGTCACTAATAAGCATGTTGAAGAGCACTGGACCCAGAATTCAATCTTGTGGTACCTTATTTGTTACCTCTTTCCAGTCTGAGAAGGAGCCATTGATAATCACTCTCTGAGCAAGATTCAATAATCAACTGTGTATCCACCTGACAGAGATAGTTAGTGGATGCAAGCATTTGGGCCCATTCTGCCATTTGTAACAATACATACATGCAAAAGCCTTCATGCTAAGCCACTGAATGCTGGGAATGGCTGTCCAGGGTTCAAAGGAACATTGCACAGAAAAATCAAACTATCTTCTCCTCAAGTACTACTCACCTTCAGGGTTATCTGTGTGCCTTGAGACTTGAGAAACAGTGATTCCCTAAAAACACAGCCAATCGCCCATTCTTCAAAATAGCTTGCTCAAGAGATGTTGGCAGGCACTGCCAAGAGATGTTGGCAGGCACTTCCCTCAGGGAAGTTCTGCACTCATAAACTGCTATTCAATGTTTCTTAATTCCTAAGCCTTCAGACAGTAGGAATTCTGGGAAAGAGGACAATGGGCAAGATAGAGCTTTGCTCTGATCTAGCAGAGTTATTTATATTTTTGTAATCCCTTCTTGCCATAAAGTGAAATATCCATTTGAGAAGCCAGCCACAAATTGAAGCCACTCTTTGTTGAACGTCGACAAGGAGACATGGCTTTAGCTGTAGATCACTGCTATATGAAGTGGCCTGGAGAGATCCCACTTATACCCTCCAAACAGAAAAGTTCCTTTTTGAAAGCAATCCATTGCAGTGTTGAAGAATTGACACTACTTGTTACAATATTGAAAAGATAACTTACTTCAGTGCATTCTGTGCTTAGGATAGATAAGGAAAATTCCTATCAAACACTCTTTAAAAGTAACATTTTAAAGTAACTAGAAATTGTTACTCACTACATTTACAACTTAAGTGATTATGAGCTTCTCCTTGGTGTTGCTTTTTAAAACAGTCTTGAAAAGTAACATTGGAAAGAAAATAGGAAATATAACTTGTTACACTTACAACTGAAGTAACTGAAGTAACTTAGCCTCTTCCTGATGTTGCCTTTGAAATATACCTTTGTTACACCTCATTAAACCAAAATGAACTAGATACTGGTAACTATTGTTCTCATAATTCACATTTTCTGCCTATTATAACCACATACTACATGAGAGTATCTCATTCTCTACCCACTCTTAAGTGAGATATTTACACTACACTTAAAGCTTGTTCACTGGAGACATAAAAACCAATGTTCATGTTCCCAGTGTGAGAGCCTTAGCATGAAAGAGAAACATTTTTAGGATACAAAAGAACATTATTTGCTATTGTTGGCTGTGATAAGAACTTGAATTTATGTCAGCAGCATCTCTAACTCTGTGGGGTGTGTGCTTATTGACAAAAAGCACATACATTCAAATGCCACCATACAAATGATATCTTTTTTTGAAGTAATGTGCTATGACACTGCAACTGCCTTGACATTACAATGCCTTCTCAGTGTGGTTTCATTCAATTTGCCGTACAGTACAGAGGAAATAACTTTAAGGCCACTGATTCAGAGACACTCACTATATTGCTATTTCCTGGCTGGGTTAGTGACATTTAGAAAGAAACAGCTAGAATCTGTATCCTATTTCATACATAAAGAATCAAAATGTGGAACCAAGTTAGGATTCAGCAGTCCCATAAGGTATGAAAAAATAAACTTCCCACCATACCACAAATGCTTCTAATTATTTCGTTCATAGAACGAACGTAGAAAGAATCCCTTAAATTTACTGAGCATCCTTTCCTTTAGCTGCTGCAAAGATCTAATACAAAGTGTATTTTCCCACTAGGGCCCATTCATTTGTCCACATAAAACTCTTCAGTAAATACTATGCAATTCCATTGAATTCTAAGAGGTTTGCCTCTTTTGTGACCTTCTCCCTGGAGGCTCCAGAGTCACCGGAGGTTAATCTGCTTTCGTGATTTCTAGTTTATTCCAGAGTTCCTCTATCTTTATTCTCATGTGGGTTTCCTAAGGGCTGTGCAGTGGAGTGGACACAGGAGCAGGCAATCATCTCTCTGAGGCTCTGGCGTAAAACTCAAGCAGAATGAGCTTTGGCCATTGCTTCTCCGCCTGCATCTGATAATAAAAGAATGTGATTGAGTCATAAAGACTTAAACATGAAATTGAATCATTTTGGAGCAAATATTTACTACTTCCAAGTAATTGGAACAGAGCAGAGCAAGAGCTCTGAGTCAGAATATTCGTTACCTGAAAGAACTGAGGTAGGAGAGGGTTGAATTCTCTCATTCTCTCTCCTCCTGCTGCCCTTAAAGGTTTATTTTTGCTTTGTTTCCACCCACCCTTTGCTTTCAACATTACCAAAGCTTCAGTAGAGAAGAGAGCAGACCCAGTGTCCTGGAAAAAGCCCCCAAGATAGGAAGAGTTTTAAAAATATATCTCTGCTGATGTATCTTTTAAAATCCAAGTCACATTACATTTTTGCTCTCCTTTTTGAGACATTCAATCTCCTTGGAACGGCTACACTTGCACAGGCATATATTTGTGCCCCTGTATTATTTAGGGTGCACACAGCTTTTGTGGTGCACAGAATAATGACCGAGATCATCATTGATTTGCATGTTCAAAATCTGGGGGTGAAACATCCTCCCATCCAGGTCTACAAGCCATCCCCTGGATGGTGGTAGTGGTGGTACTTGGTTTCCTCAGGAAAGAGGTCAGTGAGGAAATGGTTCCACAAACCAAGATAGTTTGGCAGCTACTACTAATCTCCCTCAAGGCTTCAGTCACTTCTGTATTGAGCTTGCATATAACCCTCAGACAGCAAAAAGAGTTTAAGCAGGTCATACTCAACAGGGGCCCTGGCACATGTGAAGAGGGCCACAGACGGGAAACAATTCTTTACTCACCACCCTATAAGGTTTGTTATGTTCCTTTCACAATCCTGATTCGACCTATATTTCTTTCCCATTGTGTTTATGGTTGCAGCCCCCCCCCCCCAAAAAAAAAGAAAAAAAAAGAATAAGAGTGGCTGGTTTAAACAATTCTCTTTGCATTTCTGTAAAGAGAATAACATACTTACCTGAATCTATATCAGCTTTCCTCAGACACCACCTCAGATAATCACACAATAATAATGTAAGGTTCTTAAAGGGTTACATATATAAAATGTGTTGTCTCAAGGGATGAGAAAGCTGTCAATTTTGTTTTCTCTCACATTTCCATTTTGCTAACTTTGGTAAATTCTGGTTTTCAAAAAATGAAATTGATATTTCACCCATCCCTAGCCCCCCTCCTCCATTTTTAGGGTGGGGTTGAAGGCAGAGCACTCACAGCAATCGGACTGAGCAAGAAGACATCTCACTTTCCACAATGCCTCCAGATCAGGTTGCACTTGCGGATGGATCATCTGGCCTTGGGGTTTCAGGCATTTTGGAATGAATGAATTGGTCTGCCTTCTGGGAGAACAAATATTAGAGAAACTAAAAGTAACTGCCCAATTATTGCAGAAAATTATTGCTGCTTTGTGAAAGTGGGTGCACCTTTAGATATAGTAAGTAAATTATTTTGGAAATTGGCAGGCATCTTTGCCACAATAATGACATCAAGGAAACTTGTTTTTAAGCAAAGTGTCTATCAAGTTGATATATCTCAGTTTGAAAACTAATTTTTCCCTGAGGCTTTCCTCTTCTAGTCAAAAGGGAACCTGATCTTTTGTGCTTTCCTCAACATTCTGTCAGCCACTGAAGTTGGCACTTAGATTTCTAAATTTATCTCTTACATAGCTTACATGCAGATACACATATGTTTTGATATACATATAAAACATATGTTCCAGAAGTATTCATAGTTTGGGTTGTAGCTCCTGCCTTACTTTACAATTATCTATCTTTCTGAATTCTTACTTATTGTTTATTTGGCAACTGAACTTGTATCCTGCCTTTCTAGTGAGCTTAAGGCAGTGGTTTTTAACCCTTGTTACTCGGATGTTTTTGAACTGCAACTCCCAGAAACCCCAGCCAGCACAGTTGGTGGTGAAGGCTTCTGGGAGTTGCAGTCCAAAACTCCTGAGTAACCCAAGGTTAAGAACCAGTGGCTTAAGGCAACACTAATTTTCTGTGCACTGTCTGCTTACAGGAATCCTCCTAATTAGTCAATCAGATACACATTGACCAATCTGAGATCCCACAGTGAATTTCAGGGCTAAGTAGGGATTTGAACCCTTTTCATGTCTATGATAAAAATATGTTTCAATTTTGCCTTATTCCAATTAGTGCTACCAGTGGTGTTTGGCGACTGGCATTTTGGGGGTGTTATTTTATTATGACCCCACTTCAGGTTTTATTCTGCACTTTGTAAGAATTATCCAAGGTGCTAACTCTCTTGCTAAAATAAATTTGGCGCACACAATGACTCCTGCAAAGTGCAAACTAAAAGCTAGAGTGGAATCCAAAAAGGTGATGTCATTCCTGCCTGTCCATCACAGCAGCAAAGGGGGAGGAGCCAAGGATAGAGCAGGAGGGGCGGAGTTAGAGTGACAGTTAGGTAGTTGAAGGGACAGTTAGAGACAGTTGGAGTTAGGGAGAGGTAGAAAGAGTCAGGGACCAGAAGATGTGTTAGGGTTTAGGAATAGATCAAAGGGGTTTAGGAGAGGAAATTGAAAGTATAACATATGGAACCAGCAGGAATGAATGTATAAGCATAACAAGAGAGATATAAAATTGTTAGTAAAGTGATTGGCTACATGATCCTAAAAGCATTAACACCTGGACCAACTCATATATGATTTTCCTGTTGAATAATAATAAAAGAATACTTAATCATAAACCCTGCTTCCTAAAGTATATGACCTTTTTGGGGTGGCAGCTCCTGTGTGGGACTTGAAGTGGTATTAGAGAATACTTGGTGGCAGTGAAAAGGGCGTGTGCTCCTTTGCCTTTGTGAGCCCCAAAGAAATAGGGGCAACAAAGGGTTGATCGCCACACCTAGCCACTTGGGTTACTAGAGAAAGATTTTGTACATTTTTGGAGTTTCCTGTCTACTTTATCTGGAGTCTCTGAAGCCCTAGAATAGAGAAGGTCAGATTGCTGGTAGGTTTAGCAGACATGGCTGGTCCTAATCACTGGCCAATGATGCCTGCCAATCACAGGGACACATACTGCCTATCATTATTTCTATTTTGTCAATAAAGCCGTAGGATCTCTGACACACACACACACACACACACACACACACACACACACACAGAGAGACAGACAGACAGACAGACACACAAACACACTAGCAGTACCAGTTGAAAGATCCAATTAAGGATCTTTTTTGACAATATGAACAGGGTCCAAACCAAAAAAGTTTAATAAGGTTTGAAAGCCCAATGGTAGCTTCTCCCAAGCGACTTCTAAAACAGATTTTGAATTCTACAGTTTATCACTGAAAATAATGTAAGCTAATTAGTGTCACTAGGTATAACAGCAGTATTAATTTCTATAACATATACTTGCATAAGATAGTAAGTAGATGATACATAACAGCATAACAGCAAAATACGGAAACAATATTAAAAGCCTGTTTAAAAGCAATTTTAGGATTGGGAGGGCATTTTTTTATTATTGAATACCAGCATAGAAGCTGTTAGGACTATAAGACAAATAAATGCAATTACAATAAAAACACTGGAGACTATTTTTATTGTTTTCACTTTTATTTGATTACACTAGTGCCTGATTCACACAAGTGACAGATAAGAAGGTGAATTTATTTTTGGCCAATACTCCTTAATACTTTAGGTAAAGGTAAAGGTTCCCCTTGACAATTTTTGTCCAGTCGTGTTCGACTCTAGGGGGCGGTGCTCATCCCTGTTTCCAAGCCATAGAGCCAGCGTTTTGTCCGAAGACAATCTTCAGTGGTCACATGGCCAGTGAGACTTAGACACAGAACGCTGTTACCTTCCCACCGAGGTGGTCCCTATTGATCTACTTGCATTTGCATGCTTTCGAACCGCTAGGTTGGTGGGAGCTGGGACAAGTGACGGGAGCTCACTCCATTGCGTGGATTCAATCTTACGACTGCTGGTCTTCTGACCCTGCAGCACAGGCTTCTGCGGTTTAGTCCACAGCGCCACCACGTCCCTTTCCTTAATACTTTAGGTGGGACTTAATTCAACATTTTTATCTACACAAGAAAAAAAACATATGCTACCAGGGAGAATGATAATTGCCTACTCTTGTTCTCCCTGTGTAGGTCCATTCTCCCTTAGTCTGCTTGCATTCAATCATGAAGGTGAAAGCAGTTCAATCCAGGCACAAGTTTACCACCTCATCTACTGCATAAGAAGACACAGTCTAAATGTAGCACAATCTCTCCTCAGCACAAATGCCACTATTTTTTTCTGATATACACCCTGTATTTTAATAAAGAAGTACACAATGTGCCATTTTTTAATACTAAGAGCCATGAGAGAATGTAATATTCTCATAAAAAGAGGATGAGATCTACCAGTTACTTTTTCATTTAGGTATTAAAAAACAACCCAATCAAGTTCTTTCCATGTCAGACATGAAGACATTTTAGAATTTTTGTAAATACTCTTTTTAAATTTATTGATATGAAATTCCACAGAGCCTCACAATATAATATTGTTCATGCTCATTTAGTTCATGCAGAATTAGTTTATGGAATTTACCTTGTAAAAGTTTAGTGGTGGCTTCTACCCCACTCTGCAACCATGGGCTGGGACAAAGGAGAGTATACTTTAATTTCTAAGGTCTCATGTGTCCAACAACGAGCTTTCAGATGTGATAAAACTATGAATTGAGACAATTTCCATATCTTCTCCCCCCCCCTTTTACTGACCCTCTTCTCCATTCCCCAGAGGAAAGATAGGAAGGGAACAAAACCCAAAATCTATATGTGCTTCATTTCAAAGTATATCATTAGATCTTGACCAGAGATACATACAGTTTTTAAGATGCATTCATAGGATTCAGGTCTTGTCCCTCACTATCAACTACCATAGCTTCCAAATACCTCCTTTTGTCCCCCTGTTCTGACCTACAGAGGCACTGCAGAAATCTCACTGACAAGGAAAAGGTCATATCTCCCTCTGCCCAGTGTTGTGTTATTGTCAAGTTCATTGGTTTGTTCTGGTTTGATTAACACCACAACAGGTGTTCAGTGGTTCACCACCCCATCCCCTTTGATGGGCGAACAAGCGAGGCCCAGAGGAGGAGGGACAGGGAAGGCAGGGGCTGCTCATGAGAGGGTGCCTGCCGGAGGGAACGCAGTGCCGAACTGCCAAAAACCTGTTGTGGTTTATGCCTATTTCTATTGTCAAATGTTAACAGCAACTGTGGAGAGGGGATTACAGAGTACAATCCTGGGGCCATACAATTGCAACCATCAAAAAAGTAGTAGGCAAATTCAGGGAGGAAATCAGTAGATCTCACTCATAACAGGCCAATGGAACATCTGATTTCAGTGGGAGTACTCCTCTGAATACTGGCTGATAAGGACAAGCAATAAAGGAACACCCTCAATTTCACACATGGGCCAGAATCTAACAGTGTACTTCCTTTGGATAATCCTGCTTCTGCCAGAATCCTCAGAGTCTGGAGATTCTTCTCTCTCTCTCTCTCTCTCTCTCTCTTTTCAGATGGTCCAAAAACATCTGAAGTTTCACAGTGCTTGTCTTAAATGGTACTGTCTAAAACGGTTGCATTTGAAATGGCAATTCAAAACCCAGGGCATGCCTGCAGATGGGAGCAGGCATGCCCTGTTATATAATACAATGTTAGACTTCACTATCTTCAAACACTCTTCCTTTCCTCCCAAATGAAATAACACAATTAAAACACAACAGAATGTAATTTCATTTAACTCATCTTTTAGAAATGCACCAAATTACAAAAGCAAGTTTTAAATTCTGTCCAGATCTACCTAGTATTGTTATGTTATATTTTTAAAAAAGTAAACCAATTGAACTTTTACACGAGTACATGCAAACAGGAATTAATACACAATATTCTCTTGGAGCATCTGAATGTTAGAGGAGAGAGTACTTCAAAGACTAGTGGCATTTCATACCCCCACACTGTATTTCAGTGCCATAAACTGACATGAGAAAATAATGTATCCTTGTCCTTTACTCACTTTGTGGATAGGGAGCAGCTAAACTGGTAGCCTCCAACTATTTTGAGTCATGCTATATGTGAGGTTGCCAGCTGGATAGCTCTGTGGTTTAGATATTTGGTTGAGGAACCGAGGTTGGGAGTTTGATTCCCAACTGTGCCTCCCGGTAAAACAGCCAACCTATGTAGGCCAGCTGCACAGTCCCAGGATGCCTCCAGAAGAAGGGAATGGTAAACCACATTTGTGTGTTCTCTCACGAGAAAACTCTCGAAATAATTGCATTGATTGGAATCAACCTGATGGCATATTATTATTACTAAAAAAATACCAGGCACAGTCAATTAAAATTATAAAAAGATTGATTGGTATTATATACCAGATACAAGTTTTAACCTGGATGTTAATGGCAGCAGTCAAGATTGTCTACAGGATAACCTCTTCTGTTCACTACCATTCACAATTGTTGAAATACAGCCCTGGCAATTGCTTTGTGTTTGAGAAGTGGCAAACTGATGAAAAAAGGAGTCAGCTACTGGGATATGGGTGTTGGGGGCGGTAGTTCAAACTGTAAAAGCACTAATTAAAAATTCTGAATTAGGACCATAAATGGCCCAATCATTTTGAAAGAGAAAGAAAAAAAAGCTGCCCAAACAGATGTTTTTTTTCCAGTTATGCCAATTTTGTCTTATCAATATATTTAATTTCTTTTCAATGGCTGTACATTTCTAGTTGGTTGCATCTGCAAGGGGTAAAAACATTTTTTAAAAAAAACCTTTGCCAAAACATCCTCCAATTTGGTACAGAGCAAGAGCAGACTTTCTGCTACATTTGTGCCAAATTTGGTGCTGCCCTGAGGTCCAGTTGTATTGCTATATTTTTTTGTTTGGGGTATCACTATTTTTTCAGTTGGTTTGCAGGATGATAATTTCTGATGCTAGCACCATATAACAGTTCCCTCCCAGACACACCTCCTCCTCCTCACTTTCTTAGACTCTCACCAAAAACTGAGAAATTATGAAATATTATTACAAGGCAAACCCAACAGTCCATGGTTTTCAAAAAAGAATGATGGGAATTTGGAAAAGGAAACACCCAAGTAGTGACATACTGTAACTAAACAATGATGAATGAATCAGAGAAGGTTTGTCATCTGAAGTAAAGTGTTTTCAGAACTGAAATTGCAAGAAGAAAAGATAGCAAAATCAACACAGAACAATGACCATAATATGGAAGACAATTGGACAGTAGAAGCAGAAACAATAGTTTCTATCTAGCAAACAGTCCTTGCCAGTCCAGTCCCCAGCTTAGTGTCTACAGCAGTTAAGGCTGAAATCTGCAAGTAGGGCAAGCCATGCAGTCCCAGCTATCCTTGGGAGTTCTGGTGCAATCACATTTCTCTCTCCCTCTCCCTCTCCTGTTTCTCTGTCTCTCTCTTGCACACACAGCACGGCTGCTTCTCAGCAAAGAAAAGGGGGCATTGGATCTTCAGATTGAGGTGACTTTAGTCCCAAAGTGGAAAGAGTCTGCCTCACAACCAGCATTGTGCCACTTCTGAAAATGTGGAAACAAAGAGCCCCAAATTGCAAGGACACGGATGTAACACTTCTGCATAAAGGTGAAGGACGGGAAAGGCCAGAGGTAGGGAAAAGATCAGTGTTAACAGAATGGGGATCTCACTGAAAACTGCCCTAATTTGGAAGTGTGGTGTGGATTCTTGAACCTGGATTATTAATCATATCTATGTGGACTGCTACAGCAATTTCAGTATTGGAAACTACTCTGGTAGTTCTAACAGGTTTTTTTAAAAAACTCTGACACAAATCACATGGTATTTTGTAGTGTAATGCCCTAAAATAACTGTAAATTAGGACTCTGGACTTTGTTTTGTTTAAATCATTTCCCGAGACCTAGTGAATGTCACAGAGATCACTCCTATAGGCACTCAGCCAAGGGAGATGTTCTTATCTATAACCTTACTGTCTGACCACTGTAGCTCTCTCTGGCTGGTATTGCAATTTTGCCCACAGAGATCAGATTCATCAGTGATAGAGACCTGAGCAGAATGTAAGTTTCTTGCCTAGTTAGTTACGTGCCATCAAGTCGGAGTCCCTAAAAGGACTTTCAAGGGACAGTAAGTGAAATATTTAAGAAGTTCCACTCCCCCAGTGAGTTTCCATGGCTGAATGGGGAATTGAATCTTGGTCTCCAGAGTCCTAGTCTGTCACTCTATCCACAACACCACAATAGGTCCTCAATTTCTTGGCTACTGGATCATAATTGATTCGGCTGTTTGTATTAATCAACAATGATGGGAATAGTTCAGTCCATCTGCCCTCACTCAGGCAACACAGCAGGCTCCTTCAGCAATCTTTTGTGAAAATTGACTATGATAATTTTCAAAGAAGATTCTTGCACATTGCATGGCCAGGACAGCAAAACTATTTTACTGTGCTTCAAGGAGATTTCAGGCCAATCCAAATTGCCAGGTGCAAGAAGTTAAGATAACCAGTTTCCACTAACTGAATATATTTAGAAATGCAAGCATTGGCTTTTTTTTTAACAGGGTAAGGGGGATGGAGGGAGAACTAAGATAACCCTGTTAATTCATCTGACATTACTTCTGCAAATCTGGATTATACTAGACATGGAAACCAATGGCATTTTATTTGTTTTCTTGTGGATTCATGATTGATATCGATGATGGGGATATTTGCTCATATTTTGAACAAGAAACTAAGTTTATAGACATTATGATTGCCTGAGAAGGAAAGGATTAGCAACTTAATGTATTTTGATCTTCTAAAGAGCCAGAAAGTTAGAAACAAGCTTATGTAGGATTTTCTCTCATTTAATTAGAAATGTCTAAAGAAAATGGGCTTTTGTTGTGATACAGATATAGAGTATGATTCTCTGCATTCTATAGTGGTAGACCACAACATACTGTAGAATAGTCAGATTTGCACTGACACTGATGGACACAATCCTGTCCATCTCTGAGTGCTCTTGTTCCTGTATCAATGTGGCTGACTTGAGTTTTTAAGTGCCGCAGGTAATGAAGCAAAGAAAAATGAAACACCTTCAACTATGGTTTGCAGTAGTTAAAATCTCACTGTCTGATGGTTATCAAAACTCAGCTTTAAGCTGCAGCCAGGTCAATGCAATTAACAACACTTTTATCAATCAAACTGATAGAAGCAAAAGGTTTGACTTATTCAATTAAGGCAATTGCCTCATAAAAGATTGTTCTTACTTGAAAAAGAAAACCAAGCTGTTTGTGTGTGTATTCAGAAGAGATTATCCAGCCTTGTAAAAACAGGCTCCTCGACCCCCCCTTCTCCTTTCTTTCTTTCTTCATAACTCAAGGCTAAAAGCTAGATAAGCATGGAATGTTGAGACAAGGGGCCGATTTAGGGAAAGTGATTGTTCTGCGCATGTCTAAAATGTGTTTTCACTAATCCAATGAATTGTTGCTAACTAACTTAATGACCTCAAAGGCCCACCCCTCTCGCCCTGAGGGGACAGCTATAAGACTGTACCAATTCCTTTGTTCTTTGAAGAAATCCTAATCACCCACAATTAAGGTGAAATTGGTTTTTCTTCCCACCAACTGCAGTGGTGTTTTGTTTGTTTTGTTCTCATGTAAATAAAATGAACTTCAATAGAAAAGCCTTCGTGTCTCAGTCTTTTGTTTAAGGTAAATTGTTTGGCATAACAATTTGGGGGCTCGTCCGGGATCTCTAAACGCCCCGATTGGGGCTGGATTTTTATCCAGTTGAGGTCAGGCAGAACAGGCGGCGGTGAAGTGAATCGGAAGGCGCCCCTGCCTTCTTTTAAGGCAGCCGCTTCCTTGCCGACGCTTTGGCTGCTTGGCATCAAGAACTCGGAAAGAGGCACGAACGCGAGAGTTTTTTTAAGCCGGCCGGCCAACGAATCAACGAGCCAGCAGACCAACGGACCTGGTAAGTCGTAGTGGGAAACTCTGAAAGGGTTGGTTGTTGTTGTGTGAATGAAGAGTGAGTGACCTTGCGGTTCCCAGAGGTGGCCGTTGAAGTAGTCCGGGGCCCTGGGCCAAGGTGTGCGACTGTTGTCTGTACCCTCCTTGTGTCTGCGTCAGAGAGACCCCTTACTCTCTACGCAACCTCCCTATCCTTATGTCTTTGTCTCCCGTGGGATGGGAATACAGACTTCCAAAAGGGCCCGCGGGGGGTCCAGAAGGTCCGGTGGGGACCATAGGAATTCCGAGGGGGACGCCCCGACTCCAGGCCCTTGTGGGGGTGGTAATGAGTTAGGAATTCCTGGCAACAGTGCGGTGGGCAAGCTGTTGCTGCATTGGGAGTCTGTAAAAAGGTACAGGAGTTTCAGACAGAGAAGGAAATGGTCCATGTGCTCTGGAGTTTAGACACAATTTGATATTCGTTCTAAAGGGCCAAAATTTGGCCCATCCGCCCCGTGTCCCTTATGTAGATTTTTGGATATGGTACCTAATCAAATTTGGAGAAGGAATAAAACTGGCAGTAAGTAGAGACTTGATAGGTTCTAAGTTACAAGGTGAGGAAATGACAAAATTGGAGTTTGTAAATTGGACTGCTCCACCTCAGTAAAAGAAAAGGAAGAGGATGGCGAAAATAAAGACGGGACGCTGTCCGAGGGACCAGTGACCCGTTCTCAGGCACGGCAGATGAAAGAGCAGGGAGTTAGTGCCCAGTATCCACTCAGAGAAGTCTCAGAGATGCTTTAGGGATTATGATTTACAAGCCCACAGAGCTGCTGCACATTTGTAAGCAGCTGGCCGGAGTCACATAGGAGACTCTGGCAATTGCCGCTCGAACAGAACAGGCGGCCGGGGAATCCCTTCCAGAAGTAACCCCTGGAGATTGGGATTTTCAGGATGAAAATATCAGAGGGCGAAGTGCAGAAATGAAAGAGTTCTTGTTGAAAGGGTTGGAGGCAACAGTCCCTAAGACTGTTAGCATGAAATTGGCTTTTTGGTCAACCCTAAGGAAAAGAATATCAGTTGAATATCTGGAAAGGCTAAAACGCAATATGCGAAGGAACACTGGGCTGGACCCAGAAGATTCAGGAAAAAGTGGTAGCAAGAAGAGAAAACAGGAGGAGTTTTTCTCTGCCCTACCCGCTCAGAAGAGAAGGGAATGAAGAAGCGGGGGGGGGGGGAAGAGAAAGGGGGGCAAGGGGCCCTGACTGTGTTCACTTTTAAGGTGGCTCAGGAAATACTTAGGTGAAGCTAGGCAAAGAGAGAGAGAGTATGTTGTAAAGAAGGCAAGGAAAGTTGTTGCAAGATCAGATAAAGAGTTTTGAGGGGAAATGGGAAAGGAAAGGCTAGAGAGAAGGGAAAAATAAGTGTGTATCAACAAGCGATGCAGCTAGAGGAGGAAGGAGATTCAGGAAAGGAGTCCTTAACAAAACTAATAGTGCATGCCAGCTCGGACAGCAGAACTGTTTGCTCTAAGCTGAGCACTACAGTTAGCTGACAGGAAAAAGGATTAAAAAGAGAAGAAGGAACGTAACTTTCTCAAAGTTCATGAAAAACACAGAGAATGTTATCCAAAAGTGTATATGAAATGGAATCCTCAGGAAGAGTCCTAAGAGAAATAGGAGCGAATGGAGAACAGGGAATGAGAAAAAGCTCTTTTGGCTTGTTAAACTTACTGGGGTATAAAGGGTTAAGAGTAGGCACAGAGTAGGAAAAAAAAAATCGCCTGGTGTTGAGGGAGGGAGATCCCGGCCAGCGTTAGGACTGTATAAACACATGCAGACTTTAGTGATTAACAGGGTAATTCTTTTCCATCTAAAGGGGCTGTAAAAGCCTACTGGAAAGCTAAGAAAATGGGTTTCAGAAAATGGGGAAAATCACACACACACAAAAGACACTAGGGGAATTGTTGACTATGGAATCCCACAGAAAATCATGCAGGAAAATGACAGATGCAGTATGTGGATTGATTGGCAGAAGTACGTGTTTAAAAGTCTGAATTGAAAAGGAGGCTTTGGAGGTGTGAAGGACAAAGCACAAGTTAAACTATGTTGGCAGTGATAGAGAAATGCAGGGGAAGAGAATTTGGAGACAGGAGAAAGAAATAGGTTAGTAGATAAGAGATAGCAAGCAGAATTGCTGGGAATGTTCAGATCCCCCTCCTTGCTTCTCCAGATGCACAAAGTGGGAGCTGGAGAGACAAGGGGGGTTGATTTCACACCAGGAATGGTTTGCCTGTTTTACATAGGCACTTTCTGTGGGAATTCCTTAGAAGTCACTTTTGCATTCAGGGGTCACTACCAGTTTTAAGAGATTAAAATGTGTGGTATTTTTATTGAGAGTGAATTATCCAGAAGCCGGAAATCGTTAGGAGAAAATATATTTCAGTTATAAGGTGAAGAATTTGAGAACAGGAGTAAATGCAACATAGGAACAAAGGAAGCGATTGTCCTGCATTCTTCACACCAGCATAGGACTATCCTTGGCGGTGGATGATGGTCAGTAGGCTGCTACAGATCGAGGCTATTCTCCTTGAAAAACTCGATCTAATACTGAGGGTTTATCAGAAACTGTCAGGAAGGAACTGTGTAATGAACATGATTGTATTGCCCTGACTGGTCTACAGATAAAGTTTAGGGAGGACCTACAGGAAGAGGCAATAGAGGGAACATGGAACCTGTACACTGACGGTTCCTCTAGAGTAGTGAATGGGAAAAGAATAACGGGATATGCAGTGGTAGAGAGGATAAGGGGTTCGAAGTTGAATCTGGACCCCTTCCCCCGTCCATGTCAGCTTAGACAGCAGAATTATATGCCCTAAAAGAGCTTTAGACATAAGCACAGGAAAATCTGTAAATATCTGGACAGACTCTAAGTATGCATGTGTAGTAGTCCACGTTTTTGGAAAAATTTGGAGTGAAAGAGGACTACTTACATCCCAGGGAAAGAATTTGGCCCACCATCAGTTGGTACTGGACACTCTGGAAGCGTTGAGCCTCCCATCCAAGGTAGCTATTATCCACATTCCAGGGCACCAAAAGGGAAACTCCCCGGAGGTAGTAGGAAACCGGCTGGCTGACGAAGTGGCAAGAAAGGTGGCAGGAAAAGAATTGAATCCCGCCCTCTTAGCAGCCCTTATTCCTACCAGTAAAGAGATCACTGCCCCTTTGGTGTATTCACAAAGGAGCTTGAATTGACAGAGGAGCAGGGAGCTACAATGGTGAACGGCACGCTAAAGCTGAGAGATGGAAGACAATGGCTGCCCGAGGGGGTGGTCAGGGAAGTCCTCAAGGCATTGTACGAGGGAGGACACTGGGGAGTTAAGGCTCTGGTCTCAGCCTTTCTGCAAAAATATACAGGGAAGAAAAGTGTGGTCACACGCCAACACCATTTTAGCCCACTGCATTCCCTGCCAGAGAGTAAATAAGAATAACCTGAGAAAAACAGAAATGGGAGGACGACTTCTGGCCATCCACCCCTTTGAACATTTGCAATGTGATTTTATTGATATGCCAAAGTCAGGACTTTGGAATCAGTGTTTGATAATAACTGATCAGGTCACTGGCTGGGTAGAAGCATACCCTACGGCTCGGGCAACGACAGGGACAGTTTGTAAAATCTTATTGGAACAAATTATTTGTAGATATGGGTTAATCCAATCAATGGTTAGCAACAGGGGTAAAAACTGAAAGGATGAACCAGACTTTGAAAGAGCAAATTAATAGTTGATGCAACAAGCGCAGTTGCCCTGGCCGAAGGGTTTGCCCCTAGCAGCTGCATAGCATTACAGGACTCTCGCCCTTTGAAGCCTGTGTAGAATGGAAATTTGGGATGTTAATGCACAGAGATACACAGAGAGTGAGCCTTAATTTAGATTTGTTCAAGGATGCCTTTATAAGAAAGTATTTGCTGGCCCTATTCTCTATTCTCTCCGATAACAGGGAGCGAGGCATCTCAGTGCAACAGACGCCATTGGAGGTAGCAGTGCATTCCTTCCACCCCGGGGATTGGGCTTATATCAAGGCATGGGAGAGTGAACCGCTCGCCCCAAGATGGCTTGGTCTGTTCCAGATTCTGTTGACAACAGAGACTGTCATCCAAACTGAGGAAGCTGGTTGGACTCACTATACCAGAGCCAAGCGCGCAGTCGACCCTGAGGGACGGTGAAAAGTTGTGCCTGTGTCCAAGGACGGACTAAAAGACTATTTTTAAATGACATATGTAATGTCCATTAGTCGGTTAGCGCATAAATATTGTCCTTTCTTTAGTGTGTATATAGAAGTAAGAAAAGTTAATAATCTGGTCCAAACTCGGAAGGTGAATTTAAAAGTAGACAGAAGCGGGTAGGGGACTCTATTTCTTTAAAGGATATTCAATTGGTGATCAAGTAGTGTTGGAGGACGAGGGGACCATTGATTGGGAGGAGGAAAGGAAAATCTTTAACGAAGTTTTTACAGATTTGTGGGATTCTCGGTGGTGTCACAATTAGTACTGCAAGGTTTGCCCTATCACGAAAGATCAAGAACCTTATGAAAGTACTGACACTGATAGTTGCTCTGAAGAAGAAGGGTTTTGAATGAGGATTGTCGGATTTCATTGTCCTGCCCGGGTTACCACTATTTGGGTAATTGCTGTCAGAGTAATGTCTATAACTCCCTATATAACAGGTAGAATTTGTCCCTGGTTTTCCTGTTCAATTAGTCGAACACCAAAAGGGGAGGTGGAAGAGTGGAAGGTACAAATACAAACCACTTCCTATTGGGACACTGAATACAAAGGGTTGGCCTGTGGTAACCAATTGATGGTACGCAAAGAGGTACGAGGTAAGGGCCGTGGAACTTTGTATACCAGCACTGAGTTGGCTTCAAGTCTAGAGTTCTGGCATAACCGAGATTGCAAGCAGTGCCCCCTCATTAAAATCAGAGATAGCAACATCAGCCCTGGATCAGAGTCAGACTCCGACTAGGTCATTCCCCGAAGAAAGTGATCTTTCTACTCTCATACTTTCACCTCCCGGCAGTTTACTCGGAGTATCAGGTGATATCTGAAACTTAAAAGACCCCCTGATAGGATTGGATCCTTTTGAGCCTTACTGTTATTTGTATTGCCATTTTTGCCCTCACCATTGGAGTGCCAGAATAACTAAATTTGACGAAAACCCGGCTTTGAGGTGGTATGTGCTTAAGGTGAGATATCCTGAAGGGTTGTGGACTGAAGCTTGTAGGCTGTAAAAACGCCAATTGCAAGCTGTCTGTGGAGAATTCAATCTGATAGCTCGGCGCAGGCAAAGACCAATTCCCAAGGGATGGCTCCGTTACGCATCTTCGGTGCACCACGAAACGTGTTAGAAGTGCAAGAACGCAAGCCCCTGGTCAGTGCCCAGTCTAGATTCAGAGGACGAGGAATGGAATTCCCACTACAAGCGGAGGTAAAGCCCACCCCTCTAATGTCTTGGAGAAATATCAGGCAATTGTTTATTGGCAGACCACGGGTTGATGGCAAAATAATGATAGTGTGAGGGCTCTTCTTGAGCCTTGTGCTACAAGCTACAGGATCCACCTGCCCCTGTGTAATAACGACAAGGCAGGGAAGCAGGGAACAGCAGACCTTAACCTATAAGTCCATCTTCAATTGTGTTGATAATGTTACCTCCTGTGCATTTGACAAGGTAAAGTACAAAGTTTGTCAGAACTCCCTTGGAACTCAAACTTGTTATGACCCTAGAGAAAACCCCGAGAGAATTTGGAACCACGCCCTGCAAGCCTCAGGAAGGTGCCTGTAAAGTTCGATTGTACCTGGGGCTCCTATGAAAATTGTCCAAGTGAAAGACACCTTTGGTCGGTCTGGGGGAGGGGGGAAGTTTTCATAATTGTGAATAAGTCAAAAGAAATTATAAAAAGAAAAACGGGGGAATTGATAGAAGCAAAAGGTTTGACTTATTCAATTAAGGCAATTGCCTCATAAAAGATTGTTCTTACTTGAAAAAGAAAACCAAGCTGTTTGTGTGTGTATTCAGAAGAGATTATCCAGCCTTGTAAAAACAGGCTCCTCGACCCCCCCTTCTCCTTGCTTTCTTTCTTCATAACTCAAGGCTAAAAGCTAGATAAGCATGGAATGTTGAGACAAGGGGCCGATTTAGGGAAAGTGATTGTTCTGCGCATGTCTAAAATGTGTTTTCACTAATCCAATGAATTGTTGCTAACTAACTTAATGACCTCAAAGGCCCACCCCTCTCGCCCTGAGGGGACAGCTATAAGACTGTACCAATTCCTTTGTTCTTTGAAGAAATCCTAATCACCCACAATTAAGGTGAAATTGGTTTTTCTTCCCACCAACTGCAGTGGTGTTTTGTTTGTTTTGTTCTCATGTAAATAAAATGAACTTCAATAGAAAAGCCTTCGTGTCTCAGTCTTTTGTTTAAGGTAAATTGTTTGGCATAACAAAACTCTTCCCAAAGCACCTTCAATTAGTTGCAGCAATAACACTGTTTGAGGAAAGGCTTTAACCTACTGTAGAACCCTCTACTATATTGAAAAGAAATGCATTACAATCTGCAAGCTAGATCCAGCCCATGAAACATAACAATATCTAGTTAGTTAATTTTACTAATCCTATATAGATAATCTTTGGAACTGAATTTAGCCAAATACAGTAGAAATGTGTGTGTGGTTGCCATATAGGCCTGGAAGTGAGCTTACAAACATGGCATTGAGCTAGTCTTCAGTTTAGTGAGGGTGTGATCAGATGGCTGTAAAGGAACATTCCTGATTGCACCCGAAAGTGTCAGTTTAATGGGAGTGATGACCCTTAAAGCAATCCTTCTGTCTAACAAGGGGCTCCAGCCTTCCCTCCAAAAGTGAAGACCTGCAGCTGAACCAAAAAGATCCAGCTTGGGCACAAATCAAGGCTGAGCTAGACTGCATTTCTCCATGTGTCGTGTGACAGCCAGAAATAGAGCACACATTCCACTACTTGTCCCAAGTTGCAATATTTCCCTCTGTGATCATACCAAGTCACATGTTGCAGTCTTGTTTACTGTGGAAGCTCAAGAAGTCCAAATGTTCAAGACACATATGCTGGATTTACATAGATGTATTCTTATGAACACATATCAGCTTGATCCATGTTGTGCTCTGGGGTGAGGATAACTGCAAAGGCATTCCCATTTTGCTGACTCCCACACTACATCATACAGGCAACTCAAATAATGTGGACACTCACAGTACCTGATTTTGCGGTGCAGGGGAGGCAGGGAAAACCAGCATGGGAAATACCCAGTAGAATCTCCCTTACAGATATTATATAAACATTTAATACATTCTAAATGTCTTATTGCTAGTCAGAAGAAACTCGATCACTAGCAATAAAACAGCCACACTACCAGGAATATCCCCCCACCTCACCTTGGATAGGAGAGATCTAAAGGAAGAGTATCCACAAGTCGCAAGGAATTTCAGGGACAGCATTAGGAAGGCAAAAGCTGAGAACAAGCTGAGGCTAGCTAACCTCAGTTTGTTCTCAGCTTTTGCCTGCCTAATGCTGTCCCTGAAATTCCTTACCAATTTCAGATGCTAACAGCAACAACAACAACAACAACAAAGCATTCTTTAGGTACATGTGTAACAAAAGACAGAAAAAAGGAACATTAGCTTGGCTACTCAGTGGGGATGGAAAAATGGTAACTGATGACAAAGAAAAGGCAAAATTGCTCAATTCCTACTTCAGCTCTGTCTTCTCCCAAAAGACAGTCTATACTCCTTAAGCAAATGTGAAGTAAAAAGAGAGGGAATAGGATTGCAGCTTGAGATTTATAACAGTCAAGGAATAGCTTGCTACTTTGAATCAGTTCAAATCCCTGTGGCTGGATGAACTGCATCCAAGGATATTAAAGAAACTGGTTGAAGAGATCTCAGAACCGCTGTCTATTATTTTATTGAAATTGTGGAGCATGGGTGAAGTGCTGCATGACTGAAGGAGGGCTATGTTGGCCCTGTCTTCAAAAAGGAGGAGCTGACTAACTATAGACCAGTTAGTCTGACATCAATCCCAGGGAAAATTCTGGAGCAGATTATAAAGCAGTCATGCTACAATCACCTTGAAAACAATGCAGTAATAACTAGCAGCCAACATGGATTTGTCAAGAAGAATCCTGACAGACTAATCTTACTACATTTTTAATTGGGTAACCTCCCTGGTAGACAGCAGGGATGCTGTAGACATAGCATATCTTGACTTTTGATTAACTGCCCCATGATACTCTGATTAGCAAGCTAATGAAATGTTGGCTGGATAGAACAATTGTCAGATGGATATACAGTTAGTTACAGAATCCTATCCTGATAGTTGTTAACAATGGCTTCTTCTCAAACTGGGAGAAGGTAACAAGTGGAGTACCACAAGGCTCAGTCCTAGACCTGGTGCTCCTCAACATTTTTGTTAATTATGCGGACGGGGGAGTGCAGGGAATACGTATCAAATTTTCAGATGACACAAAATTGGGTGGAATAGGATGCATTAACAGAAGCATGGTCTCCAAATCCCTTGAATTACTAGTTCCCTTCTATTCATCACTGGTTAAAAATCAATTAAAAAGTGGATGTTTCGGCAGGCCTTCCCGCCAGCTAATTCCTGATGTTTTCCTTTCCTTTCTTTTCCTATTGTTCGCCTTCCATTTTGTTGAATTTATTATGTAATAATTCTTTTTATATTTATCCATGTATTTTATGTTGTAAGCCACCTAGAGTGGTTGTAATTTACCAGATAGGCAGGATATAAAATAAATAAACAAACAAATAAATAATAAAATACTGCATCTAGTTCTGGACACCACACTTTAAAAAGGATGCCAACAAACTGGAGCAAATTCAGAGGAGGGCAACAGGGATGATCTGGGGGGCAGGAAGCCAAGCCCTATGAGGAAAGACTGAAAGAACTGGACATGTTTAGCCTTGAGAAAAGAAGACTGAGGGGAGATCTGATAGCACTTTTCAAATATTTGAAAGGTACACAGAGAAGGGGCAGGATCTGTTCTTGATAATTCCAGAGTGCAGGACATGTAACAATAAGCTCAAGCTACAAGAAGCCAGACTTAGGCTGAATATCAGGAAAACATTCTTAACTGTTAGAGCAGTACGACAATTGAACCAATTACCTCAGGAGGTGGTAAGTGCTTCAACACTCGAGGCACTCAAGAGAAAACTGGACAGCCACCTGCTTTGACTTGGATTCCTTCACTGAACAGGGGATTGGACTCGATGGTTCTAAAGGTCCCATCCAACTCAATTGTTCTATGATTCTATTACTAGTAAAGCCACAATACTGTATCTCAAGCTAATAACAATTTATTATTCAACAGCATTGTTATTGTTGTTACTACGTTGTTTCTCAGCTCACATAACACATTTAATTATTCTCCTATTCATAATTTGTTAACAGATATTTCTTCACTGCTTTCTCTGTTCTGTCAAACAGACAAGAGGCATAAGTCTACACTTTAAAAAATAATGGAAAATTCAGCACATCACCATATAGCCACATCAGCAGGAGGGCAAGGCATTGCTTTGATCCTATCTAAATTGTTATTCTGCAGAGTCGGTACTACTGTACGGAAGATGAGCTGTGACATTCAAGGAGTACATTACAGGCACCTAGCTGAGGTGAACACTACCGACACAACCTTTTTGGCATTGCTTTGTAGCCCACATCTAACAGGCTGACAGTATCTCTTAGATCACAGTAATGAAAATGACTGATCAATTAACCAACTGGTGATTTAAACAGCATCAAATGTAACAAATTAATGCTGAAGAATCCACAAATGATCTAATGTTACATTAATACTACTTATACTTGCTGTCATCTAAATATAGGGTACCTGTCAAACCTTGTACAGTATATAGGGAGCATTAAACAACTTAAAACCTGAAACTAATCCCATCCCATTTAACAGCTGTAACTGGAGATGAAGAGAAATTCCTCAGAACTCAAATTCAGGTGCCTCACTAAATTTACACTAAGAGGGTTGCTTGCTACAATTTTCCTCTTTATTTCCTGGGCCCAGCTCATGCGCTCAGTTTTACAACTTATGGTTCTCATCACCATAGCTGGCTATCAGTGTACTACAAATAAGAATTTTGGCTACTTCTTACATACAGTGTTTTTCATTTGAGTGAAGTTCCTCATTCAGCTGCCTTTCATCACATGAATGCTAACCGGTTGCATGCATACATAGATGATCTAGCTACCAGAAATTTCATAATGCTTCACCTTCTTGTTTCCTAAAGAGAAGTTGGTAGGAAAAAATGTTTTCCTTTTTATTCTCCTTAAGGAAGGACCCTTAAAAAAATCTCCACCAATTGCATTGTCATTTTTTGGATTTGTCCAGTCTTTACTTCCTGGACTGAACATGGAAACAGACAGAACTTGCAGTTGGAAATCCTTACATTTTCAGGTTTTCAATGTGTCCCAGATGGAAAAAATGTGGGACACATCTGAAAAATGCAGGTCATATACATTTCTATATGTGCACACATATGTACCCTTTTTTGGTCACTGAGCTCTAACCGTTTGAAAAATGCTCACAGAAAATACAAGTGCACTTTTTTTTTGGGGGGGGGAGTAGCCGAGAAAGGACTGGGAGATAGGAAAAGCAAAATGTTGGCAGGAATAGACTTGATTTATCTTCCCATCCCTATTAAGGATTAGGCTGGGAATACAGATAGCTCCAACCATGTCTAGGCATGGAAAATGTGGAACAGTTAAAAGCATTTTGGAGCTGATACCTGAAGAACAGCAGGCACTATGCTCGATACTATTTGCCAACCTGTTTATCACAGCCACTTCATTAACTTCAAATCCTTGCTAATTTTCCACTTTATGAAGACTTCACCAGCAAAAAAATTGAGGGTCACAATAATTCTAAAGCCCAGTAGATAAACATGGAGGCTATTTTTGCATCAATTCTATTGAACTCATTCTTCCTCACGCAAAACCATCCAGATTTGTGACATGTCTAGCTGTAGCCACAAATATTTAAGATTAAGTAGTGGGGGGTTGCTGTGTGCCTGCTGCATAATACTCACTTTAAGCACACACACACACACACACACACACACACACACACACACACAGAGAGAGAGAGAGAGAGAGAGAGAGAGAGAGAGAGAGAGAGAGAGCGAGCTCATGCATAAAAGTCAGAGCTTTTAGACAGAAATAAGTTAGCATCTTCTAAGTGGTTGCCTTTACAAAAGGACTGACCGAGAGCAATGTATTCCATCCAGCTGAGTACCACAATAATACGCATGCTCCCAGGGCTCAGCCCTAGGGATGGTTCTGCATCATGCCACTAACCACAGCTGTCAGCAAATACATAACAGCAAGGAGGGAAGGGTAAAGGGGTGAACAAAATCATTAATGACATGCAGCATGACCTGAAGCCACGTTTCCATGGCTGCACACATTTGCAGTTGTAATTTGCAGGCTCTTAACATTTAGAAGGCAAGAAAGTATGATGCAAGAAAGTTCCAAGGGTGACTAACAGAGAGCTGAAATTATGTGTATGTTGTTAGAGGCCTGACTCTTCTTGTTCCTGGTGTGTGTGTGTGTGTGTGTGTGTGTGTCTGTGTGTCTGAGTGTCTGTGTAATATTTTTATAAATCGAAAGGAACCAAAGGAGGAAGGGCAAGAATGAAAAAAACTTAACTAATGGAATGCAGATGGTTCATCATTAGTATGTCAACATTTTTTAGACGTGCTCCACCAGCATTCAGTGAAATATCCCAATGCACTCCAGTTTTCCATTTGTGTACCAATACCAGACCATTTGTAGCTTAGCAGCAAAGTATGTATTTCACATGCAGATTATCTTAGGTTCACTTTGTAGAATTTCCAATTAAAATTGGATTTCAGTTGAGCTGAAAGTGAGGTGGATCAATCATCTGATTCAATCTAAATCAGCTTTGTATATTTACATTGGGGTGGGGATTCTTATTTGAGGACAACAGAATCCTCAGCTAATTATATAATACTGTTGTTAGCATGCTGGCTGAAAACTCATCTCCCTCTGTGTTGAGTTCTCTTCTCATACATAAACTCTTTTGTCTTTGCCTCTGTCACTTTAAAATCAAAATTGTGTGCTTCCCATGCATGTGAAAGAAATGTGGCATGACAGGAAACACTGCAGGACAGATAGTTTATTGTACCTAATTTCAAAGAAAAGCAATTTTGATTTTGAATGTCACCAATCAGATCTCTGCAGTGAAACTGAATAGGTCATAAAGTGTTTTTAAAGTAGTAGAAGTAGAAGGCTAATTACATCTCTCTTCCCCTTTAGCAAGTTCCTCCTCCTCCTGAGGCCCGAGTCATATCCTTCCCTATAGATGCTAAAAAGAATACCTGAATCCCCATAACTGAACTCTGTGTGTGTGTGTGTGTGTGTGTGTGTGTGTGTGTGTGTGTGTGTGTGTGTGTGTGTGTGTGTGTGTGTGTGTGTGTACTATTGTGTGCGTGCACACACGCACACAGAGAGAGGGAGGGAGGGAGGAATATCCAGACTTCGTGGTCTCTCAGCATGCAGAAAGGTTTTTGTTTTACGAGCTTGTATTTTTTTTAAAGTACAGAATAAAAATAACTCACTTGTGGAGAAAAAAGGAGGGGAGGAGATGATTTGGTGATATGCTGTGAGCACCCAATGCAAGCATCTATGAATTTTCAGAATTGAGAAACATTTTCAGTTCCCCATTTGTAGTTTACAGTATTACAAGCAGTGTGTTGTTGGTCTCTGTATGGTCAATGCTTTTGTACTGCATTAGAAACAGTAAATTAGGAGAAGCTCTTATATGTTTCTGTTTCTTGTCAACATCTAAGCAGAAAGGCCAAAGAAAGTCAAGGAGATAAGAACACACTTGCTGGTATGGGCCCACAGCAGACAGCAGGTCTGTTATTTGTTGAATAGCTGCATACAACTCAAAATATACAACAGTCATAACGCCTACCAGCAACATAACTTTTAGAGGAAAGACATGTGTCTTTCATATGCATTAACTGTCCTAACTGGGAAGCTTACTTAGGTCAATACTGGTAACAATAATACCTCAGATGGTCAGTGATAAAAACCATTTGATCATAACACGATCTCAAATGACCTGAAAGTGCTAGTTACTCATCTGTTTACACTACAGTGTATCTTAAAATGAATAAGAGCAGCCTTACAGAGCACTAAGGTCTTAAATTACTATTCTGAAGACTCTTAAATCTAACTGGTGGCATTTATTTTTTGGAACTCCCAACTTTATATTCTTCAAGATTTAGTGAACTATTCCACACTAGTGATCTAAAATTATAAACATTGCATAAAATTTTTGAGAAGCATCTTTTATTGAGAGTAACATATATATGTTCCTTTTTAAATCAATAGCTGAGCCTAATAAAACTGAATTCAACTACAAACCTATATATGAGAGGTGAGAGGAAGATGGAAAGAGACAGAGAGGTGAGCTGTCGTATAACTTATGAAAATTAATGGCAGGAGCCACTGCAGAGCCGCTGCATTTTCTAATTTCTGGGAATAGCTGAGGTTTATCTGCCGGCAGCAATTCCTGCAGAAGCGAGTAATACAGAAGTTTAATCTACGGCTCCTTCCAGTAAGAGCTGCATGTACAGGGAACGTCTTTAGAAGCAGCGACACAATGGTGTCAAGCTTGACAGTTAACAGGGCTACCACAACAGCTTTGGCTGTTAGGTAAGGGAATTGCAATGGCAGAAGGTGAGTCAGAGTTCACAAGGAGATATCAGATTCTGGTGCTTCACTGCTCAGGCAAAATGAAACAATTCCTAACCACGCTGGTTGCTTAAAAGAATACTCCCATGCTCTCTGGTGGCAAGCACCTCTCTGAGGAACAAAGTAGGGTGGCTTAGTAACATTGTGGTAACTCCACAGTAAAGTTGTGGCTGATGCCTCAAAGGGAAACTTTAAAAGCACTGTCTCCTCCATTTAAAAAAATACTGTAAAGCTTGGGTGGGCGGAATGCACATGCACAAGCATGCACACACCCACTCACACCCACACTCCCCACACACCAACTTCCTCTCAAGAAAAGGATGCAATGTGGCTTATAAACCCTTTTAAAAACACAAATGTTGAAATAGCTAAAATACAATAAATAAAAACATTTTTAAAAACAATTACCCATATCACAGATTAAAATGATTGAATAAAAAAGACATTTAACACCATTTTAAATACCATTTGAAAAGGTTTTTTTTTTTAAAAAAAAAATTATCCTCCATTAAAGTCATATTCTTATCAGGCAGAAAGTCCTTTCCCTATGGGCAGAAAAACAGCAGGGAAGGAGGGAGGGAGGCAACCTGGTTTCCTGTGGAAAGTAGTTTGAAAGCCAAGGGTTTCTTCATTGTGATGGTTGATAGTACATTTCAGTACCTTTCACGTCTGGATTTTCACTGGTATTGGTTTTACCAATAGAATGAAATGGACATAAGCGTATGATTCGGTGTGCCAATTGCCAGAGGCAAACAGTGGCAAGGGCGGTAAATGAGGTAAAAATTGTTGAAGTCAAGATTCTTAACAAAAGCATCTAATTCACATTTGCACTGAAATAAATATGTACCTGTGGTCCATTTTGGAAAAAAAAATTCACAGAAAACTGTACATACGTTTAAAAACTGAAACAGCTCAGAATAAGTACAACTGAAAAATACACAACCAAGTTTTTATCAACAAGAAATCTGCACTAAAATGTTGTTTATTAATACAGTATGTTTGTAAAAGTATAGATTTTTTAAAAGAACCCACCCACATCCATGTGTGAATTCCCTTGAACTAGCAGAGCCATTCTTATGTTGGGATTCTGATTCTGTATGTGGCCTCTTTTTTTTAAAGGGGGGGCATTTGCTTATCTCTCACTTAGGGATATGAGGAATATTTGGCAAAATTTCTTATTCTTAACAAGACATGTTGTTTCAGTAGGAATAACTGCCTCTTGCAACAACTCTTGTCTCCAGTCAGTGGTGTAGTGGTAAATTTACAACTGCAGGTGCTCATCATGGCAGCCCTCATAGGGACACCACCACCAAACATCTGTATCAGCCCATATCAATAAATGAGGAGCAGGTATTTTGTAAAATTAATGGTTTCTTAATTGCCCATTCATCATTCCAATCCACGTTTCCACTCCTTGCTGAAGTCAAGTAGACTTTCACAGGTTGCCAGTGAAGGTCTACAGAAGCTCCAGGTCCTACCCAGTTTCAGTCCCAAGGTCTGAACAGAACTTTAGCTGCATGGAAATATGTACTGTTCCAGATGGCCCAGTCCATTCAACGTTTCAAACAATTTATCAGTGTTTTTGTTCTACAAGCATCAAAAGGGGAAATCAGACTTAAATCTATTTGTTAAATAGATTTTTAGATAGATAGATGGCTTTATCGAGGAGATAAGTCCAAATTTAAACATTTGCTTAGTCATGAATTGACCTTGGCCAAGTCACCGTATGTATCTCTCTCTCTCTCTCTGTCACACACACACACACACACACACACACACACACAAACACACACACCCCTTTTCTTTCTTCATAAGGCATCACATTAGGGCACATTGGTTTTCAGTGAGCAGTTGGGATGGATGGACTAAAACAAAAACACAATAAAATAAAAATAAAAATTACTATTCTTTGTTTAGGTGACTAAAGTAATGAATAATGCATCTGTACTATTTCACATGTATAACTACATAGATTAACAGTACAAATCTATGAATACTGCATAATACATTAACACAATACAGTTACTGTGAATAACAATTCTTTCAATAGCCAGGGCATTAAAAAAGAAAAAGAAAACAAAGACCACTTTCCACATAGATTCAATTCTAAATGAAGTTTGGTCAGTCAGGAAACAGAACGTTAACAACATATAGGAAAACTGGTTCCCTAGGTATTTAAGCTCAATGCTGTAGAATGCTTTATAAGGCAAGGAAAATGGGACAAATTACAACATGCCACCTAAATAACAGCCTTGTAGAAGTCAATAACGTAACTACACCCTTGAATAATGTGTCCAGTTTTAATTTTGGCACTTGAGAAAGTGAGCATATAAAGGAGAAACTTTTCCCATGTGCAAATCCTCACCAAACCCCTGCTGTTTGAAAAATGCAGAACCTCTTGATAGCCTTTCAGTAGATAGTGACCTGTTTAAAAGGAATATATCAATTATCCATTTTATGCCTCAATGTTTTCTGCAGTAAATATGAATCTCTTGTTACTGGGTTGTGTTTGCAATAGACCAGTAAGCAAATTAAAAGAGTTAAAAGGAGAGAGCCCCTTGCTTTACAATGCAAATCAGCCTATTAAGACAGGCAGTCACAGAGTGATGAAGCAAAGGAAAGAAAGAAAAAGAGCACCTGCTTTAGTTCCACAGTGTGATCAATGGCATTCACCTTCCTGCTCCTGCTTAACTAGAATGCCGATCAAACCCAGAAAATGAAAAGCTTCAAAAGCGTTATCATCAAGTGTGTTTGTGTGCATCTTAGAGACCTTCCCCTCATTCCTTGCGAGTAACTGCTATTCCTGCAGAGTGGAATTAACACAAGACCAAACCAGGATGACGAATCCTCTGCCTTATGGGTCTTCATCTGATCCCTTAACATCTGTATTCAAAAAGGTTTTCTAAATACTACACAGGGACTAGCTCTGGAAAGGACTTAATGTTGTTTCCTTATTTAAGTTGCTGACACACCATCCATCCATCATCCAATACAACAAAATGTTAGCATATACCAAAAGGAAAAAAAAAACCTGTAACATGATTAAATGAAGGTATGCCTAAAATCAAACAGCAGTCTAAGGTTTATCACAAATTACTATGCCTGAGACAGTAACCATGCCATAACTTGTCATTCAGGATAGAACATTCAATAACTGGAATTAAATTGTCCTCTCTGCCATTTTTTTTAAAAAAATCTTTCTTTCTTGTTGTTGCACAGCACATTCTATAAAAGGAAAGCACCTAGAACAGACCTTTCACAAAATATCTCAAAGCCAAGTAGATGGCACACATCAATTATTCCTATTTTGTGAGCAAAGGTACACCAGTGTGCTTCAAGAAAGCTGTTGTTACCTTTGCAATTTGTGACAGGCTTCTTCTTCTTTTCTTTTTTCTTTTGGCAAGTCCAGAGAACAGGATCCAAGCGAATAAATTTGAATGAAAGGAGATTACTAACCCTTAAGAACCTTTTGACATTAGGTGCGGTGTCACAGTGCCACAGCCTATCTCAGGAAGTGGTGGCCTCTCCAACTTTAGAGGTCTTTAAACTGAGATTATACAACCACCTGCCAGGAAACATTAAGCATGGATTTTCTGCTTTGTCAAGGAAAAGCAGGAAATCCTGTCATTGGACTTGATGACTGTTGGATTCCTTCCAGCTCTAGAATTCTATTATTCCTTCATATAAAAAACACCTCTTCTTCATTGAGCTCAAGCCAGGAGCCAACATGACTGTCCTTCACTTGCTGCAGCTGTGAGAGGCAGGTCAGGATGAGAGAGAATTATGGCCCCAAGGTCACACAAGCAGTTTCATGGCTCTATGTCAGTGGAGACTAGGACATAGATCTCCAATCCGGCATGACAACCACCAGCACATACCAACCCTAGTCATCATTTAAACAGAATGAGGTGGCTGCCTCAAGTGGATGAAGCATTCAGCTGTGTGGGGTTACACCTTATATCCTATATTTTCCTAAGGTAGTTTGTCGCCATCAAATAGTGTGGTGCAAATTATTCCATCAACAGCATTAAACATTCAGTTGTTTGTCCAGGCAGTTTTTATCTGCAGAATGAGAAAAGGAAGGTTTGCAGTCTTGTCTTCACTATACCAAGTAACAGACCTTTGTCAGGAGCTGGGAGGGCAGATTTCTGTGGAAAAGTAGTTCTTAAGTTTCTTGCATTCATTCATTACTAAGTGAGTAAAGGATGCTCAGAATAAAGTACAGCTCTCTGGTGACATTCACTAATGATGCACCATAGGTTTTTAATTGCATTACAATAATCCAGATCATGTAACTGATACTTTACTTTTCCTGGTGAAGGTAGTTACACATTTTCTTTTACCCCGCTCCATTTTGTTTCTCAACCCTTTCCTTATGTGCTGTGATAAATGGGACTCTATATAAGTCTCACAGGAAATGGAGAAAAGAGGGTGGCGGATGGTGAAATGCACCTGCCACACCTCCCACCTCACCAAGAAACATACAGACACATGCATATTATGTGTTGTGGCCTGGTACACATTTGTACACAAACAACCATATGATAGAATGTATAGGCATTCTAACAAAGCACAATGCCCTCAAGCAGAAATGTTGAATTCATTGTTATGTCAGATCTGTGGCTTAACAGGGTATAGAAAATTCATGAGATTTATTTTTCAAACCTTACCGCCACCCCCCCCCCCAACACAAGGCAGCCAATAGTTATTAGTTTTCTATTTGGTCAATAGTCAAGAAATATGTTGCATCATTTATTTATTTAGAATATTTTTATTCCTGCCTATATCTTACAATCTCAGGGCAGAGTACAGCAATAAAAAATATAAAATCAATTCGGATGTTAAACATTTCAAAACATTTAAAACATTAAAACTATATACAAGCATTAAAAATGAATAACAACAAGGAAGTCTCCACATCCTACGGCCTGAATCCCCCAAGGCCTAGGTGAATAACCATGTTTTATCTATTGTCAAAATGAGGTTAATGTAAGCACCAGTTGAGCCTGTAAGGGGAGACTATTCTATAACTGGGATGCTACGGACACGAAAGTCCTCCCCCATGTCTCCATATAGCGCATTGTTCTCCATGGTGGGACAAGGAGGAGCTCCTCCATGTGTGGATCTTAGCTTTATTTCAATATTTTTTAATTTTGATAATGGCTGGGGGGGGCAGGGTCAATTTGTAGTCAGACTTCAGATGAGGAATTCTGTCCTGAATACATTTCAGTGTAGTCAGATTTCAGTGTGACATCCCACTTTACAAACCACTCCACTTCCAGATAATGTGTCAAACATGGAGATATAAAGACAAATACTATTGCATACTTGCTGTGTATTGTGGAGAAGAAGAGTGACCCCCATGCATTCCTTAACAGACAGAGACCTTGGGTCTCAGCAGCTATATATCTATCATTACTCTCTTAAGCACTAAAATTCCCATTAAAAGAAATAAGATGCCTTAAGGTGTGTAAGTCTGAATAATATTACCTAGATAACATACTGTAGCTTCCAATCTCTTCCTTACTCCCCACCCTGCTGAAATTGATTCATGGTGATTGAAAATGCCCAGTGACATAATTTTGAAGCCAGCAAAATAGGATTGTTTCGAAAGTGTGTAGATTGAGAACTCCAAATACATATTTTTCTCTCTACTAAATCAAGGTGGGAATGACATATTTTTCTTAGAAAAAGAAGCAGCAGGAGGAGGGGGAGAGGAATACCCTAATAAATAGAACATTTGTCTCTTCAAGACTGGAACAGAATTAGCCACAATAGAATTCCCACTCTTTAATTGAGAAGCCAAGTATTGTTGCAAATATATTTAATTTCATTAAGAATACCATTGCATATCTCTGTCTCATATTTCTGTAACTGACCTTCTTGGTGACTTCCTGTCCGCATTTCTGCTGTTCTCAAGACCCTAGTCTTTCAACCCTCACAATGGTTGTTTCTAATGTTTTCTAACCATTGCAGGATCTTCACTTATAATGTAAAGCTCTCTAAGGCTCTAATTTTTAAAACCTCACCTTAGGACTCTTCCCTTCAAAGGAACACCTAAATCTCTCATCTCCTAGCTAATGGAATCTCATAAACATTTTGGACATAGATGTTATTGTTTCCCTGTTGTACAGGCAAGACTATGTTAATTTCTCAGTTCTTCAGAAGTTACAAAATGTAACACTGGCTATAGAAATTGGCTTCTTGTAATGCCCACCTCACCTTTACTAATTAAATCAGTCAAGACCATTAGCATCAAAAAGAAAGGTGCTGAAAGACCATGGAGCCATAACCATAGAGTTCGTTGGAACCAAGGTCCAAGATCCAGAGAATCCTGCTTGGGATTTTCAATCAGTGGCCTCTAAGCCATTCTTCTCAAAATTGATAGTTCAGTCTGTCTGTTAGATTAAAAAGACTTTGATTCAGTCCCAAATCATATTCAGAAACTAATCTAAATAAACCACATGTGCAGGGAATGGGGGGAGTGAGTGAGTCTGGTCTCCTCTGCCATCTCCCTAACCATGTGGCAAAGCAATAGGCTGAAGGGTAGAAGCTTCTCTGTGTGTGAAGATGCTCCACACATAGGGAAGCATGGGTTTCTGATTCCATAGATAGCCACCACACACAAAAGAGGCTGTCCTCTTCAGACTCTTGTTGAATGATTAGGGAGTGAAGGAAGCTAGTATGCTCTCCTCTACATACATTTACCTGAACTCAATAACACAGCACCTCAATATGGAGCAAGGTTCTCCAAGTCCATTAGGTTCCTTTCCTGAGGACACACTATGACTTATAAGCTTCTTGTAAATGTAAGGACAGGGCTTTCTAAGACTCAGATATCCTTTCTTTCTTTCTTTCTTTCTTTCTTTCTTTCTTTCTTTCTTTCTTTCTTTCTTTCTTTCTTTCTTTCTTTCTTTCTTTCTTTCTTTCTTTCTTTCTTTCTTTCTTTCTTTCTTTCTTTCTTTCTTTCTTTCTTTCTTTCTTTCTTTCTTTCTTTCTTTCTTTCTTTGAGCTAATTCCTAGTCCCTATGGTGATGAAGACATGTTTAATAAAAGTATACAGGTAATACCAGGCATTTGGGCAGCTCAGAGAATTACTGTACATTTACATGGTCAAGGGCAAGGCTTGAGCTCCTTGTGACTAGCCAGTTCCCCAAAGCCTGAATAAATTAGGGCAAACAAAAGGAAGTACGCCAAGCTGCATACAAGATGCAACATACACATGCCAAAACATTTAGACTGTAATTTTGCCTACACTTTAATTACGTGCTCTTAATCTGTTTACTGAGAAAGATATGAGATGTGTTAGGGGGCAAAAAGGCACAGTAGTGAACTATAGAGTCTACTATGGTAGAGTCAGTACCAATTTGTTCCCCGGGAGCACATACAAATACTTCCTAGCATTGCTTATAAATTAACCCTTTACATGAGCATGCATTTTAACTAACCTAAAAGCCAACACCTGGATTGATATGCTCCAGCACCTTCTGTTAAATTCTCTGATATTCTCATTATCAGCTATTTCTTTCAGCTATATATTCATTTATGTATTGGGGAAACAGTTTATTTATTTGGGTAACTTGCCTTTCTCCCTGTGATGGTCCAGACTTCCCCCAAATATGAGAGAACATAACTCACAGTAATATTAAATAAAAGGAGGATGGAGTTAAAATGCAAAACAGGATAAACAAGAAAGAATTAAAATCCCAATTTAAAAAAACCAGCAACAGAACCATGTCCTTAACAAAAGTACTGATATGAAGCCAGTTTTCAATTGCTATGTATATTTTTACTGGCAAGTGGAAGGGCAAGAGGCAGTGTAATATAGTGTGTAGAGCATTGCACAAAGAGTCAGCAGATCTGGGTTCAAATTCCTGCATGGCCATGGAAAGACACCAGGAGTGGCAATCATAAACTACATCTTGAACA
Source organism: Pogona vitticeps (assembly GCF_051106095.1). NCBI lineage: Eukaryota > Metazoa > Chordata > Lepidosauria > Squamata > Agamidae > Pogona > Pogona vitticeps. The sequence goes on from NC_135785.1 coordinate 137,052,308, forward strand.
TCTCATATATCTTCAAAATCCTTTCAGGGTTGCCAGAATTGACTTGACAGTATTAGAAATAACACAACAAAACGAAACAAAAAAGGGGGGAAGGGGGAGGGGAGAAAGGTAACTAGTCTTTTAGTTTCCTGAACCTCCAGAGAATTTCTAAGAGCTTGTTATTGTTCAGATAACCAGTAGCTATACTAGTCTACTGTCTGGATAAACATCTGAAATTTGTGTACTGAATTTGGGAAGAGGTGTTTGGAGTGTTAAGCAACTGCATATGGCAGAGATACCTTGGGTACCGGGACAAGGGGTGCCTTATCCCAAAACTTCAGGGAGTTTTCTCTTGTCCTGTTCAAGAGCCATCCTTGTCTTTTAGCAATTCTTAATGTTAATGGATCATTAGAAATCATGTATGAGAATATTTAGCATAAAAATTAATTACAAGCAGCACTCTTCCCTATGAGTAAATGAAAAGCCCTAACTTAACTTGAATAGAAAACTGCAATTAAAGCAACTCTCCAAAAGCCATCATCCCATGTTGATTCACACAAAGACAAAATCTTTAATACATTAAAGTAAACAAAAATGCAAAGAGATCTGGATTGCTCCCTAGTGTTCCCAATTCAAAGCCTTTCCCTGATAGATTGTCAAAATACTTAGCAGATGTTTACTATTATGCTTTGGGATGACACAAATAGGCCCAGGAGCCTTATAGCTAAAATCTTGCTTGTATAACAGGGGAGGGGGTATCTGTATTTTCTCTTCTGTTTAGTAGCCATGCATTGTTTCAACTATGCTGCTTAGATTTTGAGAGAATATTTTTCTGAGATTAGCAGAAAAGGAACATGGAATGTACCACATATAACAAATAGATTCATATTTATTTGTTTCCAGTTTATCAGTGCCTGTCACCTTAACCTTAAGGTTGGCAATCACAACTCAAGGTGTTAAGAAACAAGCCTTGTGAAGAAGTGGATGGAGAGGTAAAAGACAGGCGGATCCACATTTCTTTCACAAAAGCATCCACATGGAGTTGATGCAAGCACCACAGATTTATCTGTCATTTCTTCCTTCTATGGCTCTTTTGTTGTAAGATTGGAAAGAATGCTTGTTAATTCTTCACTGTGGTTGACTTAGGCTGTCTTCACATGATAAGAAACTTCAATGAGGAATTTTAATGTACTGTAAACCTCTGCCTCCAGCCAAGAGCAAGATGAAGAGCAACAAGTCTCTAGTGATCAGTTCCTTTCCAAAGCAAAGTGTCCACCTATAGAAAGTGGAGTGGCTGTCTGTAAAGAGAGATGGAAGCAACTCTTCCACTTCTTAACCAAAGCTTCAGTCATCCAGTTTAGAGTAATTCACACAATTTGTGCAATGTGCAAATTGCATAATTTTGCACAAAATGAACAATTGTTCTGTAGAAAGGCATTTTCCCCACAAAGTCTGATTAGTCAATGTGAGAATTCTGTCAAGAATCCTCACCAGTGTGGAGAAGCATGTTGCATCTCATGTCTCATCCTCCTGTGACAAAAAGAAAAGAAGTAAGAATGTGCAAATACTACTTTTGTTCCCACCATGTCTCCATCTATTAAGACCTGGGAAGGCCCTGTTCAAAGTTCCATCATCTAGTTATTATATTATATTATATTATATTATATTATATTATATTATATTATATTATATTATATTATATTATATTATATTATATTATATTATATTATATTATATTTAGGGTACATGTCATTCAGTTTTTCTATTATTTAATTATTTTATTTATTTATTTATTTAATTTATATGCCGCCCACACTACCCAAAGGTCTCTGGGCGGCTTACAGCATTTAAAATACAATAAAGATATGTACAATTAAAATACAATTAAAATACAATTAAAATTGCCATCAGACCCACAGCTAATATTATTTCAGTTAAAAAGCCTTCTGGAACAGGAAGGTTTTGACCTGGCGCCGAAATGTCATCAGTGTCGGCGCCAGATGAATCTCAGTTCCATAGTCTGGGGGCAGCTGCCGAAAAGGCCCTTTGTCTGCAAGCCGTCCCTCTTACCTCCTTGAGGGACGGCTCTTTCAAAAGGGTCCCCTGGCTAGATCTTAACTGCCGGGTAGGCTCATATGGAAGGAGGCGGTCCTTCAGGTATCCAGGGCCCAAGCCGTTTAGGGCTTTATATGTCAAAACAAGCACTTTGAATTGGGCCTGGGCAGCAACTGGTAGCCAATGTAACTTATACAGAATCGGCTTGATATGTTCCCTGGCGGCCATACCACTCACCAGCCGCGCCGCTCGATTCTGAACCAGTTGCAGTCGCCGGACCGTCTTCAAAGGCAGCACCACGTAAAGCGCATTGCAGTAATCTATACGGGATGTTACCAGTGCATGTGTAACTGTCATGAGACTCCGCTCGTCCAGGTAGGGCCGTAGCTGGTATAGTTTCCGCAGCTGGAGGAAGGCGCCCCTGGCCACCGAGTCCACCTGGGCTTCCAGTGTTAGACTGGGGTCCAGGAGCACCCCCAAGCTGTGGACCCTGTCCCTTAGGGGGAGTGTAACCCCATTCAGAGCAGGGAGATGGCCCTCCAGCCTGTCTGGCGAAGCACCCACTAACAGCACTTCCGTCTTGTCTGGATTGAGTTTCAATTTATTGACCTTCATCCAGTCCATTATCAGGTCCAGACACGAGTTCAGCACAGAAACCGCCTCACCTGGATTGGTGGAAAACGAGAGGTAGAGCTGAGTGTCGTCAGCATATTGCTGACTCCTCAGCCCAAACCTCCTGATGACCTCTCCCAGCGGTTTCATGTAGATGTTAAACAGCATGGGGGACAGTATTGAGCCCTGAGGAACCCCATGACATGAATGCCATGGGGCAGAGCAACTGTCCCCCAGCGCCACCCTCTGGACACGGTCAGCCAGGAAGGAGCGGAACCACTGTAAAACAGTGCCCCCAACTCCCAACCCAGCCAGCCTATCCAGAAGGAAACCATGATCGATGGTGTCGAAAGCCGCTGAGAGGTCCAGGAGTATCAACAGGGTCACACTCCCCCTGTCTCTCTCCCGGCAAAGGTCATCATACAGGGCGACCAAGGCAGTCTCTGTACCAAAATCCGGCCTGAAACCCGATTGAAATGGATCCAGAAAATCCGTTTCATCCAGCAGCGCCTGGAGTTGCCCAGCCACAACCCGCTCCAACACTTTGCCCAAATAAGGGAGGTTCGCTACTGGTCGGTAGTTAGCCACCAGCCTTGGGTCCAGGTTTGGCTTTTTAAGGAGTGGTCGAATTACCGCCTCTTTCAAGGTGGTAGGGACCACTCCCTCTCTCAAAGAGGTGTTCACGGCCTCCTGGACCCAGGTACGAACCCCCCTGGCTGATCTTCTAATTAGCCAGGATGGGCAAGGGTCGAGTGGAGTTGTGGTAGAACGTACAGATCCAAGCACCCTGTCCACATCCTCAGGTCTCAACAATTGAAACTCATCCATTAATACCTGACCAAAGCACGGTGCGCTGGGCACATCCTCTGATTCTGCAGTAACTGTGGAGTCCAACCCACTGCGAATCTGAGCGATTTTTTTTTCCTCAAAATGGATGGCAAACTCATCACAGCAAGCTGATGAGCAGTCCAGGACCTCCACCGGATTTCCCGGTTGAAGAAGATCCTGGACCACCCGAAACAGCTCGGCTGGGCGACATTCTGAGGAAGCAATACGGCTGGAGAAATATATTAGAGCTACCATGCTCAGGAAAATTCACAAAAGCTGAAAAACATGAACAAAATAATGTTGTTTAAGAATAAAGTAATTGAAATAATAGTAAAGTGAAGACAAACAAATAATCTAAGCAAACATTCTGGAGGCATCAGTGAAATGTTTTCCCTCTGCACACATCTCCAAATTCTTCTTTCACCTTCCTTGAAGCAGAATTTGGTTCCTACCTTGGAAATGCTTCCTAATTAATTTCATAAGTGTTATGTCCTGTCAAGGAGATTCCAGCTTAGGGTGACCCTAGCAGGGCTTCCAAGAGACATGAGATATTGCCAGCCCCTGCAAGTTTCCATGGCCAAGTGAGGATTTAAACCCAGCTCTCAAGCATTCTAGTCTGACACTCTATTTACTCCATTACACCAGCTTCCTAATTTTATGGGTTTTATCAAATCCTTTTAATCTCTTCAGGTACTTTTTTCATGGTTTAATTCAGTAAGATCTCCCAAATTTACCTTTAAAATCTTCTTTATAAAAAAATCAGAAGTGATTCTGTTCCTGAACATAATGTCCTCCTGACTTCTATAATTGTGCTGAATGCTATGACATCATATAATACAAAAGAAATGCTGAAAAGGAATATCTCATTTTGGCAGCAATGGATGGTAGCTAAAATTTACCATCTATACTTTCTACCAGATGGATGGTGAAATTGAAGTCCCAGCCTCCATTAAAAGCAGCTGTTCTGACAGTTGTTTCTCTCAAATCCCTTGACACTGTTGCTCTGTGATGAGAAATGTTTTGATTCCCTCGCTCCACCACAATGGAAAAAGATAAAGAAACACAAGAGATCCACATTCTGTTCCAGGATTTCTTTCTGATTATACTATTAAAAACCTGTCACTGCAGATTTTGACATACAGTTTATGGAACAGGTCCACTGTTTCAGTTCCATCAGGTACAATGAGTGGAAACAGCTTATTTTTCTCAGTAACTTTTATATATAATATATACCTAGGGATACAACATATTCATGGGGATGCTGAAAATACTGTGATTTTCAACTTGCTATGTGAAAAGGGGCACATCTACTATTTCAGATAAATGTGAAAAAAGGCAGCAGGTTTGAGAATATCATTGTGCAGAAAGAGGGGTTGGAAATGATAGGCTGGATGTACAAGTAAGTGAGCTGTGCATGCCATAATGTATTCTAGTTTTCTATGCATTTGAATAACCAACATTGTGTGCAATTAACCCAACTGCAAATAATGTGATGAAGAAAAATTATTTCAAACTACATTGCAAAAAATCTCATTCTGCAGATAAGATTTTACAAAATGTGTCAAAGTGAGCAAATAAGCAGAACTGAGTGTGGAAATACAAGGGGAGATTATCGACAGAGCTTCCCTAGAATATCCAGGCAGCATCAAAAGAGAAAGAAAATACGCTGATGCCAATCCATTGGAATGTTCTCTTGTATACTGCACAGTTGTTGGTGTGTGTATTTTTTTTTAAAAGTCTAGATAAATAGACTTTTCTTCTACATAAACTGTGCTCTTCATATGTTGAGATCAGGTCAAATTGTTGGAAAGGTGCACCTGGTGTGAATTAAAAACTGTTTCAACGTATGTTCAAAGTGATTTAAATGTCAAAGCACAGTTGTACTGAGTCCTAGTAACTTAGCATACATTGTGTGATAAGGAAAGAGGTTTGGGAATAACGAGCCATTTTATCTGATATTCCTAACTTCAGGGAAGAGTTTTTGCCAATATATGTCTAAAATAGCTACGCATATACACAAAGGAAAGTAATATACAGATATTCAAGGAAGCCCAGTATATTCAAAAATATTTAAAAAATCCTTGGGGGAGCCTTCCCCCACAATAATTCATTCCCATAAGAATTCAGTGGCATGGAAGCTTGAAAGAATTGGGGGGTGGGGAGTTGTAATCGGTTGAAATTTGAGATGGAATGGAAGGCCTGGAAAGAAAAGGAGAAAGCTGTGCATCAACAAATTGCCACAAACTTCAAAGAACTGAAGCAATTCTGTAAAGAAGAGTGGGCCAAAATTCCTCCACAATGATGGGAGAGATTGATAAAGTCAAATTATTACTTCAAGTTATTGGTGCTATTTACTCCATTACACCAGCTCCCTAAGCTGCTGGGAGTGGCTCGGCTTCCAGCGGCCGGTGGCGGCGGACCTCCGGATACCTTCCAGGGCTTCTCCACTGCCATGGGAAGCTGCTCGGAGGTCCCCCTGCCCACCTACGATGGTGCTTCGGAGGCACTATCGGTGGTGGTGGGACCTCCAAGATGCCTCCCATGGTGGTAGAGAAGCCCTGGAAGGCATCCGGAGGTCCCCCGCCACTGAGAGCCAAGCCATGCTGGGCAATCACGGGCATCCTCAGACTCCCAGGAGCCCAAGCATGGCCGGGATCACCTGGCACAGCTCAGCTCCTAGCGGCGGCGGGGGCGGCGATGGCGGACCTCTGATGCCTTCCAGGGCTTCTCTTCCGCCGTGGGAGGCTCCTTAGAGGCTCTCCCACTGCTGATAGTGCCTCTGAAGCACTATCGGCAGCGGGGGGCCTCCAAGAAGCCTCCCATGCCGCTGGGGAAGGCCTCCAGAGGTCCCCCCTGCCAATGCAGGCTTTCCCAGGGTGGACTGGGCCTACCAGGGGAGGACTTCCCCGGTAGGCCCAGTCTACCAGGCTTTCCCCCACCCTGGGAATGCCTGCGTTGGCGGCGGAGCTCCGAGAGGCCTCTGGCACCAGCGCCAAAGCCCTCGGAGTCCTCTGGTGGTGGCAGGGGACCCCTGGAAGGCTTCGGAAAGGTAGGTTCCCTTTTAAAAAAATTTGGGGGGGGAGTTTTCTTGGGATTAAATGGATTAAATGGTTTTCAATGCATTCCTATGGGGGATGCATTTTTGACCTACAGACTTTTCAACCTACTGGGCTCATTTAATTAGCAAGGGGGGTATAATTTCATTTACTGGGCTCATTTAATTAGAGAGGGGAGTTTTAACACCCTGGAGCTGCGTGGCTGGCATTGCCCTCCCGGTTCCGGAGGATGTGAGGCAGCTTTGGTGACGTGTTAAAAGAGGGAGGGTGAGCGGCTACTTAAAGGGACACTCGCCCCCGGTGCGCCCTCTTTCTTGCTCAGGCACCCACACGCCTGCCCTCTTTCTAGTGTGATTTGTGGTCACCATAAGGGGCCGGATAGGAATTTTTGAACTTCATCCTGATTGGCTGTTGGATGGGGGGATGTTTCGCCTATCCCACATTGGAGAAGGGTTCATTAACACTTGATTGGTGATATTCTCGGTCACACTGGCGGGTAGTGAGGAAAAACAGTTTGTCTTGGTGTGTCCCATTGGTAATTATGGTAAGCCAACAGCGCATCCAACCTCCCGGCTCTGCGGATCGTGTGATTACAGAGCCGGCAGCGGGAAGATGCGCTGGGCCTCTTCCAGACCCGCCCATTGACTGTTAGGGGTATCGTGGATACCCTGCATTTTCCTGCTTCCGCATTACCGCAGGCCCCTTCATTTGATGAGGCCAGCGATACATATAATTGGATTTGATTTAGTAAAGTGTGGCCCATATTTTAATCCATATCTTTGTCTCGCATCTTTATTCTGGGACCTGGGTGGGCAAATGTGCATTGGTGTGTTCGGCAAATGGCTGGTTCCAGGGTTAGTGACACCCCTCCCAAGCAATTCTCTGTGTGACTGTCTGCACAGGGAAGAAAGGAATGGCATAAACTGCTCTGAAATAAATGGCTTGAATTTTTCCAGCCTTATCTTGAAATCAACCTTTACCTTGTATCGAATAATAAGAGAAGCAAGGCAGCCTTCCCTCTCTTTCTCTGAACCTTACTGAGCAGTCACAGTTGCACTACCTGATCTGCACCAACCAGGACAGAAGAAACAATTATCCATGCACAAGGACACCTTTGAAAAATGACAGTAAATTAGATAATTAGATATACACTTGTTTCTGACAGTTTGATTAGTTTTAATGAGGACCATCATAAATCTGTTTGCAAAACAAAGGTACATTGTGCTTTTACAAAACCCATGTAATGTTGTCTTGCAGAGGAAGAAAAGAAAGGCTGTCACTGAAAAAAATAAGAATAAAAATTGAAAATATGGCAAAGATCATTTTCAGGTCTCATTATATTTATATATATTACGCAATAGAGGCTGTTGGGGGCACAACACATTTATTGTTACCAGTTCAGACAAGAAATAAATTATCACACTATGGTGAGGGACAGAGAGAGAGAGAGAGAGAGAGAGAGAATGAGAACAAACCCTCCAATGTTCCACAGTTTTTTCCACCACTGTATGAAGAATGAAGACCTAATCCTTTTCCAGCTATTATTGTGATTACTTAAACAGCACAAGAGAGCAAGCAAGAGAGCACCATATTTCTGACACAGTTTTACTAGTTACAAATAGCAGAAGGGTGTAAATTGCTATACATGGTTTGATTCTACATCATCTGTGATTGTTGCCTAGGCAACCAATAGAAGGCCAAATCTGGCAGAGTTTGAAATCAGCACAGTTAATGCAGAGAGTATAAACGGGACACAATTCAACCTAAAGGATTAAACCCATTGGGTATGGAGATGGGACTCTGAGACAGTGTCTCTAAATAAGACTCACAGAGTATGCTTGCTGCTGTCTGAACCAAAGAGAAGCTCCATTTTATATTTTCCAGATAAGATATTGATTGTACACAAATATTACAACCTTTGACTTTGAGACTCAGCAATAAAGTAAGGTACACATTTATAAACCGGTGCATACTTGCAACAAATGGATAGTGAGATGCCAAATGGCATACAATAAAAAAGTGAATAATATTTTTGCAAATGCATCTTAAATCCATCATAGAACTTCATGAAGTCAGCAAAAGAATAAGAGGTGTTCAAAGTTATAATGGCACAAAACTGCACAGTTGGAAGTTTCCACCAAAAGGCATCTAGTCCAAACACTTGCCAATATAGGAATCATGTCCAAATCCTCCAATGTCAACAGTGACCCAATTCCACAAGAATCTGTATTTGCAATTTGGCTATGCATAATAACTAGGAACATGCACTGTCTTCAGATACATGGGCAAAAGCAGACTGAGAGTGTGACTACGTTGGAGAGCTGAACTGGAATGATTCGGCTTTACTGTGATTTGATCCACAACTTAAACTGGTTTAAAACTATATATCACAAGAGATCAGTAATTCCTGCATGTGTTTCTTGAAAGTAAGGGAAGGTAGTGACTTTTGAGTGGTGGGAGGGAGGGAATCCCAAATGGAATCATTCTGAGTTGTGAATCATGATGTATTTTGCAAAATTACTGTTCACACTTTTGATACTCTGTATTCTGAGACTATGAAGTACATTTTCCATGTTATTTTTCAGTTGAAAACTTTTTCAAAGCTTTAAATGAGAAAGCAGTTTCACAGAAAACTACTCATTGTGGTTTGCTTTAACATGTCCCTGCCCCCCATACATCACACCCACACAGGTAGGAAACTGTTGCATTACAGGCACACAAACACCATCTTTACAACATCTGCAAGGGGAAAAGCCACACTGAGTTTTCCCATTATGAAAAAGTTGTAGCCCTCTAAAGACAAAGAAAAAAAAAAGCCAGATTGGCAGCAAATAGGCTGGACCAATTCAAATCAACATTGTACAGTGGTGCCTCGCTTGATGAGGATAATCCGTTCCAACAAAATCGTTGTTAAGCGATATTCTCATCAAGTGAAATAAAAAATCCAATTGAAATGCATTGAAAACCCATTCAATGTGTTCCAATGGGCTGAATAACTCACCGTCCAGTGAAGATCCTCCATAGGGCGGACATTTTCTGCTCCCTGTCTTGTGAAAAAGCCTTCCTAAACACAGTGGGGAGCCATTTTGAACCCCGACTATCAGCTGTTTTTGATCATCATAATGTGAAGAATCGGTTCCCAAAGCAGGGAACCGATCATCGCAAAGCGAAAAAACCCCATTCAAACATCGTTTTGCAATTGCAAAAGCAATCACAAAAACTTCATTGTGAAGTGGATTCGTCATCAAGCGGGGTAAGCATTAAGCAGGGCACCACTGTACATCATGAAGACAGTTTTGAATTTTTTTAAAAAAATCAAATTAAACCATTTTATAAGCAGAACAAATTCCATGGCATTTGACTATGTAGTTGCTCTCTGAATGAAGTCTATTACTGCAATTTCAGAGTTAACTATGGCCTAGAGCAGGGGGCTGTTCTTCCCACCAGGCAAAGCAACACCACAGTGAATTCTTCACATCCCATGCAGCCACAGGGTTAATAAGGTGGTCAGCAATCTGAAGAGATGAAAGGGAAATCCAAAAGAATAGAGTAGATTGAATTGCTGGTGCCAAAGAAGATAAACTAGAATTGAGCTTCCCCCTCCCCAAACCCTATAACACTCAAGATCTCCCCTGGCCCCGCCAACCCTCAATATACTAGGAAGGCCTGAGGCTGACATCACCACATGTTATACCTCCCCTTCAGCCACACTCCCAAACATTTCACTGAATGGCAAGATATAGAGGAAGACTTGTGTTATTGTTTAGGTAACTTTTTTGAGTTTTGGAGTATTCTCCCCCCTCCCTTTTCTGTCACTCTCAGCTTGTTGCATCAAATTTTACTGGAAGATTACTATACCATTCATTCTCTCTCTCTCTCTCTCTCTCTCGCTGTCTGTCTGTCTGTCTGTCTGTCTGTCTGTCTGTCTGTCTGTCTCTCTCTCTCTCTCTCTCTGTGTAGACTCCCCTGTTATAGCCATTTGTGTTTCTCCTCATTATTTTTTTCCCAATGGATATTCACAAAAGCACAGATAAAGTCATGTTCCCAAGAAGAGGCTGGGTTTGCACTTCTCTAAAACAGTACCAGGCATCTTGGTTCCAGTCCGTATGCCCTTTACCTGGGTACAAAAAGGGTCAGGAACCTCTGATGATAACTGATAGTCCAAATCTCTCATAGATGTGTACAGTAAATTGGAACCTCTACGTGTGTGTGTAACTTTCCCAGAAGAAAACTATGGTCGATGACATCAAAGGCCACAGAAAGATCCAGGAGGAACAACAGGGCTACACTCACCTGTCTGCCTACTTTAGGAGATCATCTTGCAGGGCAACCAATGCTATTTCAGTACCATGCTGTGCTCTAAACGCCAATAAAACACATCAAGATGATACATTATACATTTCTTCCAAAAACATCTGCAAGTATGAAGGCAAACATGATCCTCGTCATGTATTCATTTCTATGCTTGATGATCTACTCTCTGTTTGTATAACAAAGGAGACACTAACTAATGCAAGATGAGGGCTATTGAAACCGGACAGAATATTAAAAATGTGCCATTATTTATTTGCATAGGTGAAAACTAAAACATAACACCATCATAAGAAACACATACTTAACTAAGGAGCCTCCTTAACTCTAGAGCCTCTGGTGGGACATGAACTGAGCACAACACACAGCCTTCAACTGATTACTTACTACACATAACAGACAGAATAGAGGGTATAACACACTAGGCTCAAGGGACAGGGTGCAGCAAACACCCATGTTCATACCAAGGCAATAAAAGAGAATATGGGCAGAGAAAACAAGAAGCATAGTCATGGTGGTATAAATATACCAGATGGGCGGGATATAAATCAAATAAATAAATAAATAAATAAATAAATAAATAAATAAATAAATAAATAAACAATGGTTTCCAATTTAAAAAAACCCATGGTGAGATTTGGTATTTTACAGGTGTTTCCTCATGATATTTGCTCAATTTCTCATGTCTTCCTTCTTAGCTGCAAGGAAGATTTTGAACTAACTAGTCTTGTGATAACTATATTTGAAGAATTCTGATTTATTTAATCCACACTTTGAGAAGAAAACCACTATTTGATCATGAACCAAATTTAAATGAAGACCACCATGTGATCACCATAATTTAAACTTTGCTTCCGAAAGCTTTACCCTGTGGGAAACTGGAGATATTGTAGTCCATAATGCCAAAAGCAGAAACATTTGTTCCCTTTATTTTGTGCACCAACAGAAGGAGATCAGAGTAGGGAGCCATGGATGCCAGGCTGACACTAGCTCAGGGTAAGAGTAGGATGCCATGGTTTTCCATTACACTTCATTTGACCCATACAAGGCATTTAAGAGACCAGGAAAAGCTAAAAAATCTTGCAGCTATTTAACAAAATGAAAGGAAATATTAAGAGAAAGTATTTAAAAAGTAGTAACAGAAAACATTTTCAAAAGAATTAATAACTGCTATTCATATAGAACATGACACAAAAAAGGACAGGATCATTGAGACATAAACTCCTTGTTTCCAAAGAGACAAACTCAACTCCACCTACTATACAGCATCACTTGTTTCTACAACCCTATGGGGAGGAGAAGTGACCACATTCAAGACACACCCCAACTTTCCCACATTCTTTGCTTTGCCCTCAGTATTGCAATATTGATCAGCAAGATCTAAAGGGGTGTGTATCTCCATTTGATTTTCCTTGATAAACAAATATATAAAGTGAATGAGGTTAGATACAGTCAGACATTGCTGTACAATGCACTGAGGTTAGAAACAGGAAGGACTGGGACAATGAGGCAGGGCTTATATGCTCAGGGCTTGTGTGTATGCATAGGAAGCTTAAAGCATGATCAAATACCCCCCCCCAAAAGAACCCCAAAATTGGACCTGTGTTGAAACCATGCTGAGTTTCATGTTCACCCAACAAATTCCAACAAAGTTCCCTCTGACTCATTTCATTTTCTTAGGAAGCAACTTAAAATAAACAGAGGGCTGTTTATTTTAGCACACTGTTTTCTTAATCAGTTTAAGCCCATTGTGAACCTTACAACCAACTTCAAAGGGGAATCTCTCCATGCATACTTGATTTCAGAAAACAAGCTGAAAGTATGTAGCCTCTTAAATGAGTACATTAACAGAAGAGATGCATTTCAACTACTAAGTAGAAAAGTAGGAGATGCCTGAAAAACTATGTGACTTGAGTCGGCTAAAATTAAAAGGCTACATATTGTTGGTTTTTTGAAAAATGTAGACAAGCTGTTAGTTATAATTTTTTTTATTACTGAATTATTTTATGCAACATATATTTGCAACATAAAATTGAAGAGCCACACATGGCTGGTACACGATTATGAGTTTATGCATTCATCTTCAAAATCTGAGAAACATAGCTGTCATTGCTTTTGTTTAAAAAAAGTTTCTAAAACTCAGTTTGAAAAGATGACTATGTGGCAGTAATATATGCCAATAAATAAGATTTATATTCCAAAACCCCAAATGAATATCAAGAAGCTCAAATTAATTATTTTTCTTTAAATCTTTCTAAGCTCATTTAAGGATTTTAAAAACATCCAGTCATTAAAAGATTCCCCCTCCTCTCTTTGGCTTGTTTGAAGATAGTGACCCCAGAATACTACTCACTGTAGTAATGGTAGGACCATTAACTGAATTTATTGATATATTCTTATCATACTAACTAGATGGATCATAATACTCTCTTTATATGTATACTACACCAGACAGCTTTATGGAACCAGCACCCCAGAAGTAGAAAGTCTATGAAAACCTTTATCAGGGGCCAAGAAGCACAAAAATGTAATTATCCAGATTCATAGGCTTTGCTACAATAGACTGAGCCACTGTAGTGAGGTGCATAATTTTGATGGGTCTAAAGGCCAATTTTCTTCCTCAAGCCATTGCCAGAAAGAGGAAGGAAGGAAGGAAGGAAGGAAGGAAGGAAGGAAGGAAGGAAGGAAGGAAAAGTAGCAAAGCATAGCAAAAATGTCCAATAATTTCAGCAGTGATTACAAAAAAAAAAACCCATCATCAGATAAGATATGAAAAGTACAGAGCTTAATGCATGATAAAGCTGTCTCCACTTAAAACAATAAAGACTTATTATCATAGCAGGTAGCATAAAGCACAGCATGAACATGTTAAGTCATGATGATCAATTCATGATGATGAATCAAGATGGATGGTGTATTTGTTCTTCCTTACTATCTATCTTAAATCCCATCATCCCACCAACCACAGGCCCACAGATCAATCAATTATATAACCTTTCAAAATTGGCCCTAGCTGTAACAGCTAAGTTATTTTAATTAGCTCCACTTCAGGTGCAAGGAATGTTCAAGATTAGGATGCTCTGCTTCTTCTCTTATCTTGAGACAATAGTACTAAGCATTCCATATTCTCAAAACACGCAAGCCCAGCTGGCACTTTTTACAATGTTTTAAGACTTGATGTTAACCTTCTAATTGCTCTATAGGTGTAACAGACATGCTGTTAACTCCATAAACCATAGTTCCTTCACAATCTCACAAGCAAGGAGACAAGTGCAATTTCTTGCCTTCATAAGAAGCAAGGCTTTAGATCTCTATTGTGCAAGCCAAAGCCTTGTGGATACCCATTACAGGGCGGATAATGTAGTATAAGCTTCTAAATGCAAAACTTTTGCCTCCTTTAGTTTGACTCTGTGTCATCAATCATGCCAAAACAACAGCTGCATCATAATCAACAGCAAAACTGTAGCCTAGCCAGGGAGGTTCAGCGTGGGTTAGGGTTGCTATTGGGTTGGATGTTGGAAAAAGCTTGGCCCTTGGCAATTTACAAACAACACAGTAATAATACCAAATTTTAGCCCTCCGCCTCCAAACCTGCCAACAGCTGCCAGATATTATTTTTACCAAAGAAGAACTGAAACCATTCTGGTTCTGTCTTCAATACTGTAGCTGCTACTTTCCACATATATATATACAGTATATGTAACAGCTATATATATGGTCTTTGAAATGGAACTGGCAAGGAGGGAGAGGCAGAACTTCTGGGCCAGTGGCTTTGCAAATAGGCATGAGGGAAATCTGAATAAATGGGCACAGAATCTAGGTATAAGTCATCAAATAAATAATGTTTGCTAATTGCAGTGGTTACACTATAGTATTGCAGCCAAAAATCTGCTCACAATGTGAGTTTGCTCCCAACAAGCTCAGGTAGCCGGCTCAAGGCTGACTCAGCCTTCCATCCTTCCGAGGTTGGTAAATAGAGTACCCGGCTCACAGGGGTGGGGGGTGGGGGGGATGTGTAGCCTGCATAATTAAATTGCAAACTGCCCAGAGAATGCTTTAAGTGTTATAGGCAGTATAGAAGGATCACACCCAATGGCATTTTTCATGTTAGGCTGGATAGGGCTTGTAGCCTGCAGTAGCCTTACATTATAGCACATGGTGGTGGGGTGTAAGCCCTGAACTGCTGCTTGGCCTTAGGGAAGGTTTACTGCCAGCCCATATGCTACCCTTTTTAAAATGTGTTCCTGAACCACTGCTACTAGGGTTTACACAACAAGACTCAAGCATGGTGACACTAGTATGCCATGAGGAACTTAACAGCATGACCCACAAGCTCTCCGTGATCCCTTTCACTTTGTGCACAACTGAAATTCATAAACATGTCTTTCTGCTGAGCCACTGAGCCCTGGAACCAGCCAGGAAGCGGTGGAGATGGATGTCCAGGCTTTAAAGGCATTTCACATAAATAACCTTTCTCCTTTTCCTGTACCAGCTTGCCTTGAGATATTCCCCCCACCACAACTTGGAGACCCTGGGAAGCATAACAACTCTCTAAGAACCTGGCTCCAAAGACCTGTAAAACATGTGGGGTGAAGGTGGGTGGTGGTGGGAAATGGAATTAATAAATAAAGCAAATAAATAAATGCTACATTTCACAAAAAAATCCCCACTTTGATGCTGAAACAGGGAATTGGTCTATTAGAACTCAACTATATTAAGTATTAATCTTCATAATCTAATATAACCTGTAATTTACTGCTTGAGATGAGCTAAATGATAAAGGATGAGTCCTTCAGATGCTTCTTGGGCACCATTATGAATTCATTGCACATGCAGTCCTACACAAAACAATGCAGTGTCTACAATAACCTTACAAAAAGCATTCACAGCTCTAGGAGTTTTTTAAAGCCTACACTAAAATGCAGAAATTAATTTTTCCCTGGGGAGGAATAATACTAATACAGTGGTGCCCTGCATAACGAGCGATTCATTTAACGACGAATCTGCATAGCGACGAGGTTTTTGCGATCGCAAAAGCGATCGCATAACGATGTTTTAATGGCAAAACATCGCTTTGCGATGATCAGTAAGCTTTTCGCTTACCGATTATCGCATAACGATGTTTTAAAAACAGCTGATCAGTGGTTCCAAAATGGCCGCCGGAAAAAATGGCTGCCCACAGTGTTTTTGCACCCTTTCCTCACTTACCGGGCAGCGAAAATGGTGGCCACATGGAGGATTTCCGCAGAACGGTGAGTTTTTTGCCCATAGGAATGCATTGAAGGGGTTTCAATGCGTTCCTATGGGCTTTTTTGCCCCGCATAGCGATGAATCCTTATAGCGATGATTTTTTTGGAACGGATTATTGTCGCTATGCGGGGCACCACTGTATTCCTTTGTATAGAAGTGCCAAAATAAAAGGAAACTTTGATCCACATATTATCCATAACAACTGGATTTTGAGGCTCGCTCTTTGCTTTTGTGAAGAAAATATTTTATTTATTTGTGCAAGCCTTCATTTAATAACATGACTGTGGTATCTGGGGCAGTTCACAAGAAAAGATAATTTTTTGAAGTCTGTACTAGAAATTAACAGAAAGAAGACATGCAACCACAATGGTGTCATCACTGGTAATAAATCACCACTGCGTATAGGCTTTATTTGGCAATTTTAGGGTAAACGTGACTTCATCCTGGAAGTGCCTTTAAACAGTAGTGATTTGTTACTGTTGATGTCATTATCTCTTTTGCCCATGCAGAGCTGCACAACTGGATTTTGGCCAGTATATGCCAAATGACTTAGCTTTATTAAGGCACAATTAGAGATAGAATTCCAGCTGGTCTGTTCATCCCTGATCAGCGTCATTTGCCTGGGGGGCTATTTGGAGACATGAGGATTTGTGGACTAGTAACTGAAAACAAACACATTCAGGCTGGGGAAGCTGGAACAGTCTGGTTCATGCTTAAAATGTTCTTCTCTTTAGTGCAATCTATTTTATTAGACATGGGCACTTCATATTCATATCTAATTCACCAAAACTGGCCAGCTTACTTGCTGGGCTCCATGCAACATTGGGGTCCTCCTTCTGCATTTAGCATGCCACTGCCGAAGGAGGATGCCAGCACTGCATGGAGCCCAGGGAGTGGGCCAGTTGTTCCTGGAGGTGGGAATTGGGCCACACTGTGGTTCGTATTTCATGTCCCTAGATACAAATACAAAGTGCCCATGTCTGTATTTTATCTCTCACTCAAGTGAACCCTTCATGAACATTGATCAATGTTTCTTCTCCTGTGAAAAGGATCCAGGCAGGTCTTTGGATCACTCCATTTTGTCCCCCTTTTGACTAATAGCACTCCCCTTCCCCCCCACCTTTTCCTGTGGCCATCATTCAGCAGGCCACAGTGACTTTCTTTCTTTTGATAAATAAACTGACACAGTGCAACAGCAATATATACAACTTATATGCCGCCCACTCTACCCTAAGGTCTCTGGGTGACTTACAACAATTAAAATACAATTAAAATACAATAAAAAGATAAAACAATTAAAATACAATTAAATAGATACTCTAAAAATTGCCATCAAGACCCAAACTGTTTGGATCCACTTTTAGATACAATGGGTATCACCTATGTTTTTGAAGTCATTTTGTAGTATTTTACGAAACATTTTTGTCACATTATTTTTCAGGTTCATGACATTTTCTTATCAATCCTAAGTGTCAAAGAAAGATTTTGTCTTGTGAATTTGTATATGGTTCCAAGAAGCAATATAATAAATGGCCCATAGAGGGAATCAGATGGAATTTCCCTGTGTTTTACTAGCCTGTTGGAATCAGTTGTGTGTATATACTACCTGCTTCAATTTGGTCCAGATTATTTGTTTTACAAATCATGCCAGATTGATTTGCACCATTAGTAGCATGCCTGATTCACTTCATACCTGAATATTCCAAAATATTTGTATGCATTTCAGATGCCCAAAGAGTGGGGAGAATATGAGATGGAGAATGTAACTGCTGCCCTTCTAGAATATAAGCAAAGCTCCCACATTCTCTTTCCATTCTCTTCCCTCGCCCCACCTTGCACCAGTGCAGGTAGATTTGGCTTATTGAATGGGGTGCTACCATGACCTACTCCATTCTAATTCTATGCAATAGGATAAAATTCACACACAAAGACAGCCAGTTGATTGAACTGAGATTTGCAGCTGCCCAGAGAGAAGAAAGAAAAAGTGCTTCAACTTTCCCTGCCTCCCGAACATGAAAGTGAGGCCAAAGCAGTCTCTAATGTGCTGCCATTACGAAATGGCTTCCAATCACAGGCAGAGGAATTCTCACCCAGGGGCTCCAGAAGGGTCTGTGCTTTACTTACACTTTGTCAGTCAATCGCTTTCTGCTTTGAGTTTCCTGGCTCAGTTATACTGTTTCTTTAATTTTCCCAATGTGTGTGTGTATGTTTTAAATCAGCTTGTTAAAACTCCTGAAACACCAAAACAATATCTGGCACCTCAGAGAGCCCTCCTTTAACCTGCTTTGTGTTCCCTTGCTATGCTTTGGATTGCTTTGGAAATGGACAAGCTCTAGGATCCAGTCAGTTTTTTGCCTCAGGATCTCAGGACCATGAGATCCTGCTGCTCTGACTTCCACATGTTACTCACCACAGCTCTCTCCATCTTAGGCCTGTGGCTATTAGGTGAACTGTTTTCATTGCAGTGGAACTACTTCCAAGGCAAACTTTGTACCACTTTTAAGACAAGCTAAGGCTGCTCATTTCAAAAATTCTTTGGGTAAGTTTTTTTTGTTGGCTAGTCATTTCCTCCCTCACAATGTTAGTCTGTCAATGTCACTATTGATGTAATGGGTGCTTCACAGCACAATTCTATAGATTAATGGTTCCCAAACTTTGACTAGCACTCCCCAAAACCCAAGCAAGCACAGCTGGTGGTGAAGGCTTCTAGAAATTGCAGTCCAAGAACACCTGGATTAGCCATGGTTGGGAAGCACCCCTTGATTGATTGATTGATTGATTGATTGATTGATTGATTGATTGATTGATTGAATTTGTCCCCCACACCATCTGGCAACCAGGCCACTCTGGGTGGCTAACAACAGTATAAACAACATTAAAGCACAATAAAAATAAATTAATTAATATGGATAAAAGTTTAGTGAGATGAACCACTGTTGTTATTTTTTTAATGAACTTCACAAAAAGGATGTGAGCCTTGTTATACAGTATAAATACTATATATTAAATGTCACAAAGGAATAGGGATATGACAAATACCTCGCGTTTTCTCTTTCCTGTAAATTTCTGCCTTTTAGCCCTAGTGGAATGTAGCCAAACACCTTGAGATTTCCCAGAGTCTCCATAAGAACCAGAGGCTGAACTGTTTTTTTCAACTTCTCAGCAATTTGTTGTTGTTTTTTGTTTTGTTTTTGCACAGTGTTTGCTATAATATATACCATTTCATACTATGCTAAGTTGTGATTTCATACGTATCGTCTTGAGCAGGGTTATTTGTTTTTCTTTTGTTCTTTCTTTGTTGAAGCCATTCTTTTGTTCTTTGCTGCATGCATTCAGGGCCACTGGTGAATCAGATTGCTGTCTTATGAGATTGTACTTGAGCATTCGTCATTGTGAGATATTACTGTGAAGTTAATTTCAAACAACACTTCTCTCCTTTCTATGTACCGTTGGTGATGTGCTACTGTATGCTACCCATATTTGTCCTCCCTGCCCTTTCTAGGTTTCCAGACAGAAGCACTAGCTGAAACTAATGCGTAAAAATTAATTTTGATAACTTGCTATGTGGCATGTGCCCTACCTATTGACCATACTTTTTTAAATCTCAGTTCTATAATGGCAAATGGTAGACAACTAAATAAATGCCTGTCACAATCCCACATGGCCCCTGATTGTTTCACCAACCAAAGAGCTCATGCTATGTGCCCCTCAGCTGCCACCAGTTAATTTCATCAACAATACCAATTATTAATGATAGATGTCCAGGCCTGCAGCGGATAGCCTAAACGTCACCTGTACATCACTGTGGAACCTTGACAGGAAACCCAATAGAGAGACAGGAAGGCGGGGCCAGAGGAGAGTTGGGAGTCAGGGGGAAAGGAAAAGGGAGTGCTGGAAAGAGGGTTAGAGGGCTGGAGGCTTGGAAATTGGACCAGGAGGGTCAGAGATAGATAGAGTTAAAAGTGTGATTTGAATGAACCAAACCTTGTTTAATATATGTGATTCACTTCCTGTGATTTATACTGCAATTTCCAACTGATTATTAACCCCATCCTGTTCAATAAACTGTGTTTGGCAGCATAAGTGTCCAGTAGTTAATTGATGTTAAAGAAACAACATCTGGTGGCAGCGTGAAGAGGAGGAAGGAGTGCAAGCCTTTGTGAGGATGAAATAAAACTGGGGCCACAAGGGCGAATGTCACAAGTGGTGGCAGCGATAAAATCCAGTAACTCCAAAGAAGAGAAAGAAAGTTTCCAGAGTTGAGAATATCTATTAGTCAGCGTGATCTGTCATGGACGGAGTGGGTAACTCTCTAGAGCTTTTGGGAAAAGCTTAGTGGAGAGGCTCCTAAGCACAGATTGGGGGCTAAGATAAGGAAGAACTCTGAAGAAACAATTTCTGGAAAAAGTTTACCTCCAGCTGGAGGCAAGGAAGGAGCACGAGCCTTTGTGAGGACGAAATAAAACAGGAGCCACAAGGGTGAACGCCACAAGGCCATATGTCATTTTAAACGAACCAAATATAAGTTGTTTATTGATACAGGTGTTGACAGAACAAGCAATGTTGTTAACTCTTAAACAAATATTCTTCTTTATCCACCCTCAATCACCACTCTCCCACCCAAACTCCAAAACTCTCTCAACTTTCTAATCCTCTCTGTCTCAAACCTTTTTTAACCCTATCTCAAAACCAAATATATCTATGTCTGTCACTAAAACCCTATCTAAACTCCTCCTCCTTCTGCTGAGTCGCTTATATCTTGTGACTCCACCCCTTCAACACTCCCATTGGTCTATGCAAATAGCATATGAATATTCATGACCTGGGCGAATGCCATAATGCCTAACTTCTCCCACACCAGTACCAAATCTGGGGGAACTTAAAAAGATTTGTATTATTATTATTGTGGACTTCTCTCTGTGACAAAAGTGGCTTCCTCTATGGCAAGGACAGGCTCCAGTGCTTTTCAGCAGGTCCAAGAGGCTGTGCAGCCTCTTTTAAGGGGATATAGTAGAGTTGGTATTCTGACAACTGTAGTTGTGTGGGGCCTCTCTTCAAGCAGTGTGAGGGTTAGCCCTGGACACTATTAAAATTGTGACATAATCTTGCACAGGAGTCCCATTTTGTTCTTGACTTTGTTTTTTCCTTCATAGAAGTCCATGAGATTTCCTGTGATATTTCTCTCATGAGTTGTTCTGCCAGAAGAGAAGTTAATGATACTAATCTTGGCTTTGGTAAACAAAGTGGGGAAAGGACAATGCAGGGAAGGTGCAGAGGGAAAATGCAGAGATAGACACCTAAAAGAGAAAGAATTTAATTTTTGGACCCAGGTTTGAAGAAAATTAATTGGAAAAGCAGTAGACATGACACCCTTTGATGGGGCACCTAATGAAGTATTGGTTGAGACTTTGAAAAAACTAGATAGCCAAGAACAAAAGACATTTTCCTCTACTTCTGAAGTGTCTCCCAAACCAAAGTCACGATTAGTGTCATTCTCCTCTCCTCTGATGGAACATGAATGATCCTGCAGAAGGAAAATCTTTATTATTATTATTATTTTAGTCAGTTATTGGTCTCATAAATTAGATCAAAAACCACGAAACAGGAAAATCCAGGCTTCCTTCACTCCCGATTGAAGTTAACTGCTTGAGTCAAACACAGTTTCCGGGACATGAACCCTTGGAGAACCTGCATTTAAGTCTGTTTCGATTTTACTAAAAAGAAACCACTTAATACCGTATCTTTACTGTTCAATGACTCAATTTTGGTAACGTAAGGCCAAATTCATTATCTATAGGGAAACTGTTCTGTTCAAAGGACTAGAAAGGCCAATTATTAAACAACATGAGTTTATTTAAGTGAACAAAGAAAACATTTCTCTACAGTTTCATTTCTAAGCAACAGCATAACGTTTCAGCACCTTCTATAAAAATTAACTATTAAACAAAACAAAATCTAAACTATAAACTAAGGTAAACAAACGATATTCTTACGCAGTCCATATTGTTAAATCAGGTTCCTTCGTCTGAATCAAAGATATTCAACACCATGTTTTCAGATACCCAAAAACTCTCTTCTTCCCTTCTCTCTCACAGAGTTCCTTTTTTCCAACCTGTTGTACATTTCTCCAACCTGCCCCTTCCTGACATATTCGACCAATCACGAAGGAAAGAATTAGCATAGGGTACGCCCTACTTTCCCACCAACATCAAGGAATTGTTTATACTTCAGGTTAGAGATATTTTGACTCTGCTGTGTTTTTCTCTCCAGCTGCAGCGATAAGGTTAGCGACATGAAGCTGAAAATAACTACTAGTAATTTTCCAGAACTTAGCCTGTGTCAGACTCAAAATGGATTTCTCTATGGTTAAAACATGACTACATAACCCATCCCTAATTAGAAAAATACACTTCATCACAATGTACACAGGGAAAAAAGAGCAATGGAATTTATATCTGTACAAGGTAATAATAGGACAGGGCAGTTCCTGTTGTTTTCTTGTAGTGGCGTGAAATGCCCACTTCAAGCACTGCATGTATCTGCACAAATCTCTAACACAAATAAATACTGTCTAGAGTCCACTTCAAGCACTGCATGTATCTGCACAAATCTCTAACACAAATAAATACTGTCTAGAGTCAATCTACAGTGTCAGTAATGTGAGTTAATCTGAAAGGGTTAAATACAGATTAAATCT
This sequence comes from Pogona vitticeps, assembly GCF_051106095.1. Lineage (NCBI taxonomy): Eukaryota > Metazoa > Chordata > Lepidosauria > Squamata > Agamidae > Pogona > Pogona vitticeps. The sequence goes on from NC_135785.1 coordinate 137,075,096, forward strand.
AGATACAGAAATGCCTTGCAGTTGAGAATCTTAGGATTTCAGTCATAAAATACTCTTTCAGTTGCACAGAACACTTAAAGCTAACCATCAGCATAGAACTGACAGTGTTCCGTGTGATAAAACTGAACTATGACATGGATTACTTCTTCTGGGGAGGTATTTTCAAGGAGTTGCACTCATTGATCATTCTTATCACATCAGCTAAGAGAAATACACAGAGTATTACTTAACAGTAATGAAACATCCATGATAACAAATCTGCAATATGGCTTCACAACAAGCTGTCTTATAATAGCTGCAGTTCATCACACAAAGAATTTTAAATACTGCCACATTTAACAAATGCATGAACTAGGCCCATTTCCCATCACACCTAGACCAAATAATAACAGCTTGATGTTCTAGGACTGAATCCAGTTGTTAGTCCCAATTATAGTACGTCAATTAAATCACTAGGATTTCTGTAATTTCACAAATCCCATTCATTCATTGGGTGTACTCTGATTGAGATCAATGACAAGATTTACCCATTGGGGTAGCAAAGATTCTTAAAAGCATAATCGTTGGACAAAGCCTGCAATATATGTATTGTTGAAGTGAGATGAAAAGCCATATGCAATGCTGTGACATTATGATTATAGCTTCTTTATTTCATTTCTAGGCTTCTTTTTCCCAGTGAGGGAACCTCAGGTGGCTCAAAATGATTAAAACAAGTTAAGCTAAAACCACAAGTAACAGAGTTTAAAAAACAATTAAAATATAATATATATAATGATTAACATTTTAAAACACACTTGAAAAGAATATATGCCCAACATTCAAGAATGACTCAGTCATTAAAAGCATTCCTGAAGATCTTCAACTATCAGCACAAGGATAAAAGGAAGGGCATCCAACCTAAAGGAGAGCATTCCACAACCTGGAAGCAATCACAGAGAAGGCCTTTCTCATGTTACTATCAAATGTGCCTGTGATGGCAATGGGACAAAGAGAAGATATTAGAAGCCCCCACATATGGGTGGTGGTGGTTGGTTCACAAGTCTGGGATGCAATGCACAATTTTTTTTAAATGTACACACCATGGAAATTGCACCTGTATACACTAAGGAAAATAGCATATAGAAGGTCAGGGAAAATTGCTTGCAAAATGAATACATTGTGGAAAATTGCTGGAAGGGGGCAGAATGGACGTTTACTTCAAAAAAGACAGAAGGTATAGAAACTGAAACAACCAATTTCTTCACCTCTAATTCTCTCATGAGGTAACATATACCAAAGATTACAATAGAAATGGGAAGAGCCAAAACAGGCCTCAGACTTTTCTAGTTACAGCCTGAATCTTAACTGATTTTGGCTCATGAGACCAACTTTTACTGCTGCAAAATCTTTACTTATTCACTTATTCATCATGTTATTCATTCATTCCCACATGAGGGCCCTCCAGATGATTTCAAATATTAATTTGAGCTTATTTAAGATCATTTCAGACTGATATTAGAAAGGCAAAACATATGGGATGGCTGCAACATGAAAGCATTTCCTGTCACCACTCAGTTCTTCATGACAATACTGTCTCATACTGTGGAAATATAAAGTTAACATTGAATTGTGCAGATACTGTGTGTGTTTAGTCGTTTAGTCGTGTCCGACTCTTCGTGACCCCATGGACCAGAGCACGCCAGGCCCTCCTGTCTTCTACTGCCTCCCGGAGTTGTGTCAGGTACTAGGACATCAAAATGAAAATTTATTTGTTTAAACATTTATATCTAGCTAGCTACATCTATATTTGAAAATCACTCTCAAAAATAGAAAATAGCCCGAGCTTCATAATGTGTACATATTTATCAACTGTGAAATACATTTTTGGTGTGTTAAAAGATAATATTTTGTATGGCATTTTCTGGTGATGTTTCCAGTGATTTTTTTTACGCTGTCTGTAGGTTTTCTATTTATATAAAAGGTTGCTTCTTTTACAGTTCATCTGAGATAGAACTGTTCAGTTTTGCTTCATTGTCTCAAAAGTCAAAAGCAAAACCGCTCACTTGTATGAAATGAGAGAGATTTCCCATAGAGCAGAACCACAGCAAAAATGTGTAAGCACACATACAAATTAAGAGCAGACTCTGCATGAACACAGGCTCTCTTTCACACAAGCACACACAAGTGGTTATTGGGTTTGTTTTTATGAATGCGTCATTTGACACATCAGTTTCATGACTGAAGGCAGACAGAACTATGGTGGCAGATTGGGAGTGACTACACCATATCTCTCAAGACAAATGGGTCTTCTAGGTGATGCTATAAATCACCATCAGATGCCATTTGCAGAGTATAGAAGTCTCATTCTAAATGACAGCCATTGATCAGAAGCAGTACTCAAAGACAACCTTCCTTGACATTCCTTGAGCATAAAAGGTTACATTTTGTACAGAGTTATAAATTACAAGGGCAAGCTTTAATTAAAGAAACATCTCAGGGTCAGCCATGAGATAATCAGATCGTCTTTTCCTTAAAGAGTAAAATATAAACAAAAATCCTACAAGAGATCTTAAAAAAAAACTGGCAGCTAGGGATATGAATCCCACAGCCTCTCATTTCTGGAAATAAATAAATTAAAAATACTTCTTTTCCCCTTCCAGAGAGATTTGTCTGTACTACATACTTTATTGTTACGGCATCAAGCCATACATAAAACAAAATTGAATGCAAAACTTCCAAGACTGGCATGCACTACAAAGAGCCATACCAGACATACAAAAAGTATAATATCTAATATAGCAATACAAGACCAAGGTCTAAGGCTTTAGCTGTCTATTCTGGCTACTATAGCATGCCGCCCAAAATTTCACTACCAGTTCCATAGTAGTCCGATTTTGGTCAATTAAGAATTGATTACAGTAGTCCAAGTCCGATTTTAGAAGAGGTGCAATATATTTTCCTCCAGTCTTACTATGCCTGTTACATCTGAGCATCATATGTTCGATAGAGTCTATCTCGTCAGATCCACAAGGGCAGAATCTCTGTCCCCTCAGGTTTGTCTGTACTAGACTTTCCCCCCCAAGAAATCTTGCAGGAAATCCCTTAGGATTTCTCTGACATTTTCTGGTACTTTTTCTTCCCCTTGGAAGAAATTATTATAATCTTCTCACACAGGTTTCAAATTGAAAGGGCAGGCTTGTTATAATTCCTGCATACAATGGCTACCTTTCTATGCCGGCTCCACCTGGAAAGGGGAGAAGAAAGACCAAGCTGTTCAGGACTGTTATAGTTCCAGCATAGAATGACATGTTTTCTGTATAGGACTGAGTGGAAACGATATTAAGCTGCATGGAATTTGGCAGCTCCTTGCACAGAACAAATTGGTGAAAAACATTTTTAAAAAATTATATTGTGAAGGACAAGACCAAGGTGCCACTTTTCATGGAGCTTGGAAATCTTCCTGTTTTGGGGAGATCTCAACAGAAAGTCTAGGCAGGGAGGGACTCAGAAAATAATTTTTGCAAGTACTCATCACATTCCTACTGACAGCAAACACAGGACTTCTTATAAAATATGTGTAGCTGTTCCAAATCATGTGCCACAGAGTAATTTGAAATACATGTTTAGTGTACAGTTGATGTGAGGTTCACATGGTGCATGGCATGGAAATCATGTTATATATCATCCTTATGATTACCCATTAAGCCAGGCTTGTTAAAATCCAGAGATCCAGTGGCTACACAAGTGTCTTTGGTGGGCTAAACCTATTTTCACAGTACCTGTTTGCAGCAGGGTTTTGCTTCTATCTCCATATCTCTGTTGTATGGATTGTTCTGTATCAATAATGGGAGAGGGACATATTATTGTCCAGAATGACAATTGCATCAATTGTTGTTGATATGTTACAGTGGTCTCAGTTATGAGCCTAGGTGACTGTCAATGGTTTTCTGTCATTTTTTTTTTCATTTGAGTCTGTCTTGTAGTATGTTTGTGAGTACCTGTTTCCCCCACACACACCCCATCGCCCCCTCCATGGAGCCATTGTGGGAGACAGGTACTCAGAAACAATCTATTACAAGACAGACTCAAAAGAGAAAAAGATCAAAACCCACTCTGTGAGAAAATCTTGAGGGTGAGGGGTGGGACCAGCTACCATTTGCCTTCTCACCTGGTGCCAGCAGGTCAGTGTACCATATTACTTCCATTTTCACCTCAATTCAAATGACTGACTGACTTCTTAACTCTGTGGATGCTGAATGAGGTATTAATAATGCATGTAGCATGTCTGTACTCTGGGGTCAGCACGAGCTCCTGATCCTGTATTTGCTCAAGAATTGTTCAAATGCCCTGATAAGGTCCATGTTTCCACATTTGCCACAAAACAATGCACATGCCTACTATTCTAATCTAGTCATTCACTGACCTTCCCAGTCTGGTGGAGGAAGTGACACTAAGGCCTCCACACCCAAATACTCTGGCAGCCTCTTTATTGGGAGTATGAATTCATTTGGAAACTTTGGATATTGTTGGAGGCTAATCCTGATTAGAGTAGTAATAGTAGTAGTTGCTACCTTTCCACTCCACCTTTCAATACTTCTGGGTGGTTTAGAATCAGCATAAAACAATAATTCATTATTATTAGCAACTCTTCTGAACATCATGCTTTTCTCTGTGGCTGGCAATTGGCTGTTGCTCTCCAGGAGTAAACAGACAAAGTAACGAAAAGGAATACTGTCAGCTCCTATTCAGTTTGTTCAACAAAACTATAAAATGTGAGCTTACACAATGATTTTTCCCCCACTAGAAATCAGGCATGCTCTTTCTCAGTAACAACTATGAAATCCTCAGGCTGGGTCTTTAACGGCAATTACAGAGAACTACCACGGGGAAGCTGTCAGCCTTACTATCTTTATAGCCATTTTCAGTTTAAAATTAAGCAGAAGATGGGCAACCAAGCCAATCACTCTCCCCCTCTCCCCCAACACACACACACACACACACACACAAGGGTGACCTCAATCCAAACTAACTCTTCATTTTGTGATTACTGCACTGTCAGATACTAAGTGAACTACAGGATATATAGGCCGATATTGCTTAATAGCTTTAACTATGTAAATATTTTCCTCCTCATAATGTCACTTGTCAGAATTAGGACTCAATCCGGCTGGAAGTAGCCATACATGTGGTAGATTCCATCGCCACAGGGGACCAACTATGCTAGCTTATTTTTACTTAAACAGAAGTGATGAGTCCCAAACGTTTATTATGGGTTTGAAAATGGAGAGATTATGCAAACCAGCTGTCCCCCTCCTGTTGAGTAGAGGATCAGATTTTCTCTCTTGTTTGCATCTCCCCTTCATAAGTGAAGTTATTTTAAACTTTCAGGGACAGCCAATGAGAGGCAGTAGTAGGTGGATGGAGGATCAACTGCATGCCAGTGAGCTTCACAGTTCTAAAAGAGCCACTGGGATATGTTGTAAATTTTGTTGCCATTTGAAATTTATGTGTGCATCATAAAAAGGACACTCTCCATCCATCTTCCCTTTCATGGTGACTATCACGGAGTCTGTTTGGGAGGTCAGTGGCATCAGTAGTTTACCCAGTCTCTTTGCTGTGCCAATTCAGAAAACAGCAAGCCCATTAGAAGGGGCAGAAGGTCCAAGAAACAGAGAACAAACTCTACTGTAGCCATTGCTGTTTCTCGGACAAGAAGCCTATTTAAAGAGGGCTTCTGCAACTTGGGAGAAAACCAAAGAAGAGTATTTGTTTTTCCCTCAGACAAGGTGAGAGGGGCCTGTAGATAGAAAATGAGGTTGGAGATTATAATATGTTTTATCCAGGTACTGTATGTAAATAAATTTTGACAAGTTCCCATTTCTTAGAATCATAGAATTGCAGGCCAGGACTCTTACTTCCTGCCAAAGTAGGAAATTCACAGCTCATGCACCTCTGACAAGGGCCACCAAAATCCCAGGGGAGCTTCCCCCGACTCTCCTCTACAATCCTTTTAAGTTTGGTGGAGATTGGTTTTCCCCACGCCAGCTGCTAAATGGCACTTTCCTTGGGAACCACTTTGTGGGTGTATAACTTGGATGTCTGAAACCTGAAAAATACACAGTTTAGTAAAATGTTTGAAAGTTAGGGAGATTGAATCTGCTCTTGAATTTTTAGGGGGCCATTTTTGGTTTTTAAAGTTCCTTGCTCCTTGTCTAGTTTTTGAGATCTTATGGAAAGTGTAGTGGACTAATGAAAAGAAAAATGATCTCAGGAGCAGAGGGTTAGATTGTGGAGGCAGGCAGAAGGGAGTTGTTCTCCTTACCTTTTAATTCACCTACCAAGTTCCTGGAAATTTGTGTAGAAAACCTCTCAAATCTAACAGTGGTGTTCCTGAATACCACCTCCATAAATGGGAGGAGCATCGTAATTCAGGATTAGATATCAGATGAAGTGGATATGTTCCTTTATAGTACAAATATCTGATCGGAGAAGGAATATTTGTTTCTGTTCTGCCCACTAGGATTCTCCCTACAGAACCAAGGGAGAAAGAAAGAGATGGGAAGGGCAGGGCAGGGCAACAGTGTTCTTTTAGTGCAACTATGTTTTCCCATTTTGGTGATGCTTAAAAATTCTGTTGGTGCCTCATCTGCTTAGTGTCCAACAACATCTCTGCCCAAGCATGAGAACATAAAAGAGAGCTTCAATGGCCTTGATCTATTAAAAAAATGACAAGTAGGATCATGAAACAATATACTTTTTTGCATACAATATCTAACACAGAGGTGCCTTGACTTGCAATCATAATCTGTTCCAGAAGATGGATATAACTCGAAATGGTCGTAAGTCGAAGCACCATTTCCCATAGGAATGCACTGAAATGCAATAAATCCATTCTGGCCAAAGAAAAAAATCACTCCCACCCCCACCCCCCAAAAAATCACTGCCAGATTCATTGGAAATGTGATTAATCCCTTCTGGCCAAAGGGGGGAAAAGAAAAGCAATCAGGCATGCATTGGAATGCACAGAAAACAAATGGAACAGATCAGAAATGCACAGAGAACAAAGGGAGCTGGTAGGAAATGCAAAGAAAACAAAGGAAAAAGCAAAGGAAGCATGCAGGACCCATCAGAAATGGGGGAAAACCCCAAAAAGCAACCAACCCCCCAAGTCCCATCAGAAATGGGGGAAGCCAAAAAATAAACCAACCCCCCAAGATCCATTGGAATTAGGAACCCCCCCAAAAAAGCAACCAAACCCCCAAGACCCATCAGAAATGGGGAAAAGGCAAAAAACAACCCCCCCAAACCCATCAGAAATGGGGGAAAACCCCAAAGCAACCAAGTCCCTCAAGACCCATCAGAAATGGGTGGGGGAAACCAAAAAACAAACAAACCCCCAAGACCTGTCGGAAATGGGGAAAACACTCCAAAAAGCAACAAAACCCCCTGTCATGAGTTCAGCTGAAGAAGATCTGGCATCTGAGGGGTTAATTTCAGCTGAGGAAAATACTGGACAATTAGAAGCACAGACAGCTGAATCACCACCAGATTCTCCTCCCCCAGTAGCCAGAGTGAGGGACAAGTTTCAGCAAAGACTCATGACATGAAGATCCGAAGCTTGCATGAATGCTTTCCACAGGAACATTAGGTCGACCAGTCCTGAGTTTTAATAGGATGGAAGGCTTCTAGGACTTTGATGGTTTCTGCTCCTATATAATTTGTACCTGGAAGGCTTGGAAAAGTGTGGAAGCAACAGGTCTATTCTCTGGCTCTCGTCCACGTGCCTGCTATCTTGCTTACTTGACCCTTGGCTCTTGGACTCTGACTTCTGACTGCGGTTTGTGTTTTCGCCTTGACAATTTGGCATCTGTTTTGTATCTCCTGGACTTCTGACTTTGGACTGACTTATTGGACTTATGTCTGCTGTATTCACTGGAAATGTGACACCCCTCAGACCCATTGAAAATGGGGTGGGACCCAAAAAACAAACAAACCCCCCAAGACCCATCACAGCACAGAAACATGACCCCCCCAGCTCAAAGCAAAACTGCAAAAACACCCAGAGCAGTTTTAAAAAGCAGAAAACAGCACCTTGCCTTACCAGGCAGCCCAAAGCCTCCCTGCGAACACACTCACTCACTGACTCAGAAGCAGAAGCGAGGCAGTCCCAAGGCTCCTCTGATGCACACTCTCTAACTGTTGGAGTGAAAGAGTTACAAAAAAGCAGCCTTGTCACCACCTACAATTAGAAATTTGAATTTCTCGCCTTTTCCCCCCTGCCTTTTTCTGTTTCTAAGTGGAAGCTCCGGTCGCAAGTAGACGCAAAAATTTGCAGCCAGAGCTCGTTGTAACTTGAAATGGTCATAAGTAGGGACGTTCATAAGTTGAGGCACCAGTGTAGATTAGTTAGGAAACAGCAGAATGTTGTCAGAAAGCAGTGAGAACCATTCATATTTTCTGAAACTTCATGCAATCTAATAGCACTCATGCCATAACTTACCCATTTCAGTCCCTAGTTACTTTTTACAGTTCTGCATATTATGGGAAACACAGACTGACAGCATCATACATTCCCTAAAAAGTCATTTGACAGTATATATTATTGATATCTTTGTCTGAGTTTCAGAGTAACATAACTATAGTCTTACATGTACCACACACACACACACACACACACACACACACACACACACACACACACACACACACACACACACACACACACACACACACACACACACACACACACACACACACACAAAGGAAATCTCTGCTACAACTTTTGATATGGGAAAGCATATGCCAGGAAATAGATTTTTGCATATGCTGGGGGGAACATTCAATTTCATTAAAGCTTTTTATTAACGCACCACTTGTTAACTATATCTAGACATGCTGGGTTAGTGATCATATTCAATGTAATGGGATGCCTACCATAGGGAATCTGAATGCTGCATGTGGGGAAACAAAATACAAGGCAGAAGGCATAGAAATCACTAGCTAGTAGCTACACCTTCAAGACACATACTAATAAGAAACAGAAGGTTTTGGGGAATTTTGGTTAGTTTGAAGGAAAAGACTCTATATCATGCTAGAAGAATGCTTTTGTTGAGGCTGGGAGTTCTTTTCCCAGTCTGTATTTGGGAGGAAGGCATATTTCAATGAAAGAATATCAAATATGGCTTTCAAAAAAAATTGTGCCCTTTCCCTGTTCTAGATACATAATTGATCATATACACAGGGCAAGATTCAGTCTTTAAATGTCATTTATTTAAATGGGAAGGATTTAAGCACATTCTTTTGTGCTTCTGCACTTGGCTTGGATCCAACAGACCTTTGTAGAGCAATCAACTTTGAACAGAAATAATCCTCTTTTTTTCCTTTTGGTTTTTTTTTTTTTTTTTTTTTTTTGCAAAACACCTACCCCATTTTTTAATAAGCTGAAATCTTATCAGCCAGCAAATTTAACAAAGAAAAGAAATAGGGTGTGTCCCTTATACCTAGGCATAGGTGAAATTTTTGGTTGTTTGAGAAAGAACAAGAAAGTGGGCCTTCTCAGCAGTGTCTGGCACCCTTGCTGGGTGTTTTTAAGAGCAAACTCAAGACCTGGCTCTTTAGGCAGGCCTTCCCTCCTGTCACTACCTAACTTATTTCCCCACCTTCAATTGTATTAATGTTATTGTTTTATTTTATTTCATTACTACTCGGAGTGTTGTTAGCTGCCCAGAACAGACTGTGGTCTAGATGGGTGGGGTATAAAATAAATAAATAAATTTTACAAAAACATGCCATTTTAAAACACACCAGAAAGTTTGTAATTTCTACTTACTGTGCATCTTCAGGCTAAAATTTTCAGAGTATTCCCTCTCTAGCTTATATCTGAAGTTCATTTCCCCCGATCTGTTATAACTATTTTGATTTCTCCGTCACTTACATGTGAATATGTTAGTGACACTTTTATCTATGGATAATATTTGTATTCAATTGATACTTTCAAACAGTTATTTATCAACAGTGACTAACACAAAGTGCTATATACAGCTTAAGAACAATGTAACCCCTTGTTTTTAAAGCACATTTTAAAAGACTAACATGCAAAAGAAAAAATGGGACAGAACCAATAGAGCAGAAGGAGGATATGCAGACAACTGTTCTTTAAAAAGCATTGGTTCTTGTAACAATCAGCATAATTGAAGAACTACAGTATTTGTTTGTCTATTTCACCCTGATTCCTTTGAAGAACTTGATATGGTGTTTCTGTATCATAATCCTCAATGATCACCTAAAAGGTCAGATTGAAAGACAATAACTGACAGTTGACTAATAAAAAATGAAGTTTTCCTTGTCTGAGCACAGCCACTCTTTTCCAGTTTTCTGGTAGGTGAGCAAGACTTTTTTCTTAGTTAAAATGAAACAGCTGGCTTTGAAAATGTGTGAGACTAGAAAACATCCCCCCACTGTGTGTCTTTATGAGTTACTTTTTCTGGACATGTCTAGAACAGTGACTCTTGAAAACATTTGGCATGCAGTTTCCTTCTTATGCATCTTTGTATCAAGGATAAATGAGTAATCACATCCAGAAAAGAAACACAGCAGAACTACCCCACCTGACAGAAAGAAGAACAAAGCATTCATGAGCCTACAATCCCTGTTTGGACTTTTCTCAGCACTATAGTTCCCAATGACTTCTGTGCCCCTTCTGAGGATGGTTTTGGGAAACTGGGGTAATGGGTATGGCTCCACTCTTCATACAATTTTAGGGTGTGACTACACAGTGAGAGAAATGCACATCCACTTGCTGTGAAGTCACACTGAGAAATTCAGGTTTCCTCCATTTTCCTCAAATTAACTGGCCACATAAGCAGAGGAGGAAATTGGCTAAACAGTTTGCAGCTTGCTATCATAGCTGTGCCAGTGACACAGCTGCAGAACTACTACTTAATAAGCTGTAAACAAGGGAGATGACAATTTCCTCTTCTGTATTCTCTATGCTGTGTTATTTTTTAACAAGAGAGAAGCATATTGAAGATTGCCATCCCTCTCCATCTCCCCAAGCTTCAGGACAAAGTTGTTTAGGAAGGGAGGGAGAGAATTGTAATGTTTCCAAAGATCCAGCCTTCTTCTTTTCTCCCATCGCAGATCACTCGCTTTCCCTGATCAGATCCATTCCGAATGCAGAAGTCAGGAGGAGAACATATGGCTGGACATGCTGAGTAGGTGGTATGTCAAAGGGGGGTCCCTTTGAATAAAATGCACATCTGGAAATCCTAAGATAGCCCTGAATGGCTAAAAATACAGGCATGTCACACAGGACACATGCTGGAGGGAGGATTTCTGTAAATAACCACAGCAAAAGAAACTGGGAAAAATGTGTAGCAGACAAAAAGTTCTTAATTGGGGAAGCCAGGACATTTCCCTTTCAAAAAGCCAACTGCCTCTCAGAGATACTTGCAATTACATATCGTCGTCTGCCCACCAGCCACCTGCCACAATTCTCTGCATTGGTTCAAGGGATCACACTATCTCAACCAATGTGAATAAATCTCTTTTTTAAAAAGTAGCAAACCTAGCAGCTGAGGGGGAAAGTATGGATGGGAGGGGGGACTCCAGGCTGATTCACTTCCTTTTGTGCCATATGATTAACTGGGGGGGAGGGAGAAGCCTTCCCCACACCTGTAGCATTTCTTGCATTTTTGTCAGTGACGTCAGGCCCTTAATAATACTGGCTGGCGCTCAAATGGCATTCTCGTCCATAGTTTGATTCTTTGGGCTTATTGAAGTGTCTTTTAATTTATTTTCCACAACTTTCTATAAAATATTTCAAGGAAGAGAGGTATGCTCTGGGCTGGCATACATCAGCCAAAATTGTGTTGCTTAGTGCGCAGTAAATTGAACTAGAGAAGGCTCATTAAATCAATGAGGATCTGGTGAGTCAGCTCCTCCATATGTTTCATTGCTTCAAATGGGCCAACTCAATCTGCAATTTACTATGCTAAAGTAAGTCACAGTTAGAGTAGGCCCATTTGAATCAATTGAATCAACAGTATAGTAATTGCTCCTCTATTCAACATGCCACTCTGGCTTTTCTAATCACACCTCTCTCCTTATATATAGGCATATGTAGGACCTTGGATAGACAAAACACTCTACATTTAATAGAAATAAAATCTAGATTTCAAAACCCTTATATCACTATTGGAACATGGTGATAAAATGGCATTAAATACTTATTCATTTCATGATGATGTTTAAAAATGATTGAAAACGTGAAGGGATGTCAGTGTATTGGTCTGTGTGCATGCACACACATATGGTAAATGGATTAGTCCTAAATCTATACTGAATTTTTTTTTGCCCAAACAGAATGAGGGGAAAATCCATCCTTCCTACATGCTAGAGATTACTTTCCTCAAAGGTTATTAAAATGTATCAATGTTAATTCTTGCATTATTCGTCAGCGCTGTTCTCTGTTTTCCTTCTGGATTAGATATCTTTATCCACATTGTTAAATGTGGAAGAAGAATTTTGCTGGAACTGTCATGTGCATACAGAAATATTACCAGATGCAGAGTCAGAGATCCCTTAATGCTCTTCACAATACTGACACAAATCCTTCCCCTACATAACTCTCTAGTATGTAACCAGGAATTTCTCAGATCTGATCTCTGATGTGATGCACTTGAACCAGGAAACTCATGATGTCTTGAGAATCATTTGAACATGGTGGCTGCCCAGTATTGAACTCTTTTAACAGTAAGCTAGCAAGGGTGGCTTGTGACCAGGATAGAAGGCACTGCCCTGAAATGTTGAGGTGAGGTGCCCCTCCCATTCCAGTTCACAAGGCACTGTTGGTTGTCAGTAATGTGACTTTATAAATATGGGAAGCCCAGTTTTTTTTTACCATTGCCTGTTGTTAGGCCAACATTCCCTTTTTTTCTGGCAACAGCTTATTGTACTCAGCTAGGACATAATACTTATATGCTCATGAACAGAAAGCTGAAGACTCTAGAGCTAGTATTTGCAAATCAATTTCGCTTTTAAAAAGGCATTCAAGATTTAACTAGCTCAATTCATGGATGGATGGATGGATGGATGGATGGATGGATGGATGGATGGATGGATGGATGGATGGATGGATGGATGGATGGATGGATGGATGGATGGATGGATGGATGGATGGATGGATGGATGGAAGTCCTAGGCTTTATTTGTTGTAAGACTCCCAAGCCAGTGTACAATCATTTGTGTCTTTCTGCTCCATTGAACAAAGCAGGTCTTGCACAGAGTTGCACTGCAGAAGAGATGAAGGAGTCAGTTAGGCTCACAAATCAGTATCATCCCAAAATCTCCACCACAGTGTCAACAGTTTTTACTTTCTGAGGATATCCAACTGGCAAAGTGTAGCCAGGCAAAATACCTGAAGGAAAATAGAGAGAAGCAAGAGGGAAAGTAGTCTGCAAAAGAGATGGAATGTAATTATGGCACTTGGCAGCTATTGGTGATATCTAGAGAATCTCTAGCTAGGTCATTGGTGGGTGTGATCCACAACAAAATATCTCTACTGTGCTGTATGATGACTACTGGCTTTTGGGGCCTGAATACTGCCCACATACTCAGTGGTGTAGTGGTAAAGTTTCAAGTGCAGGTGGTCATTATGATAGACCCCACTGCCAGTTCTTCTCATAAGGAGAGTCCAAAAGTTCAGGCAGTTGGATAGTCCACATATGAACAGATAACATGTCATCTGTATAGTTATTGACTTTTAATTGCATATCCAGAAGAAACCACCATCAATTGGTGCATTACACCAAAGATAGCTTGCAATTGAATGCCATCCTTGGGAAAACCCATTCCTTTCCCATTGTGAGGATTGCAGCTCAGTTCATAGGAAATAGGAAGCATGGGGTATGTGGCATATGATGTCATAGCCATAAATTTCCAGGGCTTTGACTTTTAAGCCCTGGGTCCACTACACTATTGCATATGCTACATGCAGTTTTACAGTTTGGAGCAGTGCCCTATCCACCTGCTAAAACAGCTCTGTGTGGTGTATGGACAACTGGAAAGAACTAGCATTTCAGATAAATGAGTATTTTAGTCATGTAGTATATACAGAGAATTATAAGAGAATCATGCCTAAATTATGAACAATGCTTTTATTCTTGTCAATAAGTACCAATGGTGCCTTTTCAGTTATTTTATGTATGACGCTTGTTATGATCATGTTGATTATTAAGTCAATAGAAAGTTATCATGCTGGCCCGCAGGTCTCCTTGCCACAGCTGTGTAGTATTAAAATGTCATTACTGAGTTCCCAACTTTTTACCTTGCTGTAATATTATTCTCTGTTGATCGCTTGCCTGAGCTGAAATGCTTGCAGACGTGATTCAGCTATACTTATAAGGAAGGCAAAATTAAATATTCATTCGAGGACTGCATTTTAAGTTCAAACTGACTGATGCGGCTTAGGGCAAAAATGTATTTAAGTTGCATCTGAATCTTTTCTTTTCTTTTTAAAGGAAAGACTTTAAAAAATTCACCATGTCTATTTATTAGGACTGAGCAAACAGTTGCAAGATGCATTTACTTAGCGCATCCGAATAGAATGTTTCTCCTTGGCTGTTCAGTAAGATTTTTCCTTGATGCTTTGACCTAACTAGTATTTTGAACATAACTGTCATATTTTAAAACACCAGCAATTTTGAAAACAATTTTTATCAGTCACAGTGCACAGCCATTAACACTCATATCCTGGATAGGATTTCTGCCCAAACGAACAAGATCTCAGTTCCATATTTAAAGAATGAAACAATCCTGACTAAATAAAGAGTGCATTTTTGTCCCATTGAGTCACACAGATTATACAAATCAGTGATTATGGAGAATTGTTTCTCAGTCAGACAAAACTGAACCTAGTAGCCTCTCACCAGGTCATGTGACATCCACTTTATTTGAATAAATAACATCTATCAGATACTTGGATCAGTCTTCTTGTATTTCTTCAGTGACAACCAAACAGTGAGTAATACTGCTGGATGTACATTTTTGTTTTGCTTTTATCTCTCCAGAGCACTGAATAGGCTTGAACAAGCTGAAATGAACTGGGATGAACCCAGTCTCTCAGCTGTATGCTTCGGCCTGCCAGATGCTTTGCCATGCTTTGGCTTTTTGGAGTGTCAGACTGATGGCAAAACAAAAGGGAAATAAGGCTTACAAAGTAAGCTCTTTATGAACCACCATATATAAGTTGGCAGGTTACATTTGGCTCAGTAATTAACACTATGCACAGAGGCAGCCTAGGGCCACACTACATGTGATGCTCCACTTCATTCCAAACAGCAACAGGGTCCAACTGTTTACATCAGTAACAGTAGGGATGAGAGGGACTGATTATCTTTGAGACCAAAGCATGCAACAAGAGGAATTTAACCTTTCTCTTCTGAACCAACATGCTTGATGGTACTTGCTCGCACACTCTTTCTCTCTTTCTCTCATATACAAAAGTTACTACTGTGTTTCCCCGAAAATAAGAGAGTCTTATATAAATTTTTGTTCCAAAAAACGCATTGGGGCTAATTTTTAGGGGATGTTTTGTTTAATAGTCATGTCATCTTCTTCTGGTTGCTGCACCTTCACATATAAATTATTCAAAATCCCAGTTATTGTGAAATCTATAATCATCAATATAGTGGAGAGGCCAGTCCCAAGTGCTCCCTCATCTCTCATGTGTGAGCAGTAATAAGTCCGAACAGGAGTGGCTCCTGCTTACATGTAGGACAAGGACCTATATTTCCCAGGCTTCATGCTCATGTGTACAGCCTACATATGAGCAGCAACCTATCCTTCATACTTGTTACTGCTTGCATGAATGATGCAATAAGGGAGAGGGTGAAATAGCCTCCGCTCTCTAACTATGCTGATGATTCTGGATTACAGAACTCAATGGGGCTGAGCTTACTTTTCCAATTTCTTGGCCTGTCTTACCAAGTTTCCAGTTCTCCCTCTTCCAATGACTCAGACAATCAAAACAACAAGCTTCTTAACCAACATTTCTTGAACTTCATCATGGGACGAGTTGTTGGGGGCTACACTGCAGAATTAGCTGGAGTTTTTATGGATATTTTCAATCTATCCTTGTTGCAGTGTTCTGTCCCTACTTGCATGAAGACATCTATTATAGTGCCAGTCCCCAAGCAGTCAACTGTGGTGTCTCTCAATGATTATAGACCAGTAGCTTTAACATCTGTTATTATGAAATGTTTTGAGAGATTGGTGCTAGATTACATTAAGGCTAGTCTTCCACCTCCTTTGGACCCATGGCAATTTGCATACAGGAGAAATAGATCTACTGATGATGTTATGTCCATTGTTCTCCATACTGCATTGAGTCACTTAGAACAACAGGGAACTTATGTGAGGCTGTTGTTTGTGGATTATAGCTCTGCTTTTAATACCATTCTACCAAATAGGTATTTTTTTTAAAAAATGATCAACCTGGGATTACCTCAGAAGATTTTGTGTGTGGGTGAAAGACTTTCTGACAGATAGGCCACAGTCAGTAAGGATGGGATCTCACCATTCTTCTACCCTGGTACTAAGTACAGAAGCTTACCAGGGCTATGTGTTAAGTCCTTTCCTCTATTCCCTGTACACACATGATTGCACCCCACTGTATAACACCAATGCAATTATTAAATTTGCAGATGATATGAGTCTGCTTATAGAAAGGAAGTACAAAGATTGATACTATGATGTAAAGAAAATCATCTCACACTTAACATCAAAAAAACTAAAGAACTCATAATTGATTTTAGGAGGAAGAGAAATGTACATTTACCACTGTACATAAACGGTGAGGAAGTGGAGAGAGTTGGTAGTTTTAAATTTCTGGGTACTTACATCTCAGAGGACCTCTCATGGACTATAAATGCCAACATGCTAATAAAGAAGGCACAGAAGAGGCTGTATTTTCTGAGAATGCTCGGGAAGTTAAATTTATCACAGCATTTACTTCTGTCCTACTATCGTAGCACCATTGAGAGTGTCCTAACCTATGGCATTCTGGCATGGTTTGGGAGTAGCTCTGTAGCGGACAAAAAAGCTCTATAGAGAACCATTAAAATTGCCCAGAATATCATCGGGCTCCAGCTACCAACCCTGGATGACATCTTCACATCCCGCTGTCTGAGGAAGTCACACAGCATCCTGAGAGACTCTTCCCATCCTGCTTATAACTTTTTTGAACTGTTACCGTCTGGCAGAAGATATAGAACAATTAAGACTCGGACCACACATTTTCTAAACAGTTTTTATCCTAGAGCTATAATTGCAATTAATAATGAGCTTAAAGACCACCAGTAGTGAATAATTAGTTGGACTGTGTTACTTGGCCTGAGGTGTAGATGTTTGTATTTTTAGTGGGGAATTTTTTAGTGGGTGGGGAGTGTTTGGGGAATGTTATGTGTGTGCTTGTGTCTGGTCTCTGGGTGTCTGTGAATTTCGTTGTATGGGTATACTGTGTATATACTTACAATGGCAATAAATTATATTATTATTATTATTATTATTATTATTATTATTATTATTATTATTATTATTATTATTATTATTATTATTATTATTATTATTATTATATGACAGTGGTGGGGCTCATAAACAAGAACAATGAGTCTGCTTATAGAAAGGAAGTACAAGGGTTGATACTCTGGTATAAAGAAAATAATCTTACACTTAACATTTAAAAAACTAAAGAACTCATAATTGATTTTAGGAGGAAGAGAAGGTTCCAGCCGCAGTAAGGACGTTTCAACATCCTTGAACTGCGTGGCCGGCATTTGCCCTCCTTGGTTCAAGGAGGACGCGAGGCAGGCTCCGGTCACATGTAAAGAAGGAGAGGGTGAGCTATTTAAAGGAAAGCTTGCCCCCAACATGTCCTCTCTCTTGTTCAGGCAGTGCAGTGTTGTATTGGAGGCTGCAGAGCGAGAAAAGAGTTTGAGCGGCTGGCGAGCTACTGGAGAAAATCATTTTGGTTTGAAGGAGGGCAGCCTCTGCGCTCCCTCCTGGGGTTACCTTTATTTATTTGTGAGAAGAGCAGAGCTAATCTTTAATTGTTTCATTCGGGTCAGTTTACTTCTGTCCTATTTTGTAGCACCATTGAGAGTGTCCTAACCTATGGCATTCTGGCATGATTTGGGAGTAGCTCTGTAGTGGACAAAAAAGCTCTACAGAGAACCATTAAAACTGCCCAGAATATCATCAGGCTCCAACTATCAACCCTGGATGACATCTTCACATCCTGCTGTCTGAAGAAGGCACACAGCATCCCGAGAGACTCTTCCCATCCTGCTTACAACATTTTTGAACTGTTGCCATCTGGCAGAAGATATAGAACATTTAAGACTCGGACGACACATTTTCTGAACAGTTTTTATCCCAAAGCTATAATTGCACTTAATAATGAGCTTAAAGACCACCAGTAGTGAATAGTTAGTTGGACAGTGTTACTTAGCCTGCGGTGTAGATGTTTGTATTCTTAGTGGGGGATTTTTAGTGGATGGGGAGTGTTTGGGGAATTTTTATGTGTGTGCATATGGGTCTGGTCTCTGGGTGCCTGTGTGAATTTCGTTGTATGGGTATACCATGTATATACTTACAATGACAATTAATAATAATAATAATAATAATAATAATAATAATAATAATAATAATAATAATAATAATAATAATAATAATAATAATAATAATAATAATAATATTGAAGTGACTTTTAACTCACCCATCCCTCAAATCAGGAACAAACAAAGACTCAAACACTTTACCACTAAGAACAAAACACAAACATACCTAGACAGGAAACTTGTGGGGTCTTGAATACGAATTGTCAGTGATTCCTGGGAAGGAACATTATAGGCAATGGTACAGCTTGTGAGGGTCAGAGCAATGAAATCAGCACACATGGCAAACAGAAAACCCTATATATAGAAGCAGCCTAAATGAAACAGGAAAAGGAATGTACCAAATTATCATATCACTTTTCAGTTCAAGCACAAGCAAATTTCATTACAATTTTGGCTGCCATAAATCTTCAGCTCTGCTTTTCACATTTTCCATTCAAGGTACATTTTCTAAGCCCTTGGAATGCCAGAAATATTTCCAAACTCATGTTCTTTTTAAGGGGGGAAACAATTTTCTTCTCTCCAGCTTGTCTTTATACATGAAAGCTCAAGTCTTTGCCTAGTACTTTGTTTCACCATAAATGTGCCTATGTTGTAAAATTACTTGCTGATTAAACTTGTCTTCTACATAAATAACTGTTATACCTGAACCATGAAAACCAGGAGTTAGGAAATTAATTACAGAACACACGTTCTTTTATCTCAATTTATTTCAAATGATAAGCCCAGCAAGACATAATTATTGTTTAATTATGTTTACTAAAATATAGACAAAAACAATAATCTACTAAGGATGCATCCTGGTATTAATTGATTCAGAGAACACACGACACAAAAATCTAATGACAATCTGTCTGAAAGAAAACCCATGCCTCCTTTTAATCTGTTGTTATTAATTACAATAGCAATCAATAACCATTTCACATTGATCCAGCCTTTTATTTTGTCAGTCAGACAAGAAAATGAGATGCAGACACAAGAAGGCAGTGCCATTCTTTTCTTTCTGGCTGCCTAAGCATTTTCAGCGCAGTAATCACAGGGATCTAGAGAAAGAACAGGAAAAGTTTACATGTGGTTTATGGAGTACCCACCTATCACTAGAATGGAGAAAGAGTTCCATCCAGTGTAGCTTCCTCACCATCTGTCTCTGTGTGCACATGTCTGTATGTGTGCAGATGCTAACAAATGCTGTTCTAGACAAGGGTTTTTTTTAAAGGGAACATTACTCTCAAAAAATAGCATATTACTGCTCAGTGGTTTAAGTATCTGCCTATGGAGCTAGAGGTTGGGAGTTTGATTCTTCACTGTGCTTCCTTGACAGGAGCTGGACCTGATTATCTTTTCTAGCTCTACAGTTCAAAGATTGTTATTATCATTCTATTGCCTAAACAAGGAGTGGAGAAAAATCACAAAAGTATCCCTCCTGCTCCTCTAAGCTTCCCACCACATGACCTGGTGACACAATTAGTTGCACAAAGGGAAGCCTGCGAGCACAAAGGGGAATGCTTTTACAATTCTCTTCCATCCCATATTTAAGCTATAGGATACAAGCTGTTGTTTCTCCCACATAAGAGAGTGGTCACCTTATCATTATAAGAAAGAAGTAAGCAGGTCACTATAGCTAAATTTCATAGAACTGCATGGATACGTATTTCACTTGCTTGATTTCACTCTAGTTTTAATTTCTTCATATTACTAAACCATAGATGAATCTGTGGAACCAGTTTAGAGAGAGTAATGATGCACGGTGATAAAGGTTGCTTAGTTGGCCTACTGCTAGGCAGGCCCTAGCCCCCTCCCCAAAATAACACACAAACATACCATAACTAGGGAAAAAAGGCCACAACTTTATTGATTTCAGCAGCAGTTAACCTGGCAAATCATAGGGTTGGATCCTGCTCACTGAGGGACCCAAATGCCCCCCAGTGTTACCCACCATCTCCACAGGACCCTTCCTATGAGATTACTAGCAGTGGCATATTTCCTGGAGTCACATGGATATAAGCCACTCTGTTGCTCCTCACCAACCAGGAGCAG
The DNA here is from genome assembly GCF_051106095.1 of Pogona vitticeps. NCBI lineage: Eukaryota > Metazoa > Chordata > Lepidosauria > Squamata > Agamidae > Pogona > Pogona vitticeps. Next base: position 137,095,786 of record NC_135785.1, read on the forward strand.
GTGCAAATTGTCCCACCAGAGACCACCACCCCATTCCCATTTAGGGACTCCATAGCAACCATGACTTGGCAGGCCTCCACCTGCTGTCCTGTGATCATTGTGATCCATCCCTATGTCCAAAACTGCCTCACCAAGTTGTGAAAATAAAGAAAGAGTAACCAAACACCAAATAGTGCAAACAGTAGAACCAAAGAGGGTGGGGGAAAAACTGCCCAGAAGAAATTGGGTCTCAGCAGGTCCCCAACTCTCACTTTTGAGCACCAGTGGAAAGACCCATCTCTTCTGGTCCAGCGGCCTGCCACTGCTCTTCCCCTGGTCATGCTGGCCTACCCCAGGCATCCAGTGTGACCCTTCTTGTGGGGGTCGGGTGCCAAAAGCCCTCTTGCCAGCCCAACCATGCAGACACCACCATTAGCCGCCTAGAGTAGTCCACCGCGACTAGATAGGCGGGATATAAATTAAATAAAATAAAAAAATAATAAAATTATGTGGCATTCCTGCTTGGGGGGGGGAGGCTGGCTGCCACTGGATAACAATACGGGAACCAGGTAAGTCCACATTCCTGATTTATAGGTCAGCCTGCCTTTTTCTCCTACTTATGCCTAATTGATTTAGCCTTTACAATAATCTAGCCTTTACACCTGGTGTCCTCAACATATAACACACTGATATACACTGAAGGCCCTTCATCACAGTCTAACAGATAATGATTTAAAATGGTTTCCAGTTGCAGCTGTTATGATTTGAAATGTGCATATGCTCAAAGGGAGATTCTTTGGGTTTGCAATGTAACACATCTGGAGAGTTGGGAAAACTGGGCTAGACAGTTTGCTTATGTTCTCTTTGCATCAGTTTTTTTTTGCTTCTCTTCCCAAGTCAGTCAACTCACATTTACCAAATGCATTTACTGATAAAACATATTATAGTTCAACAGAGTAGCAAAGTGATAAGACTTTGAGACAGCTTGTTGAAGGGACTATCCTGAAATGTGTCAAACCTCTGTAAAAAAATTCACTAGCTTGCTGACATTCTATCACCTTGCTTGTCATATGGTCAAAGGCATTTGTTTGGAATGCACTATCCTCAAAATTTACCTGAAATTTGATGTAAGGTGAATTTGGAATGTAAATAGATGAGAACACACTCTTCGCTATGGAATGTTGCTGGCCAATAGTGATCTATGGTCTGTGCAGGTGGTGTGGACCACCCCACCATTTTGAGTTGCTCCTGTTGATCAGATTGTCATCATATTATTTCATGATTTCATAAAATCCTTAGATGGGCAGGGGTAATTTTTTGTTCCAGAATTCTCCTAGAGCCAAGCCAGTCCCAAAAATAAAGAATGCTATCAATGAGAATTCTACATTGGCAGAGTGACTTTAGTGCAACTTGTGCAAAACTATTATAGCTGTTTCTCTGTAGCATGGACCATTAAAGATGAGAAGATGAAAAGCAGGGAGTAGATTATTTGCTTCTTTTTAAAAAAGTGGACAAGTACTTGGTGTGGGTGGGTGTGCATGTGCATGTATGTGAATAAATGCATGCATGTTTTGCTTCCCAAAGGAAAGACACTAATTTTGCACATACTGCAGAAACGATGACTTAAGAAAATGCTCCTTGTCTTGCTCTGACATAGGAGGAGAGAACTTTCTCAGAACTTTAGAATTCCTCACTGAGATATCTTGTTTTGTTGAGACAGTCTGAACCCATGGGAACATGGGATTTAGCAAGAATTCACGTTCCTAATTTAGCATACATAATTTCATTTCATTGTCTGAAGACTGGGCACTATATGTTAATTTAAAAAATCTACCATTGTCTTGAAGCCCTTGAGACTTATATAACAGTTGCTGATAGATACATCCAGATTATTAAACCATCCTTCAATTGAGCAGGTGAATTTTACTATGTAGAAAAAGCCATGAAATCATTCACCATCAAGGCAGACAGTGCTAAAATAATCCCTTGTCCAAAAAAATTCGCATGCTGCTTTACACTTCAGGACTAACTGATGCTTTATTGTGGAATTTTATCTGAAATATCAAAATAATATCTATATCACTTATTCAATGCACTGCTGCTTGCCATACTACTTATACAAAACTCTAGACATCAGTGAGTCTGTTCTATTGCAATTGTGGAATAAAATGGATTAGTATCCACTTAATCATGGTTTTCAACCCATGTTATACAGAAACCTGGCATTTCCTGGAGGTATAATAAGAATTCTCTCAATGAGATTATCAAAACTAAAACTTGATAGACAGTTTGCCACCACTACTTCCTCCATTATATGCATGTACAAGATATCAGGTTTGCCAGGTCTTAAAGCACTCATTGTAGACACAGGGAAGTGCTACGCCTCTATGGAAAGTATGGCTTCTGTGTGCAAGCTGCCTTCAAATCCTAGACACCCATCTCTACCCATCTGCCCCAAGGCTCAGTGGCTCACCACAAACATATTTGTATATGTGCTGCGTTTGCCTCCTTCCCAAACCTTGCCCATTCCTCCCCACAACATCACAAGGATCCATAGCTGTGGCACAACCTCTAGTCTCAAGACTTTCACCCTGAAATATTAGGGAGTAAAATATTCTTAATCTGGCAACCCTACAGGGAAGTGTTGTACCATATATTGTGGGGCCATTAAGAGGCAATGATTGGTTCAGTATATCTAGTCAGCGCATCAGGTGAACTTAGGTCCTACCCTTGAACTTGTTTTCACATTTACTTCAATACATTCAGCTTCCTCCATATGTCTACAGGGTTCCCTGGGCAGCTACATAAACATAGGAGGAGGAGGAGGAGGAGGAGGAGGAGGTTTCAAATTTGCATAAAATACATGTTCCATGTAAAATAAAAGTCTTTTTTTTTAAAAAAAAAAAGGCTTTGTGACATTTTTACCAAAAAAGTGCTGAAATGCAAAAAAAAAGAAGAAAGAAAGAAAGAAAGAAAGAAAGAAAGAAAGAAAGAAAGAAAGAAAGAAAGAAAGAAAGAAAGAAAGAAAGAGGCACAACTATTACCCAGCAAGAGAAAACTGATTTTTTTTTCATTCTAACCTGCAAGAACAAAACAGGTATAGCTTTACATTCCCACATTACATATTATATGTATTTAAATTTAAATACTAAAATGAGTATAAAATAAATTTTGGAGCATAGAAAGCCCTGCGGGAAATGTACAAAAATAGAAAGATAATTCAAATGAATTCAAAAATTGAAAAGACATAAAAAATTCGGTTATCTTAAAATTTCCTGAATTGAGTCAACCATTAAAAATGAATTAGAATAGAAATATCTTTACTTCCACCCTAAAATTAAGAGACATGAAGGCTGTTTTGAGAAATGCCACCCTTAGTGTGTGCTGTCACTGTGTGAAGTACTACTGTATGTTTCCACTTGCTGCTTCAAAAATGATATAGTGGGAAAATGGATTCATAATTGGAAAGTAAGCTGAGATACTCCAGATCTGCCATGATTTAAGGAGGCAGTGAAGGCACTTGGCAGTACCCAGATACCAGCTGGTACAGAATTTGATTGTGTCTCTATTATTAAATCAGTGAGTTGTATATTAACCATTCTTTCTCTCTTTTTTAGGGTTATGTTCCAGCTAAGCCCAGAATAGAAATGGAATAGAGATCTCCAGATATATTTCAGAGGAAGCACAGTAAATTGTTAACTTAAATCATAGCAGCAGGGAAGTGTAGAAGTTTTGTCAACTTTAAGAACCTTCCCTCTGATCAGCCCAAAGATCTTCTGTTTAAAGCACTGCTACTAATAACATAGAGCCAACAAAATTCAGTGGAATGGAGCACCTAACTGTGGAGTATCAATCTTCACAATGTCAGCTAGGATCTCCTGGAGTGTGGGTGGCTGATGGTTGATGTCCCCTGCCATCTGTGCAGCCTTGGACAAGTTGCATAGCCCCAGAGTGGTATCGCCTACACAACTCTACAAGGAACACCACAAATTGAAAACAACTATATGGCATATAATTATCATTACTGATAGAGAGAGACATGAAGTCAATATGAAAGGGACAGATTATGCCTATGCCTTTTTCACTGTATCTTAATACTGGCTAATGCACACAAATACTGATTGGAATTGTCCCATGCTCACATTCATGAAACAAAAGCATACACATGAGGGAAATATCAGGAAATGCAGGGTGATCTCTGGATTTGAAGATGTTCTGAAGCCATTGGGGGAATTTTATGAGTGATAGACATGGATGTGGATGTGAATCTCAATTTATTATGTAGCAGAATTTCCTAAAATTCGCAATATTCATATTTGGGAGAAAGTGAAATAGACAGATTTGCCCCATTTTATTTCAACTTCTTTCACCTTCTTTTTAATCATTACTTATCAGAATATACAAATGTAGGTGAAAGCAAAATGACAGATTAGTCATTCTGAAGGTGGCGGACTCCATATGCAGTTCGAGAACCCAAAGGCAGACAGAGTTGGAGGTGGGCATGATTACTTGGTGGGAAAGGCATGGAATGAAGTGGAATAAAAGAGGAGGTGGAGGGAGAGAAGAAGGAAGAAATGCATAGATATATAAGGGACTAAAAGAACCATCATATTATCTTGACAAAGCACTTCCTGGTTCATTACTGAAAAGGCATTTTATGTGACTCCAGGGATGGAACTGAGAACTGACAATAGAAATGAATGGAGAGAACCAGGATTTCCAGATTAGCTGGGTCTGGGTACAATTGTATCCACTAGTGCAGTGGTCCCCAACCTTGGGCCTCCAGATGTTCTTGGACTACAACTCCCAGAAGCCTTCACCACCACCTCTGCTGGCCAGGATTTCTGGGAGCTGAAGTCCAAGAACATCTGGAGGCCCAAGTTTGGGGACCACTGCACTAGTGAATGGAAAAAGAAAAAGTAAAAAGAGGGGGCATCCTCCCCTTGCCTTAAAAACATGAGTACTGAACATGTTCATGGACAGAGAACAGTAAGTTACTCCTCAGTGGTGGAAGGAGGAAAACCAGGTTTTGAGGGATCTGGAATTGAATAAGTCAGATCTTGAACATTAGCACCTAGGCTGCAGCCATTTTGTTGCAAAGTTCCATTTCTTCTCTCTCTCTCCATTTCACTCACTCACTCACTCACTCACTCACTCACTCACTCACTCACTCACTCACTCATTCACTCACACACACACACACACACACACACACACACACACACTTTTCAGTGCAGCAGAGCATCCCTTTCTTTGCTTACTCCTGCCAACTGAATAGTAAAGTAAAATCTGACAGGTGATAATTGCAAATGGAGCAATTTCTGCAAGCAGCTGGGGCGCTTATTGATGGTTCTAAAAAGTTATGCAGGTCAATTAAGGCAGAAAGTTCTATTGACTGAATACAAGTTGAGATTGATTTCTGCCACCTCCCTTCAAACTTGTGGAGAATGTCAGTCCCAAGAAAACTAGGGAAATCTAAATGTGCTTTTCGAGTATGGCCACAGCTTTATAGGCATATTAAAAGGTGTAACAGCTGCATCCCTTTCAATCACTCAGTTTGAAAATTGTCACTGTGTGAGAGCTATCATTGTATGCCCCACAGACTGGATAATTTTCTCCCTACTACTGCAGATGTGAGAAGACAGCTGCAGGAATACAATATGTATTATGGACTACCTGGAACATAAGAAATTGCTACAAAAGTATGAGAACCACTAAGGTGCAAGATAGCTGACTTCCAACATTTTTGTACTAACATTCTGTATTATTAGAGTGGCTATAAATATTGTAGATTCCATTGTTGGGAGCTTTGTGAATTTGCAACGTTTTCTTCTGCAATGATAAGAATAGTAGCTCTTCATGTTTTCTCAAAAGCAGGCATCTAACCTTTCATCAGAATCCCTGCCAGAGCTGTGCAGATTCAAGATGCCTTGGGTTTTGCAATACCTTTTCAGGCATTTACAAAGATTTATTGTCCAACTCTGAAAATAATTTGGTTATAAACTGCTAGACAGAAAAATTTTAGAAGGTTTTATGGAAACAATATTCTTTGCTTTGTACAAATAAAAAGCCACTGCCAGATGCAATGTTTTTCTTATAAACTGGCAAATAAGCAGACCAAAGCATGACAAATAGATAGAGCAAGCAGCATTAAGCCATGGTACTTTGTTAAGGCTCCTGATGTTTCACAGAGACATGGGCTTTCAAAATATGAGGCAGGGAGGCGTCTCTCTGGAGATCATGTCATTGGGAGCTGAAGCAGGAATAAGTTCTTTCATTACTTTCCCTACCAAGAATTTTAATTTCTTCCACCTCCTATGAATCATTAAAATTGTGGTGGCTTGTCGGCTCTTTTTATGCTGACTGATAAGTCTGGGAACAATCTTTTTTAAAAAAAAAAAACAACAACTCTTCACATAGATTTCCAAGGCTGCTTCTTGTTTCTTAAAGCCTGCTACAAGACCCAGAGAGTTCTTTCCCATACTGCTTTCGCTGTGTTTGTCCTGTGTCATTGAATAGGGAATATACCTTCATGAAACATCTATGCTTCTGTCCTTTTGTTTGTACTTTGGATGTTCAAGCAATCCATCCCATCTCTGAGTATATAGCACCAACACAAAGAACCACATTGGTGTTTTATGAATGTGTTTCAATTGGACAAATGCAAAATCTAGCAGGTGCAACATCAGGGCTGGCTATGGAATGTGGAGGGGCACATTCAAAACTACTCATGGAGTCTTTAAAAGATGAGAACTAAATTCAATCATTAGTCTGGACTAGAAGAAACACATAGTATATAGTATATATCAACACATAGTAAATTTAACAGTGGTTCCTCTTTGCAAAATTCAGCAGATAAGTCAGAAGTACATTTGGGATTTTCTAATTGTAAAAAAAGGTCTTAGGAAGTTGTGCTTAATGATCCTATTATTGCCAATCATATTTCTTTGTCATACGTTTTCTCCAAGATGTACTCTTTGAACTCTATTTTAATAGTGTTGTGAATGAAAATCATATTTTAAGTTGCTATTTAATTTATGACAGTCAGTATAATCTAGTTGATAATCTCAAACTCAGGAGACCTGGGTTTAAATTCTGCTCTCTTATGTAAACTCATGGGGGGTGTAGCAATGGTAGAATCTTCTGTTAAATACTTCACATACCTTGAAAACCTTATTAAGGCTACTACAATTCAGATGCAACTTGACAGCAAATAACATCATGTTTAGTTTATACAAAAGAAACACATAAAATCAGAAAGAGTTAGGAAAATAATACAAGCTATGGAGCATGTAAACTGTGGCTAGAATGCTATTACTTACACTTGCTGGCAAAACTTAAACAGAGTAAATCATTACAGCAAATTTATATTCGTTAAAAAGTCAGTGCATGTATTTCTTGTCATGTGCTAAATCATGCAAGTGCTGCATGCTAAGAAATGCAAGCACTGATTTCTTAACTAGTGGCACTTCACCATGGTAATTTGTGCTGTTATTTATTTATTTATTTATTTATTTATTTATTTATTTATTTATTTATTTATTTATTTATTTATTTATTTATTTATTTATTTATTTATTTATTTGCTTGTACCGCCCCATAGCGCTACAAGCACTCTCCGGGCGGTTTACAATTTAATTATACAGGCTACACATTGCCCCCCCAGCAAGCTGGGTACTCATGTTACCGACCTTGGAAGGATAGAAGGCTGAGTCAACCTTGAGCCGGCTACCTGGGATTCGAACCCCAGGTCGTGAGCACAGTTTTAGCTGCAGTACAGCGTTTTAACCACTGCGCCACGAGGCTCTTAGACTTATTCTAGAGTATGATAAGTAACAGGATTCTGGTAATTATGCACAATATAGTTATTTATATTGTGTTTTATATCAAGCCCCCAGGAACCCCTTCAAGAACTCTGCAAGATGCACCAGGGGTAATACTCTCATGGCTTCCAAGTCTGTTTAAATACTACTATTGTAGCAGAGGCAAGGATACCCCAGCCTCAGGCAGGACAAAGGATCCAAAGAAACTAACAACTACAGCCCCAAACTCACTAAACATGTGTTTCTTACAAAACAGCCCTCCATTCTGTGTGGTAAACCTCACCGGAAGCAGGAGTGTGCAGGTCCTTTTCTTGGTAATGAAATCTGCTGTTCAAAGGTGGGTTGGGAGGAGAACATGAAATTCTCCCAGACAAATATCTGCAGTAGTTGATGATATCCAAGTCATTGATTTGAACAATGTCCAGTGAACCTAACATCTTTGACATGTGCAATGCATTTTAAGCATTTCTTTTGGATTGATACTGCACAGGAATCGCCATCCAATTTTAAGCACTGTTTGGAACAGAAGAAGCAGAAATGCTGTTTGAGAAGTATACCAGGACAAACCTCCACGGGACTCAGAACTAAGTGTGTCTAGTCCTTTTGGGTCTTGGCAGCTGGGGCTTAGGTCATACCAACTGACTCAGAATTAACACCTCTGAGCCTGAGGTTACTGAGATAATGTCAACAAGGTGATTTAAATGCTCCAAAAGCTGTGTACAGATGCTGGGAGAGATGTACCATAAATATTAAAGCTCTGCAGTCAAAGGAGCATTTTCCCCCAAAGAAACAACTCAAACTTTGATGCCCTTCATTCATTTTTAAAGCAAAGATGTATCAGCTATATGAGTGTTGGAATTTTCTTGTTCCAAATATGTAAACATATTAATCATAAACGACTAATCATTATAGGCAGAAGAAGAAAAAAGCTAATTATTATACTTAGAACAAAATGTTCTTATTTTTTCTGTCTTATGGTGCTACATAGAAAATAGCTACATTAGTGTGCATGCACACACATAGAGAGACAACCTATGTTTCTTGCTAATTGGACATGAGTGGATAAGGCTATGGCAACTGTATACCAAGTCTACTAGAATCTCCTGATATTACCCCTGTCTCTTTTCCCTGGATGGATGCAGCTGTCTGAGACAAAACTGTTTTTGTAAAAAACAAAAAACAAAAAAGATAACATTCTTACAATTTCATTTTCTGGTTGTCTGAGACAAAACCTGTTGGCAAAAACCAAACCTTTAGAGATCCTTTTATCACCTGATATGGCCCTCTCAAATGAATAGCATGGTTCCTGTTTCTTCAAAGAAACAACATATCAAAAGTCAATCACAATTTTAGCTGGCAGTTTCAGTTCATGTTCCATTTCAAATGGTCAATATAATTTTATTTTTGAGACTTCAATAATATGCCTTGGCAGAGATATATTTAAATGAATAAAAGCTGTAATGAGCAATAAATATGTCTATTCAAACTTCAAACCAGTTTTGTATAATCAGAGCACAATTGTGAGTTGTATATAACAAACGAAATTAGAAGCCATAATGTATTGATTTGCAGAAAATAGTAGTTTGTGATTTTGCCAATAATCAGATAAACCTCACCATGATCCGATAAACTTCCCACAGCCTACATAAAGGCAAACAGAAAATTCTTTAAACCTACCACAGCTATTGGCTGCGAGATGTTTAGTTACAGTTGACTCAAAGATGACACACACGATGTTGGCTAATTTGCATAGTCATTATGGAATTATTTATTTTATTTTTCTTTATTTTTTTTGTTAGGTTTTCTACCACCCAATTAATGCCCAGCACTATTTTGGGTAATTAACAATCAAGAAATCAGACAATAAAGAATAAATAAACAGTAACAGAGTCAAATAAAGCACATAAAATCAACTAAACCAATGAAAGACAAATATGCTCCTATATTAACCCATTATAGGGCAGGCAGGACAAAGGCAAATTTAAGTAATGTTGCCCTCTGTAAAAAGCAGTGCCTTGAGCAACCTTCGAAATGTGGGCAAGGACAGCTTGATTGGGAGCCGGTTCCAAAGAGCTTGTGACACAACCAAGAAGGCCCAGCTTCTGGTAGATGTTTCCCTGGCCTCCCTACCTCTGTGCAGCAACCTGAAAAAGCACCTCTTGGGAGAATCTAGGGGGATGTCTTGGTGTTATTGGGGCCAGACACTCTCATAAATAATTATGACAGAAGCCAACTAGATCTCAAGCACACACTATTACGAAGCTTGACAGCTGATTGATTGATTGATTGATTGATTGATTGATTGATTGATTGATTGATTGATTGATTGATTGATTGATTGATATATCGCCCATCTAGAACATGTCTGCTATGGGCAGTTTACATATAACATAAAAATAAATTAAGGTAAAATCTAGATTAATCACAGAGTCCAAGATGGGAAAGGAAGGAAAGAAGAAAAAGAAGAGAGAGAGAAAAGAAAGGGGGAGATAGGCTAGGTAATGGCTGTAGGGAAGGCCTGCCTGTATAGCCATGTCTTCAAGTTAGTCTTGAAGGCCCTCAGTGAGGGAGCCTACAGGTAAGTTGTTCCAGAGGCCAGGGGCCACTGCTGAGAAGGCCTGATTTCTAGTTTTTCCCTGTGGGGCTTCTCTTGGTGTTAGGCCCCTCAGACTCCCAGCCGGACTGGACAGGGTGATACGGGTAGAACTGGGTGGAAGAAGGCACTCTGCCAGGTATTGAGGGCTTAAACCATTAAGGGCTTTGTATGTAATGGTTTGAAATCACCTTGAAATCAAAGCTGAAGCGGATAGGTATCCAGTGTAAGGTGGCCAAGGTGGGGGAAATATGGTGAAATCTTTTCACCCCTGTTAATAGCCTGGCCACTGTGTTTTGGACCATCTGGAGTTTCCGCATCAGTCTCAAAGGAAGCCCCACGTAGAGAGTGTTTCAGTAATCTCTTCTTGAGACTACGAGTGCATGGACCAGCATGGTCTAGGTAGGGATGCAGCTGGGTGATCTGCCAAAGGTGTAAATGGGCAGACCGAACCATGGACGCTACCTGGGTCTCCATGGTAAGCACTGGGTCAAGATGGACCCCCAGACTGCGAACCATATTTTTTGTGGTGAGAGTCGCCTGCCCCCAAAAGAGAAGGAATTCCCCAAACCACTGAGATTGGGGCCACCCCCCCCTGCAGGAGCTCCATCTTGTCTGGGTTCAACCTTAGTCCATTCGACTGCATCCATTGTAGAATGGCCTCCAGGCAGCGCCCAAGGGATGGAACGGCATCCATTGCATATGGGAAAAAAGAAGATTTAGAGCTGGGTGTCATTAGCATATTGGTGACCCGAAGCTCCACATCCCTGGATAACGCCCCCAACGGCCTCATATAGATGTCAAGCAACATTGGGGAGATGATTGAACCCTGCAGGACCCCACAACTGTGTTGATTGTGTTAAGGAATGGAAGCAGGGTAATGTCATGCCCAGCCAGGTCGCCATTGCTGGCCATATACTGTAAAGGGCAGAGATGAGGAATGTTACTGTTTTGAATTGCACATCTCAGCATAAGTCATTTGTGCAAGCCCCCCCCCCAAAAATCGGATTAGCCCCTCACTTAATCCACAACCCATCTTGGATCCCCACCATTGTTGGATAAAAGGACAAGAAATAAGTTTTCCCTTCTTCATTAATGAATAGTATACTGTATTTGTCATTCCTTTGAATGCTTTGCTTTCACTTCATGCTTTATACTTTGTTAACTAACATCACGGCATCTCTTCTTTCTATTTGTCTTGACTTTATTGACTGTGCTGCTCTCTGTCAAATGCTATCTATGTTATAAAAGACCATCCATTTCTATGTGGACAGCTCGGGTGACCAATTTAGGTGCAAAGGGTGAATCAAGGACCAGTGTCCCCCCCGCCCAAGGATTGCAGAAACTCTTCCATAGAAAGTCCTGTAGAAGTGAAACCACTGCCAGTCACTACTGCCAGACACCTAAATTTAATTCTAAGAATGTATGCCACAGAGAGTGTGTGGTCAGACATGGTACTTGGATGGGAACTGTGAGAGTAATACAATTGAAACAATTGTTTGTCCAGTATGTGTGTGTGCTTGAAAGGTACTTGAACTGGACATGTAAATCATGTTGTGGAATGGACTTGGTGAAAGTATTGCAAATAAGATATACCTGTACCTTTTGTAGGTCTTTTGTTTGGTCTTCACCTTTGAAATACATAACTATTTTATTAGTATCTACAACGATCTCCAAAAACCTATTTGCTCATTTATATGAGAAGCAGGAATGTAACGTGTTTGGGTCCAGACTAAGGTGGCAATCTTATACCTACTTACTTGGAAACAAATCTCAGTGGGGTTGACTTTCAAACAGATGTGTTAGGATGCTGCTGCACATTAGCTGAATTTAAATTTCACTGAAATGAATGGAATACATTAGTTGAGTCTTTGATTTCTTGCTAGTCCCATTGTGGGTCTGTGGGAACTTTCAGCTAGTTTAGATCTGACTTACAGTCTTTAAATACTGTTGCCCTTTCAATGAACATTAATGACACTGGCTGTGAAGCTAAAAATACAGAATTGTCATCAACTTTTAAGGCTTCTGTACCTTAAATAGGGAAAAAATATAATCTGGCAACAGGGATATGTATACAACATTGACAATTAAATGCATATGTTCACAGGAAAAAACACATATATTATTGTATTTTTTTTAAATTTGGGAATTTGTGAGAACAGATGTACAGATGGAGTTCAATGAGCTGAAATGCTTTATGTTAATTGACTCTCTATAAATAAGCAAATATTTTGTCTTGTTAAACATATCATAAAGCTTTATTTAAAGTTTCCACTTCAACCCAGATATGTACATTAACCAGCAATAATGACATGCTTTATTGCATTGCTATTCCTTGTCCTACTCTACCTGAGCTTAAATATCTCTGTCCTTTATATAAATTGGTTCTATAATAAACATTCCAATGCCCTCACTCGTTGGTTTAGACAAAAGGGAGGGTGGAGGGAACCTCTACAAACTCAAGCCATATCAATCAAAAACACCGCAGTCAGCACCAAGACTGATAATGAAACCTACAATTTCATAAATCATTTCCCACAGGTTAGGGGTCATTTTTTTAAAAAAGAATCATTATCTCCAAAAGCTAATGATTACTTGGTTGCTCATTCTACTTTCTTTAATTAAAACAATGGAAAGAGTGACAATGCACAAATGATGAGGCTTCATTTTCTCTTGAAAATATTCTGCAAAAGGAAGATTATACCTCTCTTTGCCCTTGAAATGAGATTACATGAGCCTCTACCTCACAGGAGGTGTTAAGAACAGAAAAAAAGAACTGATAGAGAATAGGAGTGTTCCAATAAAAGTTGATTCAAGGGAAACATTTCTTACTTTTAACATTTACAATATTGCCCACTTAAACAATAATCAGTAATTGACAAATTACAGCTCATTTCAGTACTTCCCTACACACTTTCAGTGATAAAATGAGATGAACAGTAATCAGATTAATTGATTTGAATGAACCTGTTTTTTCAAAAAAAAAATCCCATAACCTAGGTTCATGTTAATGTTATGCTACAGTTGTGCATGGGGACATAACATGGAGTCAAATGTCTATTGCTTCTGCAACACACAAAGAATGTATGTATGTATGTATGTATGTATGTATGTATGTATGTATGTATGTATGTATTTATTTATTTATTTATTTATTTATTTATTTATTTATTTATTTATTTATTTATTTATTTATTTATTTATTTATTTATTTATTTATTGGATTTCTATCCCGCCCAGCTAGACCAAAGGTCCACTCTGGGCAATAGAACCAGAACCTGGTAAACAAGGTAATGTTATGTTTGGTTTAAGTGTTATAAAACTGAAGCTTTTCCTTTCACAATTTTGTCCTGACACTCAGACACTGTGGCCCACTAGCGATGTAAATCCTTGCTCACCTCATTCATCTCCTAGCAAACAAGGATAACGAGGAATTTGCAAGTACTCTCAATTCTATCTGTGAAGATTCTCAGTTATCCAGGTGAGATTATCTGGAAGCTGAGTCATGGCAACTGGACTTCTTTCTTCTTAGGTTGAAACCTTTTGCTGCTCATCCAAGTAGCTTCTTTGGTCTTCTTCAGACTGAAGAAGCTACTTGGATGAGTAGCAAAATATTTCAATATAACATGAAAGAAGTCCAGTTGCCATGACTCAACTTCCAGATACAGTATTCACAATTCTGTTCTTACATTATAAAAAATGGAATTTTGTCCAAATTGTCCAGTTTTTTAAAGCAAAATTATGGATGGAAGATGTGAACTTTCCATTCTCTTTTTCTGGAGGCACCCTGAAGCTGTGTAACTTGCCCAAGGCCACAAAGGCTGTCCTTGCTGGGATGCACAGTGGGGAATCAAACTACCAACCTCTGGCTTTGCAGCCAGTTACCTAGCTCACCAAGCTACCCAGTCAGTTGGTTTGGGTAAATGGCTATGAAAACAGAGGTTGGGAGTTTGATTCCCCACTATGCATGCTGGGAAAAGAGCCAGCCTGTGTAGCTATGGGTAAGCTGCACTGTCTCAGGGTGACCCAATAAGATGGGAATGGTAATCCACATGTGAGTATTTTTTACCTAGAAGCCCCTGGAAAGGATTGCCATAAATTGGAATTGACCTGACAGCACAAAAGGAACCTAGCATAAGAAATATTGTTGGTTAACAAGATAAACAAAAGAGATTAATCATACCTGTGTTCTCAGATGTCCTGCAGTACTTTCCTTCAAGATTCAAATGCTAATGGGTTTTTAAATGGAAAATATACACACTAGCATATGGAAATTTAAGCTTATGCCTAAATTTTCAGTAACCAAGGTCTCTTTGAAAATCCTCAAGTAATTCTCTAATGAAAGAACTTCCCACACTGATTCTAAACTTTTAACTTGGATGAAAGTGGATAGCAAATAGAGCAGAAATATTAAAACTCCAACTAGACTGACACAAGGAGAAAGAGAGAAAGATCTCTCTCTCTCTCATTTTAGATTTAACACTTGGTGGAATTCTGAGAGCCAGTGTGGTGTAGCGGGTTGAGTGATAGACTAGGACACAAAAGGTAAAGGTAAAGGTTCCCCTTGACAATTTTTGTCCAGCTGTGTTCGACTCTAGGGGGCGGTGCTCATCCCCGTTTCCAAGCCATAGAGCCAGCGTTTGTCCGAAGACAATCTTCCATGGTCACATGGCCAGCGCGACTAGACATGGAATGCTGTTACCTTCCCACCAAGGTGGTACCTATTTATTTACTCGCATTTGCATGTTTTCAAACTGCTAGGTTGGTGGGAGATGGGACAAGTGACGGGCGCTCACTCTGTCACATGGATTTGGTTTTACAGCTGAAGATGTACAGACCTTACAGCACAGAGGCTTCTGCGGTTTAGCCTACAGCACCACCATGTCCCTAGGACACAAAAGACTTGTTTTCATATCCCCATTTGGCCATAGAAACTCACTAGGTGGAAGCAATGGTAACATTCCTTAAATGTTTCACATACCTTAGAAACCCTTTTAAGGTCACAATAAGTTGGATAAGAATTGGTGACAAACAACAATAACAAAATTTGAAGTAAGTAGAAATGAACAGATTTGTCCACTTTTGATCCACTTCATATTTTCCTGTTTTGCCGCATTTGCACATTAATTTTGTTTCTCTCCATTTTTGCATTCATTTCTCATTTAAAAAACAATCCTCCAATGCATATTTTAAAATATATTTACCACCCCATTTCCTCTCAAAATGGCATTTAAATCTGTTTTTCCTTTCAAAACATATGTTTAAATGCATATTTTGATATGCCTGAACTGTCAAAAACTTTTTGCAGCATACAGATAAATATGAAATCCATTGGATAATTCAGTTTTGATCTACATTTTATTTTAAGGTTTAGGTCAGTACAGTTTGTATTGGAATTTGCAAATATCAAATTCCATGAGCAATCCCAGTATCAAGTGAAAAATATATCTCCCCCCCCCCCCATCTCCCTCCCACACATACATTTGCCAGTCTCACTGGAATTTCAGCTTGGAAGTGCTTCTTCCTCAGATGTCACTGTGGGCTGATGCAGGACAAGGTGCAACTGTGACATCTGTAGTTTCCAAGGCTATTTCTATGATTCCTTCCCCTTCCGGGAAAAACACTGCAGCCTACTCAGAATTCTCCTTCCGAGTAGGCTGCAACCCTCTTGAACCACTCAACACCAGAAAAATACTCATTTTTGAAATCCAGAAGTAAATCACCAGCCAAGGTTTTTGGCAATGTGGGGTTATGGGGATGGGAGCCTATGTAGCCCTAGAGAGTCCAGGAGGATAGATCATTGACCCTTAGATTAGTTAAACATTTCCAGATCTGTTTTAGGGAAATGTTTGTGGTGACATGAAAGCACATTTGCGCTGCTACTGCTTTTATACTTCCTTCTGCTTTTTGTCACTGCAACAGATCTTAATCCACTGAGATTTGTTTAAAACTAGCTGACTGCCTGATACATCACCTATTCCAATTTATGTAAACTCCACTGGACATTTTGCTGATGCAGCTTCAAGGAGCCTCAGCGATATATATTAGGGTGTCTTTTGTAAGATAGAAACAACTTTTTGTAATGTGACTGATCTGTGGCAGCCCCATTAAAACAAGAGACATGTTTCCACATTATCCTGACAAGGAATTATATTAAGTAAAATGCTTTTGACTGACATGAGTTTCCTATTACTCAGTTTGTCCTTTGCTGCCAAAACAACAGTACAAACAGAGCCATTAGGCAGGAAGCTCCTCGTCCCCAAGCTCCTTCAGGATATCTAGGCAATCATGTTCTGCTCAGTCATTCCTGAGACTTTGGGATGTATATGATTTAGGTGTCCTTCCTTATATTGCAACCACAGTGTCACTTATCATAACCTTCAAGGGACAGAGACCATTGATATTCAGGTTGCTCTCCCAGTATTTTTAGAAAGCAAGGAGTAGTTTATACAGATGGTCCCAGTACTAAGGACCATACCACATTATTTTCTGTATAAAATAACATGCTTGAAAGCACAATCACAATTCAATATATCAGTACTTCCTCCAGTGTGTGTGTGTGTTTAGTCGTTTAGTCGTGTCCGACTCTTCGTGACCCCATGGACCAGAGCACGCCAGGCCCTCCTGTCTTCTACTGCCTCCCGGAGTTGTGTCAGGTTCATGTTGGTCGCTTCGCAGACACTGTCCAGCCATCTCATCCTCGGTCGTCCCCTTCTCCTCTTGCCTTCACACCTTCCTAACATCAGGGTTTTTTCCAAGGACTCTTTTCTTCTCATGAGATGGCCAAAGTACTGGAGCCTCAGCTTCAGGATCTGTCCTTCCAGTGAGCACTCAGGGTTGATTTCCTTTAGAACTGATAGGTTTGTTCTCCTTGCAGTCCAGGGGATTCTCAAGAGCCTCCTCCAGCACCACAATTCAAAGGCATCAATTCTTCGGCGGTCTGCTTTCTTTATGGTCCAGCTCTCACTTCCATACATCACGACAGGAAAAACCATAGCTTTGACTATTCGGACTTTTGTTGGCAAGGTGATGTCTCTGCTTTTCAAGATGCTGTCAAGATTTGTCATCGCTTTCCTCCCAAGAAGAAGGCGTCTTTTAATTTCAGGGCTGCTGTCTCCATCTGCAGTGATCATGGAGCCCAGGAAGATAAAATTTGACACTGCCTCCATATCTTCCCCTTCTATTTCCCAGGAGGTGATGGGACCAGTGGCCATGATCTTAGTTTTTTTGATGTTGAGTTTCAGACCATTTTTTGCACTCTCCTCTTTCACTCTCATTACAAGGTTCTTTAATTCCTCCTCACTTTCTGCCATCAGAGTGGTATCATCTGCATATCGGAGGTTGTTGATATTTCTTCCGGCAATCTTAATTCCGGCTTGGGTTTCTTCCAGTCCAGCCTTCCGCATGATGTATTCTGCATATAAGTTAAATAAGCTGGGGGACAATATACAGCCTTGCCGTACTCCTTTCCCAATTTTGAACCACTCAGTTGTTCCATGACCAGTTCTAACTGTTGCTTCCTGTCCCACATATAGGTTTCTCAGGAGACAGATAAAGTGGTCAGGCACTCCCATTTCTTTAAGAACTTGCCATAGTTTGTTGTGGTCCACACAGTCAAAGGCTTTCGCATAGTCAATGAAGCAGAAGTAGATATTTTTCTGGAACTCTCTGGCTTTCTCCATAATCCAGCGCAAGTTAGCAATTTGGTCTCGAGTTCCTCTGCCTCTTCGGAATCCAGCTTGTACTTCTGGGAGTTCTCGGTCCACATACTGCTGAAGCCTACCTTGCAGGATTTTGAGCATAACCTTGCTAGCGTGCGAAATGAGTGCAATTGTTCGGTAGTTGGAGCATTCTTTGGCACTGCCTTTCTTTGGGATTGGGATGTAGACTGATCTTTTCCAATCCTCTGGCCACTGTTGGGTTTTCCAAACTTGCTGGCATATTGAATGTAGCACCTTAACTGCATCATCTTTCAAGATTTTAAATAGTTCAACTGGGATGCCATCACCTCCACTGGCCTTGTTGTTAGCCAGGCTTTCTAAGGCCCACTTGACTTCACTCTCCAGGATGTCTGGCTCAAGGTCAGCAACTACATTGTCTGGGTTGTCCGGGATATCCAAATCTTTCTGATATAATTCCTCTGTGTATTCTTGCCACCTCTTCTTGACGTCTTCTGCTTCTGTTAGGTCCCTCCCATTTTTGTCTTTTATCATGTTCATCTTTGCGCAAAATGTTCCTCTAATATCTCCAATTTTCCTGAACAGCTCTCTGGTCTTTCCTTTTCTGTTATCTTCCTCTATTTCTTTGCATTGTTCATTTAAGAAGGCCCTCTTGTCTCTCCTTGCTATTCTTTGGAAGTCTGCATTCAATTTTATGTAACTTTCCCTATCTCCCTTGCATTTTGTTTCCCTTCTCCTCTCAGCTATTTCTAAGGCCTCGTTGGACAGCCACTTTGCTTTCTTGCATTTCCTTTTCTTTGGGATGGTTTTCGTTGCTGCCTCCTGGACAATGTTACGAGCCTCTATCCAAAGTTCTTCAGGCACTCTGTCCACCAAATCTAGTTCCTTAAATCTGTTCTTTACTTCCACTGTGTATTCATAAGGGATTTGGTTTAGATTATACCTGAGTGGCCCAGTGGTTTTTCCTACTCTCTTCAGTCTAAGCTTGAATTTTGCTATGAGAAGCTGATGATCAGAACCGCAGTCAGCTCCAGGTCTTGTTTTTGCTGACTGTGTAGAGCTTCTCCATCTTTGGCTGCAGAGAATATAATCAATCTGATTTCGATATTGCCCATCTGGTGATTTCCATGTGTAGAGTCGCCTCTTGTGTTGTTGGAAAAGAGTGTTTGTGATGACCAGCTTATTCTCTTGACAAAACTCTATTAGCCTTTGTCCTGCTTCGTTCTGAACTCCAAGGCCAAACTTCCCTGTTGTTCCTTTTATCTCTTGGCTCCCTACTTTAGCATTCCAGTCCCCTAGAATGAGAAGAACATCTTTCTTTGGTGTCAGTTCTAGAAGGTGTTGTAAATCTTCATAGAATTGTTCAATTTCAGTCTCCTCAGCAATGCTGGTTGGTGCATAAACTTGGATTATTGTGATGTTGAATGGTCTGCCTTGGATTCGTATTGACATCATTCTATCATTTTTGAGATTGTATCCCATTACAGCTTTTCCCACTCTTTTGTTGACTATGAGGGCTACTCCATTCCTTCTACGGGATTCTTGCCCACAGTAGTAGATATGATAATCATCTGAGCTGAATTCGCCCATTCCTGTCCATTTTAGTTCACTGATGCCCAGGATGTCGATGTTTATTCTTGCCATCTCCTGTTTGACCACCTCCAGCTTCCCAATGTTCATAGATCTTGCATTCCAGGTTCCTATGCAGTATTTTTCTTTACAGCATTGGACTTTCCTTTCACTTCCAGGCACGTCCACAGCTGAGCGTCCTTTCGGCTTTGGCCCAACCACTTCATTAGCTCTGGAGCTACTTGTACTTGTCCTCCACTCTTCCTCAGTAGCATGTTGGACGCCTTCCGACCTGAGGGGCCCATCTTCCAGCGTCATATCTTTTAGCCTTTTGTTTCTGATCATGGGGTGTTCTTGGCAAAGATACTGGAGTGGCTTGCCATTTCCTACTCCAGGTGGATTGCGTTTAGTCGGAACTCTCCACTATGTCCTGTCCGTCTTGGGTGTCCCTGCACGGCATAGCCCATAGCTTCTCTGAGTTACTCAAGCCCCTTCACCACGACAAGGCAGCAATCCATGCTTCCTCCAGAGCATAAACTAAATATTTTAAAAATGTTATTGTATATTTTTTCATGGAATGTTACTACATTTTGAAATAGCAGTAAAAAGAGCACACATAACAATACAACGAGCCCATCACAGGAATAGAGAAACTCATTCTAATTTTGGTTTACCACAATAGCTTTATGGGACAGCTAAAGCAATACTGAACTTTTTTTTAACATCCATTCTTGGAAATCAGTAGTTCTGAAATGGACAGCTGTGTCATGAAGGACTGTTAATAAGCAGTGAGAAATGCCTGATTGAAGGTTCCCACCGTGCCCAGTCAAGACCACTATCTATATCTTGATTCTTTCTAACCGGGATCTGCCAAAAACTGGTGGTGGTGGGAATTGCAGGATATTTGCAATAAATATCATTGGATCATTCTAGATGTAATAGCATTCTTTGCTTTCACAGGAAGCTGACCTGCACATATCTCATTCCTATCAAGAACAACATCTAAATCACTGGTTCATGCTGAGAAAGAGGGATGGATGCGCCTTCCGAAGTTGGCCAGTCTCACACATGCTGCAAGAAGTCTGGCTGCAGTGAAATCTGGCTCCCATATTAATTTGGGAATGTATGGTTCAGAAGCTTGAGAAGGTGTTGTAGAACTTTAGATGTCTCAGAATAGCAATAAGGCCTTTTAAAAATGTTTCCTGACACAGGAATCCTCAATAAAGGTGCTCAATAAAATTATCCTGGAAGGTTCACCTAGTTTATTACTAAACTGAGGTCTAGTCTAAATTAGTAGCTTGATGGGTACAATGTACTATTGATTATACTTAGTGTTGGGCAGAAACTGTCCTTTTAGAAGTAGCCTAGTCAGTGTTTTGTGGAGAAGGGAACAGAATTCATATTTGTTCCTTTGATTAGCAAATTGCTTTGCTCATGTATTTTCCTTCATTTAAACTTGATGCAGCAAAACAGAGGTCCCTGTTAGATCCTGTTCCAACATATATAATGCTTTTAGAGTGGGTCCTCTCACCCCACCCCAGACGTGGGGAACTGAAAGTTTCTTCTCCCTACATCACAGTACCTTTTATCTTTAAAGATAATTGCAATCTTTCGTAAACTAGAGGCCAATCTTCTACTCCACAGGGGAGAAAACATAATTCTATTTTCGCATGTAGAAAGGCTATAATTTGGTACTTGATGCTCAAAATATTTTATACACTTGAGGCATCTGGATATGTGAGGTTAAGAATTTTAAACATCTTCACTCCTTTCACACCCCATGGTCATAAAATCATGCTACTAAGAGGTAATGGGAGATGGCTTCTTTTCTTCTTTATACTTACATGTATAAAGCTCTAAACAACTTGAGGTCATATCTCTCTTTATGAGCCTCCACAAGTTTTAAAATCATTAATTGTATTTGTTGAAGACATGAGAAAAGGCCTTCTCTGTTGGTACTCCCAAACCACGGAACGACCTCCCATGAGAGGCCAGGATGCCTCCTTCTTTGCTGTCTTTCCATAAGCAGGCAAATATCCTTGTCTTAAGGCAAGTTTCTTCTCAGTAACTGGTTGCCTAGAAGGGGTTTTCTTATTTATTTTCTTATTTTTTAAAAATATTTTCATCCTGCCTTTCTTCTTAAAAATAACTCAAGGCAGCTTAAAAATGAGACTGCTGCTGCTGCTTGTTGGTTTTAAAGTTTTGGGTTTTGTTCAATATTATAAGCCACTTTGGGTCCTCTTGACGATAAAGTGGGATATAACTATTTTAAATAAATAATAATAATAGATTTTTTTAAAAAAATTATTAACTTAGACACTCCTTGCTGAAACAACATCTCTACCCCTGAGTTAAAGTTTTCCCAGCTTGTGATTCAGAATGCCAAATCTGGGCTACTTCCAATAAATGATGATGTCCTGTCAGAGAGTGCTACTAGAAGCTTGGTAAACCTCTGAGATAAAAGAAAGCTAGCAGGCCACAAAACAAATGGTCAGTTTGATGGGTTGCAAGTCATGCATGCCTGGTTAAAGCTCTGTGAATCAAATTACAAACTCTCACTGAAATGTGGAAAGCAGCTTTCCTGTCCTTTACTGATTCTCTTCTTCCACATTTTCTCAGGGAGGGCAATGCCAGAATTAACACCCATAAGCTATTTGTCATTGCTCAAACTCACTCTATATTGTAACAGAGAATTCCTGCACCATTAATTCTGTTTTTTTTTTTTAAAAAAAATGCTTAATCTGTGTGTAACCTGAGTTTGAGTTCAAACATTTTATGGTTCTGTGTACCATTTCTCATGCAACGTACCTCACAAGTTCATACCACAACTGGAAAATGCTTAACAGTTGTGTCAACACAGATTTTATGAACATCAGAAACCAGGAGCAAAAGACTTAACAGTTTATTTAAAACAAATAAGGAACTTCAACCTGCATCTCCCCTGGCTGCATATGGGGAAACCATCCTCTGGTCTTCTGTTGCACTCTCATTCATCTGGCCTAAAGCAGGACTCTCTCTCCCACTTTTCATGGATTTTATGGTGTTCTTAAGCCCCTGGCTTTTCTTAGCTTCAGAACAGTTCAGTTTATGGCTGCCATAGATCCTCTGCCTGTTCCAACCACTTATGTCCCAGGAGATTTCAGCCAATCATTGTCAAAGGCTCCATCACCACTACAAAATATCTAAGTGCATTAGAAGAAAGGCCATGAAAGCGCCAGGACTGCTTCCTCAAGGATGAACAAAATACTTGTTCCTGCTCCAGCTCATACTTTGATCATCCTCCTGCAGCTCAAAAGGCAGGGTTTCATTTTTGTTTTGTTTTTACTGATTTGTAAAACAAGAGGCAGAATGAGGTTAGCAATTCCTTTTCCCTTGGAAGTGTTTTTGGCATCCTTCACAAGCTTTCAAGAAGGGAGAGGTTCACTTTTGAAAAGCAAGAGGGAGGCAGGTGTCAAGAAACAAGCAAGGGAAGATGAGGACCCTGTTGGCTTTGATCCTGTTCCTTGCCAGGATGTGGCTCCACTGACCAAGGACATACAATCTTCTTGGCCAGATTGCCTCTGAGGGGGTGCATTAGGAAAAGTTTTTTTTCTGCTCCTACTGTAGCTGGGCCTGTCAGGGATTAAGACCTTTTGTGTATACGGCATTTGCTCTGCACTGGGCAAACATCTCAACCTCCAGAGTGGCTTGGCCAAATAAAATATGATAAATAGGACCAATATATCTAAAGCCTGTTGCCAAATTCTATTCAGTAACCCAGTGCTACCAACTACTCCATTTGAAACTCCCTGTGAAATATTGTTTCCTATAATACTGTTTGCATAAACACTGAACTGAAGACTAAATATTATGTGAGAAGAATTTAGAAGAGCACAGCAGGTTTTGAGGTTTGCAGACAGTTACTTCCTTTGCATTTGGAAGGCAGCTCCTGTAATGATTCCAGAGATTAATGAACAATCAGATTTAAATTAAACAGAGAACCTCCACTGGAAGTCTCTTTCCCTTCAAAACTGACGTTGCTAGACTGGATGTGAGTTACACTAAGTAAAGATGAAGCACAGTAGTAGACCCTTTTCACATCCCAAGGAACGCTATTAGCCGTGAGAAAAATTGCTTCTGAAACATTTCCCTCACATTTTTTCTGTCATTTGTTTTCCTGAGCAATTTGAAAGGAAATGGGCCATGATGAGCTTTGCAGTTTCTGAGACAGGCTGCTGAATATATTTGTTGGCTCCTGATGCAGATACTTTGCTGTCCTTTCTGAAGTCAGAACATGTATATTTCATGTTAGAAATATTCTGATTTGTTACAAGCAAAATAGATGCAATGGCAACAGAATCACAGGTTCAAATTGACATTGCTATTAGAACCTTTCCCAGTCTTATACATATCTCTTATCTCTTATCTCTGCAAGCGGGATCTGAAGGCCTTAGGAATGGACCTCAACATATGGGAAACACTGACATCTGAGCGTTCAGCCTGGAGGCAGGCATTGCATCATGGCCTCTCCCAATTTGAAGAGACACTTGTCCAGCAGGCCGAGGCAAAGAGGCTATCCCCAAAGCAGCAAAATCAGGGAGCTGGACAGGGGACAGATTGTAGTTGTCTTCAGTGTGGAAGGGACTGCCACACTAGACACTGTTCCAAGACACGTTACCATAGTCTCTCAAGACTGAAGGATGCCTAATCTAACATATCTCTTAATGGCATAATCTCTTCAATATATCTTCATGATTTAAGGTTTAATCAAATTGTCATTAAAACTAAATTAAAGCAACATAAAATAGCATTCTAATGCAGAATACACATTTTATTTGTTTTACTTATTTATTTAACATACAGTATGCCACCCACACTACCCAAAGGTCTCTGTAAATTTATAATATTGTTACCTTCCTTTACTAAATTTTATGCTATTGTAAATTGAGTCATACAGATCATACAGTATCTCCCATTCTTGAGCATTACTTGTCAATAGACGAAGGATTAATATTTGTCCATCTATCATCAACAGACATATATGGCACTATTAAGAAATATTATATGCTTCTGTTATTGTTTAATGTTACCATATCCTTAACATAACAAAATAAATGCTAATGATAACCCTGTTAAGTAAGAACCTGAAATTAGTGTTATTATTATTAATTTTTTCCACTTCAATTGTTACAGAAATCACTCATCTGCTATGATCAGAAATTGTGAAACATAGACGTTCTAATAGAAGCACATATGTAATATGTAAACAATACTGTACATTCAATAGACAATAGACAATTTTAAACACCATTCAATATACAGAAGTCTCATATTTTTCTAAAGTATAGGCATAAAATAGGGTATATGATATGTGTTTTCAAACCCTATGCTTCCTTAAATAATTTCCCATTCAGCCTAATTAGGAATCATTTTTAAATCCAAGTCCATGTTCCAAACTTGACTCTGAATCTTTCTGTATCAATTAAACATATTGCAATGCTACACACGAATGCTCAAGATTGTCCCAGTGAACTTTTCAGCAGCCAGGTACAGGACTGTCACAACATGTGAACCATTATTTGATATAACTTTTTAAAGTTCTCTGTTCCAGTTTCGAATTCTCTGAATCCTTCCCAAATATCCATGCTGTCCATTAAAAAAAATTCTTTGCAACTGATCAGCAAAAATAAATAAAATTAGGTGGGCTCAGACACCATAACTTGCACTCCCAAAGTTGTACAGCCACGACATACGTACTGTATTTGCTTCCAGGAGATCAGACCTAAGTGGGGATTTATACCTAAGACTCCTAAGGACTTACATAAACTTGCGCAATATTTATGTTCATGGGAAAACAAATGATGATACTTCTAATTTTGTTATTACAAGTCAAGATTCCCTTTGTGACATGACACCAGCGAATAATATACTCCATTTTAGTATAGCACTTCAGTGCATAAACAAGAAATATGAAGTGGAAATTATCACAAATGAGTTCTTACTGCCTATACCAAGATGAATGTTCATCTTATTTTATCACCATCTTGTTAGCAAGATTAGCCTTTTAAATTCACATAAATGAAAAGTAATGGAAAAATGAAAAAAAGGATGCAAGACACCCATGACATCTCTCAGAAGTTTAATAAATACTGATGTTGCACATTGTTGATTAATTTCCTTGGTAGAATGTGGGGCCTCTTTTAGTGGCATGAATCAGACTGAAGATCTTGCACTTTTATTATATTCCTTCTTTCATGTGTAGTTAACTGGAAAGAAAGAAAGAAAGAAAGAAAGAAAGAAAGAAAGAAAGAAAGAAAGAAAGAAAGAAAGAAAGAAAGAAAGAAAGACGTGTTTTGCCATTGTGCGCTAAATGAAAAAACACACACATACACAAGTCTTTGTACTGCAAAACATTGATTTTTTTGTCAGAGGGAATTTGTGTGTTCATAAGATAGATTTTTGTGCATTTATCTATATATACAAAATACATAAAACTGCATTCTGTCATGCCCCAGTCATGCAAGTGATCTTGTGCATTATTTCACACATGGTCATATGATGAACAGTCCATCAAGAAGTGAACAGTAAATAGAGTAGGACTGTGGCAAACACAGGGAAATAGGTCCAAAACCCACCCCCATGGATGCTGGAAAACACAGAGGTATCAAATGCTATATACTGCATGGTCTCTGGCTCTCTCTAGTGGTCAGCTCTAGTTAATATACCCTGGAAATACATATACGGTACTGTACTGTAAATAGCTATTTCTGGTGTGTAGGGGTCATTTAGTATTTTCAGCTAGTGGATAAGTGAATCAGCAGATACTGATCCTATGAGGGGGGGGGTGCTATTGTATATGATTGCTCTTACATGAAAAGTTAAATGATAACTTCTTTCTTTGTGATTTGTAACTGTTATTTTTAGTTTCCTTTACATTTACATAGCATGTTGCTTCACTCAATGGTGGAGTAGGGATATCACATAATTCAAGTGCTGGTTTCTCCTCTGCCTTGTGTTGCTGCCACCTATGATCTGTTGGAGATGATGCAACAATGAGGAGGGCAGGCATAGGCTTTGTTTTGTATCACAAGCCAGCAGCTTGTAGCATTTAGGGTTTTTAAAGCAATGAAAAGCAATTTATAGTTCCTTCTGAAGAAGGTGAAAGGTGAGTTACCTTTTTAAACAAAATAACAACCAGTTGGGGCATGAGCCTTGGAACTATAATTGTAACTCATTAATTTTTAAAAGTATCTATCTGAACTCTGAGAGATGAAGAACTTGCTTATGAATGAGGTCACCATGTCTTTCCAACCACTGTTATGACTGATATGCAATATTGCACTGAAAACCTCATAGGTTTTCAGTGCAATACTGGGGAGATTATCTTTAATTTCTTCATAATTCAAATATATCTTTCTGCATCTGATAAATTTGTAACTATTTGTTTTGTGCTTTTTAACTATTCTGAAAGAGACATTTAGGAACACATTAACCAAGAACAGTAATTGCAAATTCAGACTGTCCCCAAAACAGCCATTATATATTATTTCCTTCTGTCTGCCTTCCTTGCCCCCCCCCAATAACACTTTAATTTATCTGTGCCAAGCTTTTTTAGCTCCTCTTGAGCATTTTGAAATGGGCTCTTTCTTCTGAGAGAATTTCTTCTGGCAGTTCCATCAATTCCACAATCTCCCAGCTCTCTCAGCAAAGAAGAGATTCAAAGCTACCCTGCAGTCACTCATATTAATTCTACAGAGAAGTGGTAAAGTCAGCTGGCATGGTACTGCCAAGGTTTGAGTGACATCATTCCTGTTTCAGCTCAGTCAGGTTCCTGTGGGGAATGATTGCTAGCGAGGAATACTTGTGCTAATCTCCTCTAACTGCTGCTGACCTATTGCAGCCATCCTCTCCAAAGTCTATAATAAATCAAGTGCTTTTTTTCAAAACATGAAAAATGAAGTAATTACTCTGTGAATCCAATGGCTAATTGCACTCTAAAACCTCTGGGAGATATGGGACAAATCCATGTCAGGTTTCAAAATAACAGAAAAGGGATTCAAGAAGTTAATAACACTTCAAATGGTGACAGTTTAAAGAGGCTTTAAGAACAACACAGCATTTATTGCAACGAACTTATTCCACACACCTTATCAGGAAAGTCTAACAGCATATATAAAACACATAGCTATAAACACAGCGGAAATCTGCCATCCTGAGGAGGATCAAGACAAGGTAGGCCATTTAAATCACAATGTCACATACAGAATGATCTGCCTGCCTGCCTGCCTGTCTATTTAAGGGTATGACTACATAGGAAAGCTATCTTGAGTTGGATCGGGCTAAATAGGGTCAATTCCAAGTGCCCTCTGGCATTTAAATAAATATTTCTGTTCACACGCAGCCCTGGGTGTTTTCAGATCAAGAAACCACACTGTATCTCATATCACTCCAGTTCTCAATGGTCCCCCATCCTCCTTAACATCACCCTCTTCCATACCTCTTCACTTTTCATTCTCTGTTGTGATCTGTTAGCCAGAAGAGCTGGAAGCTGTTATGTAGGCAGCCAAAGATGACTTCATCTGATTTTTGGCACAACATTGGCAGGTGTGGGGTTTTTTAACACAAAGTATTAATCTGTCTCTATTTCCCCAAGCCTCTTGCTGTCTCCCGGTACAGTGGCGATCTGACAGATCAGGCAGTACCTGTTTACACTCTACTATTTAGGCAGGAACTTTGTCTGCTTTCCTAACACAGACATCTTCTTTTCTTGCCTCTTCAAGCACTGAAGTGGGGGAGGAATATTCCTGAGGGGGGAGGAAAGTGACAAAGGCAGGATCTCTCACTGAGCCAAATTCCCTTGTGCTGTGGTGAGAACTGCACAAGGTGGCTTAGCTGTTCCTAATAACATTCAGTCTGTCTATGTGTAGACCCACCCACCTTGCATGAGTCCAGCACTCCCAACTGCCGCAACCCATTGTGGGGATGTGCCTTTGCCATGATGACAAGGAGGCTGTTCAGGAACAGCTCAGAAAGCCTGAACTGCCAAGCAGGCAGCAAAATGTGCCCTAACACACCAATGGGCTGCTTTTCTTCCTTCTTCTCCCCCCTCAACCTCACCCATCTTGGCAACTGTCAAGGAAGGAGAGAAGGAAGGAGAAGGGCATCTTTCACCTCAAGAGGGGACCTAGACAAGCTATTCCTTGAGCTGAAGGGATTATTGACAGCACAATTAACACACATTGTTTTGCAACCCTCCCATTCACTTAGAAAAGAACAATGTTCACTGCCCTTCCTTGACATTTCCCTACAAGTGACACAGCTCTAAATATTTTTAATATTTTATAAGCTTATCACTGAATTACTAGTAAATAAATAAACAATGCAAATAAAAATAAAGTTTTTGGAGCAGAAGCAATAGAAGATTAGGTGGTATGCTAGACCCCGCTCAAGACAGCATTGTCAAGTCACCTTAGCATATACACCCAATGACGCTTTGGCACTCACACATATGAAAACAGAAATGAGGCAATGCATAGACAATTGCTTCAAAAACATAGTAGTCCCTGAGCAAAAAGATGTGGATCGCAATGGGAAAAGGCTGTCTTTGCATTAATTACATATTAATTAATACGAAATTAAAGGGGGTGGGAAGAGGTGATAATATATTACAATGCTTTAGAGACTAACAATTTTGTTTCAGTGCACTTGAAAAAAATGGATTTTGATGCACAAATGCTCACACAGACACAAATTTGTTACAATATTGTGTCCTTTTCTTCCTCTTTTTTTCCCTTTAGCCCTTGAATTTGGCCAACATGCTGAACATATGCAAATGGAAGTACTTAAAACCCACATTCAGACTCTGGCCCTTGTAAATAACAATAATAATCTCAAATCCATCAACTTAACTCTGTTCTTATTCAAATGTTGTCATGATAGACTAAAACCTCTCCATGTTTTGCAAAAAGCATTCTGATTATGGAACAATTTGTACTTGCCAATAAAAAGTGACTGCTCCAAAGGGGCTTGTAAGTGTCCTTAAAACAATTTGTATTTAAATGTCCATGTCATTTTGAATTACTATGGGCTTTTACTTGGTGAATTTTAAACCTGCTACAAAAACTACTAACTTATTTTCTCCTTCCCATACCTTTTAGGAGTGTTTTAGAATTTTCCAAGAGAGGGGCTGTGAGGCCTAAAAGGCCTTGGATATTTAAAAACAAATTGTATGTATGTATGTATGTATGTATGTATGTATGTATGTATGTATGTATGTATGTATGTATGTATGTATGTATGTATGTATGTATGTATGTATGTATGTATGTATGTATGTATGTATGTATGTATGTATGTAATTGAATTTCCCCAGTATGCCAGTTCCTTGGGACTACAATGCAGCTAAATCACAGTTTCAATGATAATACCCTACTCAGCATACAAAAGCATTTCATTGCTTTGTTGTTTAGCCTGAGAGGCAGAAAGAGAGCTTCACAACTAGGAAGGTATGTACACACATTGCTGGATGACTTTTGTGATTCAAGGTGCGATGGAAAAGAGACACCTTTATTTGTTTCTGTTTTCCAAAGAATCTGAATTTCACCTTTTGTCTGCCCTCATCAACCACTAACTCCAGCAATGTCTCACAAGTTCCCTTAGACAGACAGACAGACAGACAGACAGACAGACAGACAGACAGACAGATAGACAGATAGATAGATAGATAGATAGATAGATAGATAGATAGATAGATAGATAGATAGATAGATAGATAGATAGATAGATAGATAGATAGATAGATAGATAGATAGATAGATAGATAGATGGGTGTATATAGGTACATACTTCCCTATTAGCTGCACTGTAGTCCCAAGGAACTGGCACACTGGGGAATGTGTGCAACATAATCTTCTAAAAAATATAACTAACTGGTTCACCTTTGAAGCATTTGTGTGAAAACAAAAGTCTCAGAGTTTTAGGCCCCTTCAGGCCCCATAACATTGCTTTTAATTTGCTTTGTCCCTGCTTATTAACATGTAAGCAGTGTCCTGTTTGCCTTTATAAAGGGCATCTTTGAATCACTGAAGAACCTGAAATGAAAAACTCAACCCTTGTCTTAAGCTGAGCTCTTCACCCTCTTTGAACCTCCTTTGCCTCAAATTCCCAGCTTATTGCAGGTTTTAGGCTTAGGTGGTGATAAAACATTGATTTTGAGAGATGAGAAGGCTCTAGGTTTGACCCAAAAAAGATAAACCAGAATTGTCAATGGAGGGATGCTCCACTTCTGCATCCTTTGAGAGAGGAAGGGGCGTATTTCCATCTCACTGCAAGACACGTAAAAACAAGAGTCCTTGTCCCATGCTCTCAGGGGTGTTGCCTTCTTTAAAGTTATATATGAAAAACTTGAAAAAGCTGATTAGTAAATATTGGTTGCAGCCAAATATCAGCAAAGCACGTAAAAAGCCTGAAACATCACCAATAATAAAAGGAAGGGGAAAAGAATACAGTAACAGAGATAGAAATATGTCAGTTTTCAAATCAAAGGTCAAAAAATGGCCACTGAGAGAGAGAGAAAGAGAGGGTGGGGGAGGAGGTTGAGAAGGAAAAAGGACACACACACACACACACACACACACACATCCCACAGCATTCTTTCTCTTATATACACTCTTTGTCTCTCAGAACAATGTAAGTTTGGTCACCACATAATCTATAAAAATAAAATAAAGACACAACCATGAGGTTAAAGTATTGTGCTCTTCTGATCCTTCTGAATTTTGGAACATTTGGTGACCATCTGTACTGGGTGACAAGAGTCTTTTTTCTTATATGAGCAAAATATTGGCCACATTCTACTCTCTACCAGGAGAGCTAGTGTGAAGTACTGGAGAGAGGGCTGGCCTAGGAGTCAGGAAACTTGGATTCAAATCCTAATTTAGCTATGCTACTCATCTTGGATGACTGGAGAGACTTCAGAGTATCTCAGCTGCATAAAGTGGGCTCTTATGAAAATACAGTAGGAAGAGAAATAGTAGGATAGATACCTAAGTGATAAACAAATAACAATAAGGTGCTTTCCTGGCTGAACGGGGGTGGCAGTGGAAGACATAACTTCTAAAGTTTATCGTAAGAATTTGGATTTATTCAAACTGATTTTTGACACCACATTCCCAGGTCACAAATAGTACTTGCAACTCCCCTCACTTTCAAAATCCATACAATACCAGCTTTGTTAAAGCACCACCTCCACAAGTTCAGCAACCAGCAGCAGAAGGCGAAAGCTTGGGGTGGAGAAAGATGTGAAACACACTGAATTTATTAACAGTGTTGGCCAGGAGCCAGAGTTTCCTTTGGCAGAGTGAGTAATATAGAAAAGCCCTCCCCATCCCAAAGGAGAAAAAAGGTTACATCCATCAGAATAAGAGAGATGCATTTGCTAGGAAAGGAGATGATACATTTTTATGTATGCATAAGAAATGACTACATTTCTTCACTAAAGAAAATGACTGCCTAAAGTCAAGTCATGTCAACTTTAAAGCTCTTCAAAAGCACCATGAGTTACAATGGGGCCTGGTGCTTGCCATATCCCAGGGATCAGACTACTGACCATAAGAAGAAATCCTCTCAGGAGTCTGTCCTTCAGTTGTTTTTAACCTTTCCTGGCAGTTCTGTCCCCTCTGAGACAGATCACTGCTACTCTAATTCCTTCATTCATCTTCATCCCTTTAGGAAATGAACACATCTACAAATTAGTTAGCAATACTCTAAAGCTCAGAGCCAGTGTACCAGCACCACAAAGGATCTGTTCATGCGGGAGAGAAAGTAAAATTCTGGTACTTCGTTTAAATCAATTTTTACTACTATACAGGATGGGTAAATGAAGAGTTGTTTAGGAGGAGCCTAAGTGGTTCTGTTTTGGTAATGTAGCACAAGGAAACAGTTGTTGCTTGATGCACACATAAGATCAACCATTTGGCAAATTTCTCCCTTGTTCATTAATATTGTAATGGAGATATTCTTTTTATACCAAGTACTGCAGGTGCACTTGATTTCTCACTGAAGTTTCTGACTGTACACACATGGTCACAAGACCAGATAGGTGAGGTACAAATAAAATAAATAAATAAATAAATAAATAAATAAAATAAATGAGTTGAACACAGGGCAGGACAATCACATTGTGGAGTCAATATGCAAAAGTAGCACATGTCCATTGGAAAGGACTCACAAACCACACCCAGTTCACCAAAACCATTTTGCAAATGTCCACACAGGATAGCTATTTCAGGTTTTGAGACATGACAGGGTTGATCATTTGGTTCAAAGGAGCCTTGGCAGAATAGCAGTGGGAAGGCAGTGGTGTCCTGTTTTTATCATTTAGAATCATTTTTAAAACCTTTCACTTCTGAGATCCATGGTGACTGTCTCAAAATGCCTTCCTTCATTTCCTTTTCTTCTTTTAAAAAGAAGTGTTCCAGGCGCCACCATATTTTCAGGTGACCAGCATGCCCCTGGAGCATTTGAGTCCATTTGCAGTAGTGTTCTCTCTAAACCTAAATTGGGTCAGGAAGGAAAGTCAAAATCTGTGGCTATGCTCAGAGGCGGTAGCTTTTTACAAAGGATTTTAGAGGGAAAACATAGGCTCGTCCATATCTGTTGTTCTGAACAGGTCCAGGCAAACTGTTTCAGTTCCCATTCCTTCAAAAAATGGCTCCATCTGTTTTTTTGAAGGGAAATCATATGTTGTTGGGAGAGGTTAAAAAACAAATCAAACAACAGTTTTAGCCACCAAAAGATACTGAGAAAAAATGAGTAAATGTTACTTATGATGGTGGTGGTGGGATATAATTGCTGTCTGGGGAAGGGAAGAAAGGTCATCTTTATGTCCTTCTTACTAACCACAAAATTAGTGTCTCACTTGTAGTGTGTCACCTAAAAGCTCCACCTATGGAGTACCCAACTTTTTTCCAGCCCTCATACAGTCTCAAATATTCAGGAGATATATATATATATATATAT
The DNA here is from genome assembly GCF_051106095.1 of Pogona vitticeps. Classification (NCBI taxonomy): domain Eukaryota; kingdom Metazoa; phylum Chordata; class Lepidosauria; order Squamata; family Agamidae; genus Pogona; species Pogona vitticeps. The sequence goes on from NC_135785.1 coordinate 137,129,427, forward strand.
GTATATGTATATGTATATGTATATGTATATGTATATATATATTGTGTACTCAGTTCAAGAGTCAACAGAAACAGACCAAGGGTTATTATTGCAGCTGGAGGATGAAATTTTTGATTTGGGTGCTTTTTCATCACTGACATTCTTTTCGTCTCTTTATATACTCATGGAGTTTTCCTTAACACTCAACATAATGAAGAGCAGAGATGGGGACAAACCGCCATTTGGGAGTTGAGAAACCATGAACCATGGACCTCCTCCCTATGAACCGATGAATCAGAAATCCATTAGTTGGTTTGTTGGGGGTTTTTTAAGACAGCCAAGGGCTGTCTAAATAATAATAATAATAATAATAATAATAATAATAATAATAATAATAATAATAATAATAATAATAATAATAATAATAATAATAATAATAATAATCTGGCTCCCACCCCCACTACCCCTGTCATCTCCCTAACTTAGCTGACACAGTCTGTGCTTTCACCACTGCCACTGCCATCCACGGTGGTCTGCTCCACGGCAGCCTCCGCAACCGCCATCCACCACCACTCGCTGCCATGGCTTCTGCCTCTATGGCCTGCCTTAAGGCAGTGGTCGGGGAACAGGGGTAGGCAGAGTGGGAAAGCCATAGGCAGAGATGGGGGTAATGAATAAAAATATTTGTCCCTTCGTATTTGGTGAGGTCTCTGGAACTAACGAATATGAACGGATGAATATGCAACAAAGTGATTTTTAATAAATATCATGTTTCTTTTTTTTTATTCGTCCCCATGTCTAGTGAAGAGTTCTGGTGATCTCAAAGACTTGCTAACTGTTTGTGACATTTCTTCTCTAGCTATTAGAGGCTGTTACTTTATTAATATTGTGGATGATTGTTCTGATGAATGAGCACAACTATCTGAAAGAAAGAAAAAAAGGAAGGAAGGAAGGAAATAGAATCATTGGGACATTCCCAAATGGATCTAGTCCAGGCAATTTGTTTTGCCATGTCTAGAAGTTCTACGTGATGACTATACAATTTTCTTTGTTTTTCATGCTAGCAGAAGAGATATAAAGGACATCTGCCTTCCAAACTGCAGAATCATTGTCCGTTAAAGAAGACAGCAGGATGCAGCAACTGCACCAGCTGTCCTGAGACTGATCCATTTAGTAGCATTTTTCAGAGAAAGACTCGGTATGCTCAACATATACTCTGTTTTATTTAACCCACTAGTATAAAGTTCCTTTCTGTGAACTGCTGAAGAGTTCATTTTGTTAATCCTCTAGGAGGGGTTTGTCAGATATTCTAAGTGCTAGCTCCATGCTATTGGCTAACTGTTGAAAGAAAAGAAAAGAAAATCATTGAATCAATAATTAATCAGCATTTTCTGGGGCAATGGGTTTTGCTGGGTGCTCTTTAAAAAAACTTGTTAAGTTTACCTGGCCTTGGATAATAAAGTGAGAAAACCTGCTCCAGGAAGAGTTAAGTGACTGGTTAAGTGACTATCTGCTTTTAAGTTAAAAGTTCTAAACACTCTATGGCAATGTGTTTTGTAAATGATGCTGTACTATTAGCTCCAGTAATGTTCAACAGAAAAGATAAAGATGGCGTATACATCAACTTCTCCCTGATAGCTACAATCCTGAGCCACCTGCAAAAAACTGGAGCCACTTTTACAAGCTCCAAAAGAAAACACTTCATCATAGGATGTGTTGAGTACTCATAAAATGTTTCATTTTCTTGAAGGAACCCATCCTAATTAACAGTGGAGATGTTCAATTAATCTATCATATGTTTATTTTATCAAGTGGTTTGATGGATTTTGTGATGGAAGTCTGAAGGTCCTGACACTTGTCTCTTAATAGCAGATTTTGGAACCTATGAAGTACTAAATTGTTCCAAGCTATTTTAATTGGGGCAGCTGAAGCATTCTTTGAATCTGAGGATACATTCCTTCTCCTGGGTCCCAAGATGATATTCGCAGGTAATGGGAGGTGATCACTGGCTGTAAAACCACCCACAGCAAATTTAACTACCCATGGTTTCTGGCAGGGAAAACCATAGAATGAGAACAGGGAACATGGTGTTGGCTTTGCCGTCAGAAATACTCTGCTGAGATACATTGTTCCACCTATAGTCCTGTGGGGAGAGAAAGAATCCTGTCTCTGCAGCTCCACACATCAGGAGGACCTTTGCTCATAGCAAAATCCAACAGACTGCCAGGAGATGGTCTAACAATTATTGGCTTCAGCTCTGCTCTCAGATACAGGTAACATCAAGGGAATGTATGACGGTATCAAGCAGGCTTTAGGTCCAATGCAGAATAAATCTGCTCCCTTGAAGTCTGCTACAGGCGTGATCATCCAGGACCGAGCGCAGCAGATGGAACGCTGGGTGCAGCACTACTCTGAGCTATATTCCAGAGAGAATGTAGTAACCAAAGAGGGATTAAATAACATTGAGTGCCTGCCTGTCTTGGAAGAGTTGGACAGTGAACCAACTTTAGCAGAAATAAAAGCAGCCTTGGATTCCGTCACCTCCGGCAAGGCAGCTGGGAAGGATAACATCCCTGTTTGAAGTGCTGAAGTGCTGTAAAGAGATCATCACCACCAAACTGTATGAAGTCTTTCGTCTTTGCTAGAGGGAAGGTGAAGTACCACAGGACATGAAGGATGCAAACATTGTCACACTGTACAAGAACAAAAGAGTCAGGGGTGACTGCAATTACCATGGCATCTCTCTTCTCAGTGTTGTAGGGAAGCTGCTTGCCCATGTTGTGCTGAAGAGACTCCAGATGCTTGCAGACAGAGGCTATCCAAAATGACAGTGTAGATTTCAAACTAATAGATCCCCCACTGACATGGTAATCTCCCTCAGACAGTTGCAGGAGAAATGTAGAGAACAACAACAGCCACTCTTTGTGGCCTTCATAGATCTTACAAAGGCCTTTCATTTTGTTAGAAGGGACAGCCTTTTTAAAATACCTCTCAAGACTGGATGTCCACCTTGACTCTTTAACATCATCAGGTCCTTTCATGAGGATATGAAGGGCACTGTAGTTTTTGATGGCTCAACATCAGATCCCTTTGACATCTGATGCGGTAGGACAGCTGTGTCCTCATGCTGACTCTGTTTGGGATCTTTTTTGCTGTCATACTGAAGCACGCCTTTGGAACTGCAACAGAAGGTGTCTATCTCCGGACTAGATCAGATGGAAATCTCTTTAATCTCTCTAGATTGAGAGCAAAGACCAAAGTCCAACTGAAGTGCATGCCTGACTTTCTCTTCGCCGATGATTGTTGCCCACTCTGCTGAAGACCTCCAACAACTCATGAATCATTTTAGCAAGGCCTGCCAAGACTTTGGACTAACAATCAGTCTGATGAAAACCAATCATGAGCCAGGACATGGACGCACCTCCTTCTATTATCATCTCCAAGCAAAAATTGAAGGTTGTTCATGACTTTGTATACTTTGGCTAAACAATCTCTGACACTCTCTCCCTAGATGTCGAGCTGGATAAACATATTGGCAAAGCAGTTATCATGTTCTCTAGACTCACAAAGAGAGTATGGCTTAATAAGAAGCTGATGGCATATACCAAGATCCAAGTCTAAAGAGCCTGTGTCCTCAGTGTGATGAGATGGGTTTTTGAGTTAAAGTCTTGTAAGGAATATGGGTTTTGTAATTAAGAAATGAGCAAGAGAGGTTCCATCTTGTTTCTTTGTATAAAGTATCTTTGCTATGCTAACAAGTTGTTTTCTAGGCGAGCAGAGAGAATGTTATTCTGATAGCCTGAAAAAAGGAACTTTTTGCCTATGGACATTGTCTTTCAAGACCGATCCTTCAGTCATTCAAGACCGACTCTTCATTCATTCGTGACACATGGGACTAACCTTTACTATACTGGATTACCTATGGATTTATGGGCTTTTTCCTAAGGACTATGCATGGACTATTTTCTATGGACTGTTACCTAGGGAATACCCTTTATGGACTTCTTTTCTTGGAATACTCCATATGGACTATGCTCTTGTAATTTTGTAAGGACTATGGTACATTTACTGGATTTTTCTTTTCTAAGGATAATGGGACTTTTACTGGATTTTTCTTTTTGTAACAGTATTTTTGTTCTACAGGATCACTATAGCCTTTTTATAACCTACTTGGATTATTTTGTGTTTACTAATGAATTATTGGACTGGAACTGTTTTTATTCTTTTTAATGGCTTTTTTGTGTTTTTGTAAGGTTTTTAACACTATTCTATTTTTCATGTTTTCTTTGCCTCACTACATCTTTGTAACTAAGCAGCACAATGCTAGTTTATTTGCTTTGGTTTAATTTGGATTTGATACTTAGTAACATGCTTATTCTTTAATAAAATAAAGATTATAAAACTCAATTGGTTTCCTGAACAGTACACTTGTCATAGGGTCATCATGAGAGTACTGCCTCGGCCTAGCATACTTTAGGAGTCCTGTCAGTGGTGCAAGTTAAGTCTAAGGACTACAAAGCCCACTTGACCTTTCCATAATAATATCTGAGAGTACAAGGGTGTTCTTATGTGGGCAGACTTGCGAGAAGGAGTGTTGTATCATGGCTAGCTGAGTTTGGACTCACTCAGCCCATTTTAGCGTGGGCAAACTCCTGATTGCTCTCTGTCCAGGCTTACACGTGTGTTTTCGAACCTGTGTTTGCTGACACTCAGTACATTCCTATACTGCAGTGAGTCCTGGACCCTTTGTTGCATGGGTGTGGGGTTCAATAATAATAATAATAATAATAACAACAACAACAACAACAACAACAACAACAACAACAACAACAACAACAATAATAATACAGTTTACGTTGTAGCAAAGTATGAGAAAGCAACACTGAATACAGATTCATCCACAAGTGAAACCACATTCTTTAACCTGATTTCTGTTCTAGTAGCACAATACCAACCTTTCTGGCCAAAACTCACATGATCTCACTTAATATGCACCTCTACCTTTATTATATATGAGTTCAAACAAATATTAAATTAGAAACTTTAAAATCTAGGGTGTTTGTTTTTCCTTGATCTAGAGGGTGCTGGGAGACCAAATTTACTATGCGTACATTTAAAAGTTACCAATTATTTTCATACTAGGTATGCATACTGTAAAGATTAACCTATAAGAGATTGGAGCAGTTATTCTAATTAAAATAAATGAACGTTTTAGTCTGAATCTCTTTGATCATTTCCTTGTTAACAAACTGAATAACAATGAAGCCTTTGAAACACAGGACCTACTGGGATTTGTACAGCTAGCAATGTCCAGGCTAGAGCTAAAGAACCAGTAATCCAAAGCAGCTTCATTTTCCATTTGTTTTTTATTCAGTTTTATCTTAAACGTAAATGTTATCCAGCACCATCAATACCTTTTAAAGCTCTTTGTAGCGAATTGCTGCTGTCAAAGGCTAATCTACCTCCCCTTTCATCATGTTTTTTCCCCTTCTGCCTGACAAAGGGGACAGGTGGGCATTGTTTAAGGAAAGGTGCTACAAAATGAGTTGGTTGCCTTCGCTCATTAGAGTCACCCTTCTTGTCTAGGTGAGAAACAAAGGTGTAGGAAGGAGAGGCTTTCCATCCTAATGACATAAGAACACTCAATGGAAATTTGCCTTTTATCAGGTTCACCCTTTGCTCACTGTTCCCTCATAAAAAGGCTAGATAGAAAGAGACAGCAGCAAAGAAGGATTTCTTCTTAAAAGCATCATTTTTGTACGAGTGTTTTTCATCCCATAACTACGAGATTTTTGCTTTCTCTTTGGAGGTGCATACGTTTTGTTAGCAAACACTGTAAAATCACAAGACAAATTGTTTGTCATGTGTTTCTTCACATGGAATTCAATGCAGTGTGTTTTCCATTAATGCAGATATTTAAGTACAGACAAAATGGAGGCTTTTGGTCAAATAAAGCTCCTCTTTTCAAGTGGTTTTTGCTTGGGAAAGAACTGTGGTGTCCACAAGGTAATACTTTAGGGCAAATTTTTAAAGGCCTACACAGCAGGACATCTGGGAGAGCAGCCAGACACTGCAATGCTAGCTTACTACCTTTCATAGTAAATAAAGTTGCATACATCTAAAGAAAAATATCCAGTATATCAGAATACCTAACAGTTCCATTGTGGGGAGAGATGCAAGGGAACAGTAACTTGAGAAAGGAGTACAAATTCATGGAAGAGGTGTAAAGAGTAGACAGAGAGATTGGGTAAAGTGAGTGTGCAAATGAGAGTCCACCTTCATTCAATTTACAGGTATGTGAGGCTTAGTGTAATCAGGATTACAGGTTAATGAACAGCTAAACCAATCATGTCCTCAGTGCTAATGTCCAAATCCAGATCAGTTTCAGATCAGATGATTAAATTCCTGCCTTGGCTATTGCGGAAAGAAAATTCCCTTACTCCAAGGAAGCCATATCATTGATGACAAGTCTGCTTTGGATTATGGCCTCAGTATTCAATCGTTTCCATAGTGCAAAACTACTGCTATGAGCATTGTGCATTACATGCTGCACTGGCTGCCCATCCATTTCCGCATTGACTTCAAAGTGTTAATGCTTACATATAAAGCCCTAAACGGTTTAGGACCTCGATACTTGGCGGAATGCTTACTCCCAATTCCTAATTGCTTACTCCTAATTCTACCCATATCACCCGTGCGACCCAGGAGGTGAGGCTGAGGAGCCTGACGCCGAGGGAGGCCTGGAAGGAAAGAACTAGAAACCGGGCCTTCTCGGCGGTGGCTCCTTGCCTCTGGAATAACCTACCTCCGGAGATTCGCGCTGCACCCTCGCTGGGTACTTTTAAGAACCAACTAAAAACGTGGATGTATAGGCAGGCCTTCCCTTCCAGTTAATTCCTGTCCTCTTTCCTTTTTTATTCTTTTTCTCTTTATTTGATTTATTTTGTATTTTTCCCATCTTGCTGAATCATTTAATTAATTAATTGTTCTAAATTTTTCTTGAACTTGTTATCCTTTATGTTGTAAGCTGCCTAGAGTGGTCGAAATGACTAGATAGGCGGGGTATAAATAAATAAATAAATAAATAAATAAATAAATAAATAAATAAATAAATAAATAAATCCAATGCAGCATTCTCAGAGACCTGCATGTCTTGTATCAGCCAGCTTTTAGATATCTTTACTCAAATCCCACTGCATAGCTCTGCTATACAATAGGAATGGTCTCATGGCATTGGAAAATTGCTAACAACTAAAGAGTCCCCACTTCATTTTCAGAGGGTTTGTGACTCATGCACAATGTAATGATGACATACACAGAATAAAACAATAGTAGAACTCTTTCATTAATGGCAATCTCCTCTATAAATGAAATCATTCCCATTGTGCAAATGGAGCTATGCAATAGGCTACTGGCCCTTGTTTCAAACACAAAGTCAAGAACAGAGTTAGCATTGGGGGGGGAACACCCATATATGCGTTTATTTTGCAAATGTATAACTTTTTTCCCTCTGCTATTGGACTCATAAGAACATATTTAAAATGTCCAGCCTACCACTTAAGCAAGGAAATGAACTAGGCTTGCTTATCGTCAGCATGTTTCCTGTCGTACATATCTTAATGATAATCAAATGCAAGTTCCATGCCAAGAGTGGTGGAATACCACTGGAAAACAGGTGCTGGAGTCTTTTTGTGGAGTCTTTCTTTATGCATTTTCCCAATCTGCCCCTCTGGGACTCAAAACGGAAAAGGACACAATTTGTAATTGGAAATATGTACATTGGTGATCCTTCCCGTACTTCCCTAGATACAAAGTACAAAGAAGTGGCTCTCTGAGACTACAGTGGGGTCTTGACTTGCGAAAGGCTTGACTTGCGAACTTTTTGAGTTGCGTACTTCTCCGTCCGCAAAAATCCATTTTGACTTGCGAACGGAGAATTGACATACGAACTCAAAAAGTGTGTGGGGGGGAAGCAGGAGAGGCGGGGAGAGCCAATAGGGCAAAAGCATAGCTGGGTGGCTGAGCCGTAAGGAACAGTAAGGAACCGGGGAAAAGCTTGATCGGCTGGGCAGATGCGAGGGAGGAAGTGCGCCAACGCGGCCGCTCGACCCGGTTGCCTCCTTTTCCCGCCACTCAGGCCGGCTGAGGGGGGGTGCACGCCACCGCGCTCGGCACCTCCGGTAGCCACGAGGTGAGTCTGCCGCCCTTCCCTCCGGAGGCTTCGTGGGGCCGGGTGGGCTGCCTTCAGGGTCCCACCCGCTCCTTCCCAGCCTCCGCGGCGCGCCCTCCCTCCCTCCCCTCTGAGCCTGCTCTCCCCGGCGTGCCTCGCCGCCCTTTGTCAGCCCGGCTCTTCCCCTGCTCTGCCCTCTGAGACACCCGCCCGGCACTCGGGCGAAGTGGGCTTCGGGCTTCCTCTCCCGGTCCTTTCCTCTTGCCCTCCCTCGACCCGCCAGACCCTTTCCCTCCCTCCGTCCCTCCCTCAGGTGACCTCGGCCAGACGCTCTTCCCTCCGGAGGCTTCCGGGGGCCGGGTGGGCTGCTTTCGGGGTCCCACCCGCTCCTTCCCAGCCTCCGCAGCGCGCCCTCCCTCCCTCCCCTCTCGGCGCCCGATCTCCCCGGAGGAAGCCCCGCGCCTCGCCGCCCTTTGTCAGCCCGGCTCTTCCCCTGCTCTGCCCTCTGAGACACCCGCCCGGCACTCGGGCGAAGTGGGCTTCGGGCTTCCTCTCCCGGTCCTTTCCTCTTGCCCTCCCTCGACCCGCCAGACCCTTTCCCTCCGTCCGTCCCTCCCTCAGGTGACCTCGGCCAGACGCTCTTCCCTCCGGAGGCTTCGGGGGGCCAGGTGGGCTGCCTTCGGGGTCCCACCTGCTCCTTCCCAGCCTCCGCAGCACGCCCTCCCTCCCCTCTCGGTGCCCGCTCTCCCCGGAGGAAGCCCCGCGCCTCGCCGCCCTTTGTCAGCCTGGCTCTTCCCCTGCCCTGCCTTCTGAGACGCCCGCCCGGCACTCGGGCGAGGTGGGCTTCAGGCTTCCTCTCCCCTCCCTCTCTCCTTCCTTCCTTCCTGTACAGGCTCCCCTCCCGCCCGCTCTTTCTCCCCTGCTTTCCTTGTCTGTGCGGGTGTCTTTCTATAGCCAGAAAAAAGCAGATACGGATCAAATGGTTTTCAATGCATTCCAATGGGAATGCAGATTTTGACCTGCGAACTTTTTGACATGCGAACCGCCTCCCAATACACATTAAGTTCGCAAGTCAAGACCCCACTGTATGCAACTTGCCCAAGGCCACACTGCCGAGCTCCCAACCCCTGACTCTGCAGCCACATGCTCCAACCTACTGGTTGTTCCAGCCAGAAAAGGAGGAAAGACATAAAGAGACTTGCCAGGTTTGCCCACCCCTTCTGCTAACAACAAGGCCATCACTCTCAATGCCATATTTGTGAGCTGCCGGAGCCATCAGGCAAGCCAGGTGTCAGGAACATGATGTTGGACTAAATCGTTCTTTGCTCTACCTATGCAGCAACATTCATTCTTAATATAAAAGCAAATGCAATTTAAAAACATGGGCCAAGATCCTGTTCCTGGAAACAGTAGGAACAAATATCATGACAGATTTAAAAACGGCAAAAAAAAAACAAATGCAGCCAACAGTTCCAACACTTATTATTGTCAAGAACACTGGCAGGTTAGGGCAAAATTCCTGGCAGGGCTGTGTTTGCAAAGTTGGTAATTTCAGCTGGAAATTAAATTTGACCTGAACCACATATCAAGCTGTCAGTTTCATTCACCTAAATTAAATGTAACTTGTGCTGCCTGAACAATGAAAATCAGCAAATTAGTTATTAGGCATTTCTTACACAGTAACTAAAGAAAACTCTTGAGGCTAATCACATATGGAAAGCCAGAAGGGCATTCGTTTAAAAGTATATGTGCAGCGGCTGCACAGAGGACAGTTGTCAACTGAAGCAGCAGGAGAGTCTGAAAACTTTAACTACTTTTCACCTTGATAAGAGCAATTAATCTCTATTCCCATAAGAGCAACTAGAAAGCGAAAAAGGAACACAGGACTCCCTCTGGGGGGAGGGGGCAAAATAACTGCAGTGCACATTAAATATGCAAAAGGCCATTAGGTGTGATTAAAGATTAATTCTTTGTCAAACAACAGGCCTTGGGATCATTAAAGGTCATGACTTTAGCCTTAATCGTTTGGCTTATTGTTTTTATTTAATTAGCTTTGCTTAATGAGTCTTAGGTTATTGATGTCTGGGTCACTGGAATATTAACCAAGAGGCTCATGGCCCGACTTTGGGCCTACTAACATTTCAGAGATGTAACAGAGAAGAAGGGGCACAATAGCAAATTGGAGGATGCAGCTCTTCTGCAAGCAGACTAAACAGAAATCTTAATTCATATATCAGTAATGACTTGTAGCACCTTTGAGATAGACACCTGGATCCAGCCTGAGCTTTGGTGGACTGTGTTCACTTCTTCTGACACCAGAAGCAAGCCACTGTCCACAAAGCTTTTGCCAAATAGCACTTGCTTTTCTTTAAGATGACACAAAACTCTTTTTTTTTTTTTTTTTTTTTTTTTTTTTTTTTTTGCTGTGTATGCCTCAACAGGACAACATGACTGTCCTCCTGGAAAAGGATATTGATGTGATAATCTCACAGCACTAGAATTCTCAAAGTATAAAACATCCATGCAAATATTTCAGAATATGTTTAAATACATACTAAAAAAACTACAATACTTCACACCTTCCTAGATATATCCTAAAATTTGCTTGGTACTCCCACCCAATTGTTAAAGTCTAAAGTTTACAGTTTGGATCAAGATAGAAGGGCAAAGGAGATTTGTCTCTCTCCAAATTTTTAAAGAGTGGCACTCCTGTGACAAAAGGGTAGATTTGCATCTTTATCACCACCATCCCACATTATGGAAGGAAGACATTGGACAGTGCATGGTTATACATCACAACAACATTCCTCTAAGCCAAGTTGGCTCACCCTGTTTGTATTCTCTTTCCAGGGTGTGGTTTCACACCCTTTCTCCTTAACTTTCATTGTGAGTATTCCTTATTGCCATTTTGGAGGATGACAAGGAACTTCTTGGTTTGCCCTGAGTGGACACAACTGTTGCCTGTTTGAAGAAAGTCAATTTAACTACTCAGATATGTTCATCATAACTGCAGGTGGTGCAGGCAACTGGGGAAAAGACATAATACCCATGAGCAACCCGAGGCTCCTAGGTGAGATGAGGATACTAATCTGCCTACTTCTCATTTGTCAGATGACCGGGCAGTGTGGAGTGGACCAGTCTTTATCTGATCAGCAAGCACCAAACACTTCTTAAATGTGGGAATTGGTATGAAATATGTCTTTGGTAAAAACAGAAATGGGGAAATTAAGGTCTCAGTAACAATTCATGTGTTAACGTGCTGTTGACCTTTCTCTACTATCTCTCGATTAAAGAGACAATCATAAGTCTCTACCACCAGCATAAAGTATGGTGGTTTCAACTCAGTATGGGTACATCCAAAAGGAAGACTATATGTTAGCTGTACCATAACTGTTGGGGAGATAATCTCCTGTTTAACAGGTTAGCCAAATGCTTCTGGCACATAATGAACTACATGGAAACAGATGAAAACCAAGCAGAGTAATATCCTTTTACAGGTGTACTGGATTTTCCAAAATAAAAGGCTGACAAAATATACACTAAGGTGGTTTTTCCTCCTTCTTCATCTTCACCTTCTTCTTCTTCTTCTTCTTTGGCATGCAACTAATTGAGATGAACATTTCCTGAGGTATAGATGTATGTGCACCTCTAGAGTAAAACTGTTTGGACCTTAGATATTGATTATACAGTGAATTTTTAGTTTGGATGTGTTTCTACTTGCAAAAGTCTCAATCTAATACTCCATTGTTATATTGCATTTCTGTAAACTTTTGTCTCTCTTTAAAACATTGTTGGTGACAAGCAAGTACCTCATGTCACTTCTTTTATTAAAATATAGATATATTGTACTTGATGTATAATATATAAGTAATACATTATACAGCAGTTTATCTCATATTGAAATTTCAGAACCAAAATATCAATACCTAGGCTTGTCAGTATTTCTCAGTGTTTTAACACTGCTTTGAAAACTAGTTTATAAAAGATCTAGTGACGAGTTTCAAATAAACATATCAAACTGGATTCTCATTTCATTATTGAAAGACAAGGACATAAGAATTTTGGGGAATGGTTATACATTCATTAAATCAGAAACTTAATAGATGTTCATATAGCCGTGATGATGCACATCTCCTTTTTAAAGTACAGAATCTAAGAAGAAACAATCTCAAGTTGTGTCAGCTTGCAATGCTTTGATCAAAGATGGCAAGTTTACTTTAGGCTAAATATTTGCTTACTGAAAATACTATGTGTGTGTAGGATCTTCTTTCAACACCTATATCCACACAATGAAGCTTGTTAACACAAAGGGCCATATGATCTGGCTAATACTGTAATGTTGTTTTTACTTTTTCCATACAGGTAGGCAAACAAACAAACAAACCAAACACAAAAGACTGCAGAAAGTTTGCAGAACTGGGGATTGGTTATGAACCGTCTATTACCATACATGGGAATTTCATGGTTTGTTCTGCAAACGCAACATTCGAACCAACCCATATTTTGTTCTGATAATTTATTTAATCACTGGTCAGCCAAGAGGCATGAGTAAATGTTGCTCTTGTTGTTATCCAATGCCATGATGAACTTTCACTGAGTGGTACCGTATTTTTTGCTCCATAAGACGCACTCCCCCCCAAATAGTGGGGGAGAAAGTATGTGTGTCTTATGGAACAAATACAGTAAAAAGGGGGTTCAATCACCACCACCCAGAAGCCCCCCACTGCCATGCTGGGAGGCCTCTGAACTAGCACCAGAGACTGCTTGCTGTTTGGACCTCACCATTCTGCACTGCTGGCTTTCTAGGATCTGCTTCCTGGAGCCCACCTGGAAAACCAGCAAGGCCAACAGGCCTATGGCAGCAGGCAGTGAAAACAGCCAAGGACAAAAGGGGAAAGAGTAATTCTAGAAAAATCAGGGGAAACCACAAACACAGTCCCCCACTTAGGCAGTTGATTTTCCCATATTTGGGGAAATCACAGGGGTCAGCAATAGATGAGCCTCACCCTGGGAAAAACATTTTGATGATCATGGTATCTCCCCTGCCAGGTATGAGTTGGAATGGCCTCTGAACTTCCTGCCCCATTCTGTGCCCTGTCCCCCAAAGGCATGGTGACCCCCTGGCTGCACCTCCTGATCAGAACACGGCTGCACAGCCCCAGTCCCGAAAGAGGCCAAGAGAGCTACTCAGTGTTTTGGGGTGCCCCACAAGACCCCCATCAGGGGCTGGATGTTCCTCTCACAATCCTCCAGTGCACAGATATTAGCATACCTCATATGTGGGGAAGGCAGGGAAAGTGGGGAAATTCAAACTTTCAGTTAGTGAAGAGGCTGCTTGTCTGCTTCCTTGCTAGTCCAAGCAGTTAGAGAGCTGGGAGAGAGACCTGGGGCTGCCTGGTATTGTCGTTTAAAAATGTAAAATTTAGTTTAAAAGCTGTTTGTTTGGGGTTAGCGTTGGGTGAAAAGGTGCTCTGTTTGAGTTGAAACCTGCTTGTGTTGAAACGTGCATACTTGCTTTAAAAGCTGCCTAGGAAGTGTTCAGACCAGCACCGATCAGCTGTTAGGTGGGGAGAGGGGAGGGGAAAGGAGCAGGAGCAGGAGCAGAGAAGAGCACAAAATGGCTGCCGTCTGCCGACTGCCTTCTGGCTTTTAGCTGTTTGGGGCTCTTTTTTGGCTGTGAAGAGAAGGCTCTACAGTGTAGCGAACAGCCCTGCCCTCACCTGTCCGTCACAGCTGAACAGTGAAGAAGGAGCCAATGAGAGGACGGAAGGTGGAGCCAAGGGGGGAGGGGGCTGGATATAAAGGCTGGTGTATGGAGCATGAGGAGAGATTCTGTGAGTGAGAGACAGTGTGAAACTTAAAAGTGAACTTAGAGTGAGATAGAGTTCTGTAAGAATGGTACAGAGAGTTATTAGACATTTAAAGTCATAGTAGGACTGATACAAATACAAGGATTAGCAACCTGTGATTTACTTATTGAATTAATCATATGTTAACTTCCCTGATCTAATAAAAGAGTTAAGTTTCAAAAACACACATGTCTCCTTGATTAAATGGTATTGAAGCAGCAATACCTGGTGGCAGTGAAGGAAGAAGAGCGAGAACCTCGTGAAGGCCTGGGGAATAGGGGCTTCAGAGGGGATCGCCACATAAGTGGTGGCAGCGAAGAAGGAAGAAGAGCGAGAACCTCGTGAAGACCTGAGAGAATAGGGGCTTCAGAGGGGATCGCCACATAAGTGGTGACCAGTGGCGGGATACAATTTGATCCAGTAAAGCCTAGAAACAGAAAGTTGCCCAGAGCATAAAAATATATTTAGCCAGGGAATCTGAGTGAAAGGAGTGGGTAAAATTCCTAGGGCTTTTTCAAGGGGAAAAAGCTTAGTGGAGAGGCTTCTAAGCTCAGATTGAGGAACTAAGATAGGGACAGGCTCTGAGGAAACTATTTCTGGAAGGTGTTTACCTCAAGCAGAAACTGAGACCAGTTGGCTAGCTTGTCCTGAGCTCAAAGGATAGAGTTCTGAGGGGACAAAGCAGAGACCAAGGGCAGAGAAGCTGAGGTGACTCAAATCAGCAAAAATTGGGAAGAATTAAAGCTGATATTTCTGGTTATTTTGTGCCTGAGGCAGGGAGAGAAACTTTGTCTCTTGTGAAAGGCCTGGCTGGGAGCCAGAGGCCTAAACACAGTATCTTACCAGTGGATGATTGCTGGGGAAGCAACTTTATAGCACAGACTCTATCTCACTGTGGAAAAAAAAGGAAACGAGAAAAGTGTACCTTTTAAATTTGAGGTTTGCAAATTGGAGTACAAGGCTAAATAACTAAACATGCCTTCCACACGGGGGAAAAAGGCAGCACAGGTGCCTACTGAGATGGCAGTTGGCTCAGATCAAGAAAGGGAAGAAACTGAGGAAGAAATTACCTCAAAGAAAGAAATGGAGACCTCAAGGGGGGAGGACTCTATAGAATTCGGAAAGTGGAAATTGGAGCAAGCACAGGAATTAGACAGCTAGAAATCTGAGGAAAGAGATGGGAATTTAGAACTGGAAAAAGAAAATATTGCCTTAGAGAAGGAGAGGATGTCATTTGAAATTAAGAGGTTGGAGCTGGCAAGCTAATAATAATAACAACAATGGCCAGCCTAATTCTGATGAGAGACATCTGTCCAAGGCAGACCTTAAAAGATTCCCAGTATTTAGGAAGGGTGATGACCCTGAGTCTTTTATGATTATGTTTGAGCGCGCGTGTGAGAATTTTGAAGTAAGGAGATCTGAACGCATGATGGTGATGAGATCTCAAATTAGTGGCGGCTTAGCTGACATTTATGCAGAAATGCCAGTGGAATTAATAAAAGATTTTGATAAATATAAAAAGTTAGTTTTTGCTTGATATGATGACATCAATGCTGAGCATTTGAGACAAAAGTTCAGGGCTCTGACAAAGAAACCTGAAGATTCCTACTCTCAGGTTGGGGGCAAACTTGACCAGATATCTTGACAAATGGCTTCAACAGGAGGGAGTTGAGACTGTACAGGATATTACAAACATCTTAGGACTTGAGCAATTCTATTCACTTCTACCTGGAGAACTGAGGTACCTCGTGAGAGATTTAAAAAACCCAAAATATTCAAGAGATGGGAGAAGCCGCTGATTTTATTTCACACATTCGAAATCCAAACTTTTCTGAGGTAAAAGTTGGAAGGAAAGCTTGGGAGGACACGAAAAGAGATCCCAGGGGGCAGTTTAAGAACCAACAGATGACTGGGGGCCATTTTGTAGGCAAGCCCTCAGATCATAACCAAATCAGAAACAAGAATTGGGAAGGAAAGGGGGGGGAAAGCCCCTAGTTATGATCAAAGGAACTTTCGAGCTTGCTTTCATTGTGGGGAGAAGGGACACTTCTTGGCCCAGTGTAGTAAGAACAGAGTAGTTGGGCCACAAAAGGAAAATTTGCCTAAGCCTAAGGCTGTATACTGTTTACAGCAGGACCAAGTTACCACCAAGAGGGAGGAACTGGGTGCCATGGCAACCCAGGCTAATCTTCCTGCTCAAAATGAGAACAGAGAACCAGATCAACTTCCAGAGGCTGAAATACTGCATTGTTATTTGATTAAAACGAACCAAGAACTCTTTAAAACTTCTAGTGATAATATTTTTGTTAATAACATTAAAGTTATGGCTCTGAAGGTCTCATGCTCTCAAGTAACCTCATGCCATCCTGACATTGTCCCTCAGGAACGCATTTTGAAAGGGGAAAGCATGACAGTTAACGGGACTGGAGAAGCAGCTGTAATTCTGCCAGTCACTGAAATACCTATTAGCTATCAAGGGTGGAAAGGAGTAAGGAGAGTAGGTGTAGCTGAGAGATTGCCAGTGCCTTGTTTAATTGGGATTGATATCACTGAGCATGTCAAAAGTGTTTTAGTGCAGACTCGCTCCCAGCCGAAAGAAATAGGTGAAGCATAGGATAAGGGTGAAATTCAAACAGAGCAGGTGGGAGGAGAGGTTCCTACAGCTGAAGTAATTCCAGTTAAGGTTAAAAAGAAAACACTTTTTAAAAGGAACAAAGGACTGATCACACATTAGATCAATGTTTGGAGAAAGTTGGTGTAGGTCAGTTAATCCCTGAAAGTCCTGAAGGGTTATTCCCAGGAAAAGACCATGGGGACAGGGAGGCCTTTGTGAAGCCCAGTGGGGGAGGGGAGACTCACCTCAAGCAAATGATTGTTCCTCTCAAGTGGGGATAGAGGAGCAGGGGCACACTGGTACCTTTACAGCTCATATGGATTTGACAAATACAGTGGTGCCTCGCATAACGAGTGCCTTGTATAGTGATGAATCCGCAAAGCGATCCCTTTTCCGGGATTGCTAATGCAGAGGCATCACGTCGGCCCCAATGGGCGAAACTCGCATAGCGAAGATCGGTAAGCATTTCGCTTACCGATCTTCGCTTTGCGATGCCCGAAAATCAGCTGTTCGACGGCTCCAAAATGGCTGCCAGACGCCCGAAATGGCCGCATGCAGTGTTTTTGCGCCCTCCCCTTGCTTACTGAGGGTGCGAAAATGGCTGCCGGACCCAGGAAACTTCGCTAAATGGTGAGTTTTCAGCCGATTTGGAACGATTTGGCTTTTTACTTTCCGTTTAACGAAGTTTTCACATAGCAAAGGTTAATCCGGAACGGATTAACCTCTCTATGTGAGGCACCACTATACTGACAAAGGATTAGCTCAAAACTTTTACTGCCTTAAAAGGGAAGAGCAGTTAAAAGAATCTGGCCAGAGATGTGAAGGAGGTCAGAGTCAAGGGGATCACAGTGATAAAACTGACACCAAGCTATGTCCTTTACCTGCCATTTCAAACTCAGTCCAACGCAGTAGTTTGGACATAGTGGGACTATTGGCCAGAGTTACCCTGAGGGGGAGAAACAGAATCATTCTGAATATCACAGAATGTTTAACATGTTATCCCAAAGCAGTTTCCCTGAGAAATACTGAGGCTCAGTACATTGTACATGCTCTGCTGAGGCAGATGGGTAGCAGGAGGTGTGCTTCTGAGCTTGTCAAGTTTTTAGGAACCTATTTCCCTTATAAGATGATGCAAATAACCTCACAAGTGAACGAGGAAGAGTACATTGAACTGGTGAAGGGAATGACAGGCAGGATAGTGGACCGGGTAAAATTGTTCAAGTCCTACTGTAGGAAGGAGAACATTGTCTCGCTGCCAGTGAAAGAATCTGACAGTGAAAGTCTCGAGTTACCTTATGGGGAAATGAGGGGCAGACCCAAGCACATCCCAGAGGAGGTCCAAATCAGTCACTCTCTTTCCCTAGAACAACAAAAGGAAGCTATACCCGTGCTTAAAAAGCACAAGCAGGTTTTCTTCAACAAGCCCGAAGTAGCCAAAGGTGTAGTGCACAGGTTTGATACCAGGGATGCACACCCACAAGCGGTTACACTTTATATCAGACAAACCTATCTAGCCAAACTTTGGGGCCAGAAAGCAAAGTTGGTTCAAGTTAAGAGAAGGGAAAGCCCAAAAGAAAACATGCATGACCATATTGGGAAGGCAGAGGGGTGACCTATGGAAAGCCAAATAGGTCAAGACGTAGTTTAACCCTGCCAGTGATGCAAAGGGCAAAAGGATTGCGAGTTAGGCCCGATCTTGCTAGGCCCTACCTAAAGGGTTTAACCAAGAGCATCACACTATCTGCTCCAGAGGGAGAGGTGAAACTCTGCAGAGCAGCCAGAATAGCATGGCGAAAGGAGAGATGGAAGACCACGCCAGTGGCAGACCACGTCCAGAGGGGGTTCGAATGCCAGAGAGGCGTCACCATTGTGGAGGGTTCTGGGTTTGAGACAGGAGCCACGCCTAGCCAGGCGGATGACTTCAAGAGACTTCATCCTAGGTTGTTCCCCAGAGGAAAGCTGCAGGTTGGCGAGGGACCACAGCTGTCGGCGAGTCGTGAGTATCGTGAAGGTGCAGATGAAGGTGAACTTCACGATATCTCAAGACGCACAGGAGGGTAGGACGTTGCCTTTATGAGTACTGACCCTCCACCGTAACTACGGTTTTAGACTTTTGAAGAGGACGAAAGTGTGGTGTTGAGAGACAACTCATGTGTCATAAATTTTGGTCTGAGAACATTTAAAATTGGGACAAAAGAGACTCAAAATGTGGTAGCACAATGCCAAAAACTTATGAAGTAGGGAATGGACTTGATGAATGTAGCAAAAGTGTTAAAATGTTTAATTGCAACTTGTTAAATGTTATATGCTGTGTTTTATATGAAAAAGTATGTATTTTAAGTGTTATGTCATGTTGTTGAGTAAGCTCCTGTGTAGATGATTGAAGTGGTGTGTAATGTAATTGAAATTGTAACGGAATTACAAAGGTAATGTATGGTATGCATATAAGTTGTTTAATTATTACTTACATTTAAAGGTGGTAAGTTTTGTTTGCAATGTTATGTAGTGGATGATTTACTACTGTGAAGCTCCTCGTTGTTCATGAGGGTAAAGCACTATAGCTTTTACCCCATGAAACAACTTTTTAAGGGGGGAGGTATGTAGCGAACAGCCCTGCCCTCACCTGTCCGTCACAGCTGAACAGTGGAGAAGGAGCCAATGAGAGGATGGAAGGTGGAGACAAGGGGAGAGGGGGCTGGATATAAAGGCTGGTGTATGGAGCATGAGGAGAGATTCTGTGAGTGAGAGACAGTGTGAAACTTAAAAGTGAACTTAGAGTGAGATAGAGTTCTGTAAGAACGCTGAATGGTACAGAGAGTTATTAGAGATTTAAAGTCATAGTAGGACTGATACAAATACAAGTGATTAGCAACCTGTGATTTACTTATTGAATTAATCATGTTAACTTCCCTGATCTAATAAAAGAGTTAAGTTTCAAAAACACACATGTCTCCCTGATTAAATGGTATTGAAGCAGCAATACCTGGTGGCAGCGAAGAAGGAAGAAGAGTGAGAACCTTGTGAAGGCCTGGGGAATAGGGGCTTCAGAGGGGATCGCCACATACAGTACCTGGTAAGTGACTTTCTTTTAAGTTTTTTTTAAAGTTTCTGACCTTCCCCCTCTCCCCCGATAAAATGCATTAATTAATTTTCAATGCATTTCTATGGGAAATTTGGATTCAACTTGCAAACTTTTCAATTAGTTCTGGGCATCCAATAGAGAATGTATTTCCAAAGGGTGTTTGCAGCAAGGAAACTAACTGTGCCTCGTGAATTGTAACTGGATTGCAGTACCTGCTTCCTGATTTCCACTACTATAGTTTGTATTCAGTTTTTTTTTTTTTTTGGCTCATCAAGAACATTGTTCATAGCTTTGTGTGGCCTAAGCTGTTGTGCCTTGCATGCTATAAACATTCAATTATGTCAGAAAATGGAGATTTGGTCTTATGCTGAGCATGTGCTACTGCTGGTGCATGGGATCAGGTTAAGCTTTGTGTCGCTGTTCTTTTGCATAACCTAAAGTAAATAAGGAAAACCAGCTGTTAAATAGTTTAATTCCACTATTTATCTTCCACACAACTAAAAGGGACCTCTCAATGCAGTGCCAAATCAGACAAACCATTTCTAACTTAATATAGGCTTGAGCTGTAGCTGAGCAGAGTTGCACAACAATCTCATCTATCATTGAGACATTTCTATAAGCATGGGGAGGAGGTGGATGAAAGG
Source organism: Pogona vitticeps (assembly GCF_051106095.1). NCBI lineage: Eukaryota > Metazoa > Chordata > Lepidosauria > Squamata > Agamidae > Pogona > Pogona vitticeps. The sequence continues at coordinate 137,149,765 of NC_135785.1, forward strand.
AAATGTAAAATATAGTTAGAGTGGTATAGTTCTTATCACTGGCTGATAATGGTCTACATTAATGCCACTGTTGACTGCTGTTCACTTTACATGGTTCGAATGTTATTCTGTTATAGTTTATTAAATATTTTATTACACTATTTGGCTCAGAATATATTTTCCCTGTATTCCTCCTCTAAAAATTAGGTGCGTCTTAAGGTCAGGTGCGTCTTATGGAGCAAAAAAATACGGTATATTACTGCTAAAATCCATTTATTCATACAAGAATTGCAAAACCTCACAGCACTGTGTATCCAAAAACTTAAATCTCTTCCAGTGCTACAAAAGGTCTAGCATCGGCACCTAGCATCCCTGAATGCTGGATAAAACACCTGTCTGGGCCTGCTGGTGATGCCTATCCTTGACTACTCTTTTATTTCTTCTTGGCCTAAGGAGCTGGGTGCTGCCATTTTAATTCCAATGCCTTTGAGTACCAGTATGCTTATTGATACACTTCTTAACATGTGCATGTTTTTTAAACAACTGCAAAACACACTACATAATTTTCGAATACAAATTTTAGTGTGCATATTTGTGTATAACTTTTGTGAGATGTAATGGGTTATCTTTAAATGAAAGCACAGACAGAATGAATTTATCTCCTATCACTATGGGGGGGGGGACCTTGCTCTGGGCTCCATCAATCCTGGTTGAACCACTTCAGTCAAACAGATGTAGACTCCCATGGAATCAGGAATCCTAGGTGGTCTGGGGACACTGGCATGATGCTGATTTAGCTGTTTGTCTGTAAGCTTCCCCCCTTGTAGACCCTGTGCTCAATGCTTAGATATCCATGGGACTGGGGCAAGATGCTAAGAACATGGAGCAGTAGCCCTGTCCTCCTTCTTATGTCTGCATTTTACCATGTTGGCTGAGGATTCTTTCAACACAGCCACTGGCCATGCTGGCTAGGGCATTCTGGGATATATAGCTGCAACTCCCCCCCCACACACACATTTTTGACACCTCTGGCCCACTCCATATATTTGTATTGCTCTTCCATAGTGTCATCTATGAGTTATTATATGCTGTCAAGTCACATCTTACCTAAGGCAACCCTAACAAAGTTTTCCAGGGAAGTGGCATATTAAAGGATTTCCTTTTCAGTACCACATTTCCCATTGAGTTTCCATGTGATTTGAACCCATGTCTTCTGAGTCGTAGTCTATTCCTCTATCCATTGCACCACACTATCCTCTTCGTATCTGTTTTCATTAACATTTACATCCATCTCTGTCGCTGATCTGCATGCAGTATGAATACTTCCTGACTCTTGGCTCTTGTACTGGAGTGGTACAAGTCTGATTCTTTTCCATAATTCTCCTTTGCATCCATTGCTTTTCTACATGAGCACAGAGTAGGTGCACTGAACTAGCATTGCTATGCAAAAACAAATACAATAGAAACAGATCTTGTTTTCAATTACTCTGTGAAGACTTTTTTCCCTCTCCATACCCATTCATATCAATGTAATCCTGCCTTTGAAAGGAAGAAAAGGAAGAAGAAACATGGCTCTCTTCTTTTATTAATTGTTCTTTGTATAATTCATGCTGCTTAAAAGGGATGAAGACTTCCTTTGTTATGCAGCTTTGCCTAATCTCCCTGCAGTTGTGTTGTTGTTGTTTGGGGAGGGTGTCTGTTCAAGCATCACAGTAGGGAAATAGCATTATTATACCCATGAATCTTAGGTGGCATTTTTGCAAAGCCTCATCCATTATTACCTTTCATTAACAAATAATCCCGCACAATTAGCTTTGTACATCCCCATGAGAACACATTTAAAATGTAACACTCTGACCTTACTTACTAGATATTGTAATTTATGTAGGGCAAAATGAATTAAATCCAATCTGAAATTATCTTTAAACACCTGGTGCCAAGGCTTATGCCAGATTTATGAAATCTTAAACTTATTACTTTATACAATAAGCAGTGATAGATCTCAACAAGGTTTCCAGAACATCAGATACATGGCAAATTTCAATGGGCTGCAGCATTAGAGCAGTTATCTGCCATTTATTTATTTCTTTTGCAGGAAGTGCTTCACACACTTAGTTTCCAGTGGTAAACCAAAACCCTATTTGAAGAAAAAAAGCACTGAATTCTTTATGAGTGGTAGCTGGCTCATCCCACAGAGAATTTAAAGGTGCACAAATTGGAATTATCTCATTTTACATTGCATGTCTATTAAGCTAACAGGTAGTAGTGGCTTAGAAGCACTCAATAGTCTCATGGCTGAGAAAGAGGGCCAAATTCCAGTGGTAATGTATGCAGAGTAAAAAGCTCACCAATGTCATTGCAGGGAATTAAAGAGCCTGGGGACAGAGAAGGAAGCAGGCCCACCCAACAGCAGCTTGGTTGCACTTCTAGCATCTTGTGTGCCCACAGAGTCACCTGAGAGCTCCTAATATAGGTAGGTGGGCCAATGAAGGAATGAATGATTTCACTTGTTTAGGGTGGAACTATGGCCTGGAAACTGAACAGCATGTAAACTGGCGTGTTGCACCACCTAGCCTCTATTATAGCATGAACAAATGGCAAGAACTACCTATGCAAGCAAGTAAAGGCTGCCCCCTTGCACAAACTTGGAAAATGTAGAACTCAATTATTTAATCCTTGGCCACAAGGATAAAGACCCATACTGCATGAATTATGGAATGTTTTCTGACTCCATCAACATTCCAAAATACTGAACATACTGTGGATTAGCATTTCACACACTGTGAAACGGGTCAGTAGAACTGCTTTACAGTCTTGTCTTGTATTTCCTGAGCCCACTGTGAATTCCAGTGTCTCTGTGAATGGGGTCAACATACAGTCAACCACAGTATCTCACTTCTCTTAAGGGTTCTTCTCTACAGGCTCTTCTCTACAGGGTTCACTGAAAACGGTATTGGGAATCTTTTGTCCTACTATATTAATTCATTTGGGAGAAAATAAATATGTCACAAATAAAACCCTAGCTCCTTTATTATTATTATTATTATTATTATTATTATTATTATTATTATTATTATTATTATTATTATTATTATTATTATTATTATTATTATTATTATTATTATTATTATTATTATTATTATTATTATTATTATTATTATTATTATATACTAGGCACAGTCAAAATAATAAAAACATTGACTGGTATTATATAACAGATACAAGTTTTAACCAAAAACCTAAGTATCTGTTAAATATTGGTGCAATATGTATGTTGCTTCTAATTGTGCTGTTTTTTGAAGCTCTGATGGTGTGTTTTCTGAGATCTGCAACTGCTTATAGTACTGTGTGACTATGGGGACCACTGAAGTGCATTTCTTCCAGAGGTGACATGTTTCATTTGCCAGGTCTCTGTACTTTGTTAGATTTTCCAATTTTTTATTTTCAACTCTGGCATCCCCTGAAATTGCAATGTCAGTGATCCAGACATTTTTTCATTTTATTACTACTATGTCTGGTGTGTCATGTTCAAGGTGTCTATCCATTTGGATCCAGAAATCCCAAAAGATCTTGACTTCCTCACTTTCTGACACCTTCTGTACCTGGTGTTCCCACAGGCTGAGGATTGCAAGTTATATTTTTTTCATAATGACCAGTGCTTATTCTTGTGCAAGAAATATCAAGCCTTCAATTTCTTTCTTAAGGATCCCCAGTTTTAGCCATGCCCATGTTGAATTATGATCATTCTTTCTATCAATATTTTTCAGGTTTTGTCCATGTAGTGGTTTATTTTTCCAGCTGTCTAATTTATTTTCAAATTGTTGTTTCTCATATAGAGCCTTTGTTTCTGTTTTCAAAATATTCTCATTTTTCACTGCCTTAAGTAATTTTTTTCTGCTTGTATGGATATAATCATTTTGCTTTCCCCCCTCATCTACTACCTGCTGTATTTGCAGTAATTTATGGCCTCTGATTTTTCGTGGTAAATATAATCTGTCCACATCGCTTTTTGGATGTAGTGCATGACACATGTTCATTAGTTTCTATGTTGTTGTTGTTGGTCGTGGTGGTGGTGGTGGTGGTGGTGATGGCTCAGAACCCTGGCACTTCAGGTGCATTGTTTACAATTTTCCAAGCCACAACTTCCTAGAATGCCACTGTAGTACTTGTGTGGATTTCTGCACAAAATGTCAAAATGTGGAACTCAATTATCCTATGATAGTGCATAATATACTAGCTACAATCGTCTACTTACTACACCACTCTGTCTTTTATGCTTACCTGTAGCTGCAGATTCTTCATAAGAGTATGTAATGTTAATCAGGGAGCCAGCAAGGCCAAGATAGATATCTTGGGTTTGATATATATCTATTCATGCCTTTCCAGGAGAAAAGAACTGTTGGAAAAGCTAGTATTTTTGCATATGGTGAGGAGCTATTTTCTTGGAACTTTTCTAATAATAAGTTGATTTATTTGACAGGTTTTCCATTGTTAAAGCAGTCTGAATGGCAAACAGGTTCAAATGTGCATTCCTTTCATTTATCACCTAACAATAAGAAGTGGCTAACCCCTCATTTTAAAGTTACTGCCAAGTTCTTCGTTTGTTTTTTAGCCATTGCCTAACCTTACTAACACCCATAAAATCAGACAAAATGAACTAGTGCTGGCACTAAAGTTTTGCTGGAAAGCTCTTCTGCAGTAACGTCATAAAGAACATTTCATGAGGAAATGGAGAGAGAGAGGCAAAATAACACCAGCAAAAATAGAAGCCTTTAAAGAATCCATATGTGCATTAATTATGTATTAGGCACAACAGGCAGTGTGGTTTTGGTGCAATTACTGAACACCTTAGGTGGTGCTAAAATGCATACATTTCCAGGCAAACTACTGTTATAGTTTCAAACATGGCATTTTGTAGGGATTTCCACCCCAGTGTATAATACTGTTGTGTGGGGAAAACACACAGTGCTTCTTCCAGCCCATCAGATGCTGTTGCATTTATCTAGGTTCACAGTTTATGAAAATTAACCTACATTTGTACAGGAAATTCTCGTGTGTGTGTGTGTGCGCACGCATGCATGCACAGCAGTACAGTGCCCCTTCAAAATATATCATCCATTTAAACCTGGGCATATAAATCATTTCTTGTCTTGTACTCATGGACAAGTAGGAGAAAAGCCTACAATCTTCTCATCTGTGAGAATAGGCCAAGACCTCCTTCTGTTGTCAAACTGACCTTGCAATTGTGAAGACATTTTTGCATATGTGAAACCTAGCAATTTGCACAAATTAACTGCCCAAAATAAGGAGACTTCTTAGTTTTAGGGACACTGGATAATTCAAAGCCTTGATTTGGGTTTTTTGCATCTTTCTTGCAATCAGCCAGTCTTTCTGTTTTCCTTACATGTGCATGCTTTGCTATTTCTGAATATACTGTTGAATCCTTATATAAAGAAACTTTTCCCCCCTAAAAAAGCTCATAATTTCACTCATATCAGGAGGTACTCACATTCCAAGTCAAAACTGTTACGAACCTTCAGAGTGTTTAGGGAGGAATATAGCACTTCAACTGCTCTATGGTTTCTCCCAAGATGTGTTCCAATGCAGCTGCTCAAAACAAGGAGCATTTACCCTTAGGTATAAGGGAGTGGTTAGCAACCTTAAGGTTTGGCAGTCCGGCTTATATCTTTAAGACAGTTCCTGACTTCCTGCTCCATCTGCTGAAGAACAGCTATAGAAACCTTTGGTGGAAATACATGTCTAAGTGCATCTTCCCTGAGACTGTCAGCCACATGCACTAGGATCTGGTACTGCTACTGCCACAAAACACTGAAGACTCTGGGATATCTAAGTCTTTTTGATTCTGCACGTTTGACCTGATTACATCATTCTCCGAGAATATCCTGTAACATCTCTTTCTGACCAGCCCCCTTCTGGAGTTATCTCTGTATATTAGCCCTTTTTAGTAGCAGCCTTTATTTAGTATGTTTTAATTCTTTATGTCAACAGCACCGGGACAAACAGTCTTGCCAACCAATGCATCAAAGTACACAGGGAGGGAGAAGAGAAGAGGATGTTAGGAGCAAGAGTGTGACAGCAATAGTGCCACCACCACCACCACCACCACCACCTTCTCTCTTTTAATTGCCACCTGCCTGTTTTGACAGCACAGCCACTTCTCAAGTAGGTAAGTTACTAATGCCTCGTCTTGATAGTCCTCAAGTCCCAGGTGATATGGGGATGGGTGATCAAAAGATTATTCACATAACTATCCAAGACATGGTCATGCTGTGGAAGTAAGCAGGTGACAGCTGGAAGAAGGTGGACAAATCAGGCAAGCAGAACATGGGTGTTAGCAGCGGCTCTACCACCTTTGCCAATGCTAGGCTGTCTTGGGCCATCACTGCACCCTAGCTAGTTGCTGATCCAGCTCTGGTTCACCTTTGGTATGCCAAAAAAATAAGCCAGTGTTTCTCCATCTGCAGAGGTTTGTATGTTTAACAACGAAGATGTAGAATCAGTGGAGCATTTTCTTCTGTTCTACAATCTTTGTATTCAAGTTCGCTCTATAATAAATTTTTCCACTCTGCTTGCCCAGTTCTGTTCCAAAGTTTTACTATGAAATAAAAATACAGCATTAGCTATGACTAAATTTCTGTTGGCAGCATTTACAGTTAGCTGACAAATAGGGGCTGAAATCCTGTTGTTTAGAGTAGTAAGTTGTGCTAGATTGTCCATTGAATCAGTGAGGTTTTGGTGAGTCAACTCTTCCATATGTTCCATTGATTCAAGTGGCCCTGCTCTATCTGCAGCTTACTTTAGAGTAATAATTCACAACTAGAATCAATTGAACTTATCAAGGAGTTGATTCAATCCCACTGATTCAATCTGCCTTATCTACCACTGTTTACTACACTAAGCAACAGGATTTCATCCAGTGAGTGCTAATGGAAGGTTGCTATATATAATTCTTATAAATATGTATTATCTATATATTTTTCTGATCTGTTGGTCATAATCAGCTATGCTTATTATTGATCCAAGTCAGTGCAGCTGTCATCTGCATTCCTCAAGCTGCTGATTCCTATGGTGATTGCATCTCAAGACAACATTCTGTCACCTTCGTATTTGGACAAGTGAAGAATATACACCTCTGGATCCCTCCAATACCTGAGTATTTATAGACAGTTAGTGGATGGGTCGTGAGAAAAAAGCATCCTCCTTTTATCTTTCTGCCCCTTCTCAGGGCCCATCAAGATATCCTAAATCTGTATGAAGCTATTCTTTCAATAAGCTTATTCTAGATTACCCATGATTTAACTCTGGACATTCTTCACTTGTCTGTGAAGTGAAGAAAGGACCATGTGGTTCTTGTACTTGTGCTCCACACATGAGTCTGTATAAACACTTATATACGACATCCAAATTAGCCTTACAATTTCATGGTAATAGGTTATTTATTGTCTTGTGTAGTGGATAGTAATCATTTTGAATTGAAAATAGCCATTCTGCCATATGCCAGAGAATAGAATGGGAGAGACAGCTGGAAGCCAATAATCACCAAGTAAATAACCGTATCTGTCATCTTTCTGAAAATGAAGGACAAGGGCAGATGTGCCAGGAATAGCTGGAATAAGGACAACTCTTTCCAGTATAAAGCTTAAAATATACTCACCCCTTATGGGTAAGTAACAGGTTCATTTATCTTTGTGTCATTATTATACTGATATAATACTTTCATATGTTTAGGCAAAAGTATGAATGAATAGTATCTAGCTGGATCATTGGTTCTGAGATGCTGAGACAGAATCAATGGGGATAAAGCCTCACGAGAAATGAATCAAGATGACTGTTGCCTGACCAAAGTGAGAGGGAAGAGTGAGATTGTAGAATATGGAAGTTATAAGCAAGTGTCCTTAAGTGGGCCTCAGAGATGATACAGAAGTTTGCATTCAGGTCAAGCAGAGGTGCTATAATAGATAGCAGAAGGTTCATCCTTCCCCAAAGAAAACCAAGGATATCATCTTCTTAGCTGAGGGAGAACCTGGCCCCTTTGGTGGAGTCTGGTGAATTGACACATCCTACTAACTAATACAGAACAATTTACAATCTCCTGAAACTTCCAGAATGCTGGCCAACTGTGCAGGTGTAACAAAATTCTCCTCACATTTTATGTGTCTATGACATCTAATGGGCATACTCACACCATAGTGAATTATTACCACCTGGCAGGTGGTTGTTTCCTATCTGATCAGGTCCTAGTGTAAAGAGTAGAGGCATCAAGCTGCACATAGAAATTTCAAATGAATCAATTTTATTCCTTTCAACTTTCCTCATAATCCAGACTTCTCATCAGTACATACCAAATGCCACAGCACAGATGATCTTGGTTTTGGTCTTTAGTAATCCATCTTCACATTTAAGGATCTTTTCTACTTCCTCCTTTAGTACCTTACTGATTTTTTTCCCAGTATCAGTCTACTGACTTCTTGGCTACAGTGTCCTTTTGGATTGATGACTGAACTAAGGTACAGAACCGGGGACATTTTAAACCCCCCCCCCAAAAAAAAAATTATATATGCTGACATTACTCCCTTGATTTGAAAGGAAGAAAATCATACATTATTTGAATTCAAAATATTATTGAATCTACACAGGCTGTGTATCGAACTAGCAGGATATATCATCAGTATCAATGGGTGCCAGGCTATGTACCAAACTATCAGAATGCACCAAATTTAATAAAGATGTGCACTATTTTTGCTGGAACACATTGCAGTCCAGCCATGGTGTGGTATAGGGAGTAGTAAGGTGTCCAACGTGCCTAGCAAGTTGCATTAATTTTTTGCTAGCTTGCAGAGGATTTAATCATCATCAGTGGCTGCCAAAGTGGTGCTAGCAATGACATGCTTGCTAGAGACAGCCAACGCAGAGTTGGGGGGGTGTCTTTTCCCACCACTTTAATCATTCTCTGTGTGGTGTGCAAAAAGGAACAAACCAGGCTAAAGGTCATGTCACCCACCCTGGTGCCACAGCCCAATATCAAAGGATCGTGCACTATTTTTTTGTCACCATCAATGGAAAACTCAGCAGTGGCCAGAGGATTGGAAAAGATCAGTCTACATCCCAATCCCAAAGAAAGGAAGTGCCAAAGAATTCTCCAACTACCATACAATTGCACTCATTTCCCACGCTAGCAAGGTTATGCTCAAAATCCTCCAAGGCAGGCTTCAGCAGTATGTGGACCGAGAACTCCCAGAAGTGCAAGTTGGATTTTGAAGGGGCAGAGGAACTAGAGACCAAATTGCTAACATGCGCTGGATTATGGATTATGCACAGGGAAGGAGGGATGCTAGTGGCTTCTTTCTTGTTGAGAAAGCTGGATCAGAGAATGATTGCATAAAGTTCTTGTCTCACTCTTGTGCTGGAGGGAAGGAACCTCACAGGTCTTGAAAATTCCCCTCTGAGGTGTCTGAATGAGGAAATTACCAAGTATTCTTCACATGCCTATTTTGTATATGTGTGCATTTGCATGAGAGAGAGAGAGATAGAATAGTTCTGGAAGGAAAAATGTGGGCTGAAGCATCAGCTTGGAATTTAGAGTAATGTCATGCTGAAAACTATTTTTTTCTTCCCCCAGTCATTCTCATTTGATTAAATAAAGGGTGTTCTTGGGGGAGGGGAAATAATTCAAAGGACACAGCATCTTCCCATCTTTGAAAGACTGTAAATGCAGAAGATCAAGCAAGTTTGTTTTTGGCTACAGAGAATAGGACACTAGATAACAGATTTGAACTACAAGAAATGCTTACCTTTGATGGGCAGAGCTCTGGAGGTGGGGCAATTTTGCTCTCTCCGCTTGAGGACAGAGTGAGATACGGGTCTTTCAGAGTCCCATGTGGTCTGGGTGGGTGGGATGAGGCACCTTGTTTAAGGCAGCCCCACCCTAGTACAGGCCTCTTTTTGAGGAGCACGGCTCACTGACCGACCCACCCTGTATTCCTATTGTGAATCTAGCTGGTCACCTCAGGGACTGGATAAGAATTTTGGTCCATCTCATCTGACTGGCAGATCTGAGAAAGATGAGCAGGATCCCCCCCTTTCCCACACTGGTATATTCTCACGGGCCTGTGATGGGCTAATTGGATGGAGTAAGTTCTTAAATAGGTCACGCTGGTAGGTCGTATGGAAGGGACAAGAATTGGTGAGTTCCCATGAATCACATGGGAGGTGCTAGCTCATCCAACATCCCCATGCTGCAGTTCCCAGGCCTACAGTGCTGGGGGCACAGGTGCACTGGGGCCTCCCCAGGCCATGGGCCAATTAGGAGCAAAACGCTCACTGGACTGAGGGGTGTGTGTGTTTTTCTGACCATTCCCCAGTCAGGGCTGGGCTATCTTAATAACAGCACAACTGAGGGGCTTGGGGTTCAGCATGTAAGGTTGGAGAGGAGTTCAGGTGGGACCACTGACTCCAAACCTGTATTCAGCACTATGGCAGGCCCCTTCCCTGTTCAGAAAGATTCAAGTTAAAAGTTCAAGTTGAAATTGAAATTTACCTGCATCTCACCTCTTTATTCTGGGCTGAGAGAGCAAAGAGGTTTCAGCTAAACATTAGGAAGAATTTCCTGACAGCAAGAGCTGTTTGACAGAGGAACGGTCCGCCTAAAAAGGTGATAGACTTCACTGGTGGGTTTTTTAAGAGAGGTTGGATGACCATGTCAGATATGCTTTAGGTGTATATCTCTTGCCTTGGAGCTGGACGTGATGATTCTTGTGATTCTTTCCTTCTCTATAATTCTGTAATTACATCATAACTTACATGTGAATTGTTTCATTTTTATATCATCATTTCCCATCACATGAACATTTAATTTATCCATACACCATGCCCCATTCTGTTCTATTTAAATATGTACCTATGCATAAGTACAGAATTTTTGCTTATCTACTCAGTGTTACTTATACAAAAACACAAAAAACCTGGTTTTAATTATGCTTAATTGTGCATCTTTCTCAATTGGAAAAAAACAACACAGAAGTGATTGTATAAATCTGAATGTTTGTACTAATGCCTTAAGTTTACAAGATCAGAAGAAAAATTATGGAAAAGACAGTGATCATAGGATAGAGAGAACTTAAAGAGAAAACAGTAATTAAGCTTTATTTCAAATGTCCCCTTTCTTCAATATAAGTTTGTATCTAAATAGTAATTGCAAGGTTAGCATTAAAATCAACTCTGCATAATTTGTCCAGAAGTTGAACTCACATTTTACTTATAAACCTTGCCTGCATGAAATATTTTTCAGTTAATGTGATCTTGCTCTCCTTCATAATTTCTAGCTCCCTACTGTTTTCTCACTACCCATACACATTTATAAAGCCTATTCATTGATTTTGTTTTCAGCAGGTGCTTAAGAGGAAGAAAAAGTTAAGAAAATTCTGAAAACAGATTGTGCTTCATTCTGTTATCATAAATAAATCTACAATGCCTTCAAAATCAGCTCCAGAAAACTGTAAAAAAAAAAACCCAACACTTCATAATATAAGGATGTCAGGCATATAAATGAGAATATTTAAACTCCAAGTGACCTTGGAAAATGCCCACTCCATGCTAAACACATAGCAACATAATAATAGTTCCTTGGGTACTCTGTATAGTAGATGGAGTGACAGACTAGCATTCCAGAGACCTGGGTTTGAATTTCCAGTCAGCCTTGAAAATTCACTGGGGTGTGTATTTGTCTGTGTGGAACTGGTCAAATTATTTCTTATCTCACCTTGAAAATCTTATTAGGGTCATTATAGTTCCGATGCAATTTAATGGTACATGTGACACGCAGCAGTTCCTTAGATGTGCCCATATTTCCTACTAAATATTTTACAAATTGTTTAGAGCCACAAACCATCAATATACACGTGTCTTACCCCATTACATTTTAACTGAACTGTCCCAAGAATCATGGATAGGTTGTCTCCTGAGCAGCTGCTGTGTTTAAAGCAAAGAAACAAGGAGGATGGCCAGAATGCAATAATAGGGATGCCATGCCAAAAGTTTTTCTACATTCCAGGAACTAGGATTTGCACTGAGGCTATCCAGGATGTTAAGATGCAGACTTCATTTTCAAAAACTAACAGGAAAAAAACACCATGTCTACAAATGATATACTCTGTGTAACAATAAAAGACTTATTCATGCATTACTCATATGCTGATTAGTCATATGTTGAAGAAGTGAGATCAGCTTAATCTGCACCATGTCTGCAAACTGAATGTGGATATCTGAAATTGGCCATGTGAAATTATTCAGAGAGCACAGAGCTGTTGTTATGCTGTTTGAGATTTTGCTTGGTAATCTCCAAATTGAGAGCAAAACCAAAATACAGGACATAGGAGACATTCCCTTCATCAAGAACGTATTCACAAAAATATACATACGTAGCACCTCAGAATTGGCAAGTTCTCATAATTCTCTCAGACAAAATGACTGGCTACTCCTCTATAATTAACCCAACAACAAGCCTAGACAGTAGCTTACTTATATACTGTAGTATTATGTAAGCATGATACAGTTACAGCATATTGAACTTTGCAAGTGTGCAGAACTGTCACTTGATTTTCCTGGCCAAGTGCCAACCTGACTGACTCAGCCTTTGCCAGTTTCCCATAATCCTACCAGACAATTCCATATTGATTTTTTAAACAAAATGCTGATAGAAATTAATCACTGATGCTGAAGGTAGTACTCCTGTGTAAGGGTTTTATGGGGGGGGGGCTGTTTTCATAGACATCATAATTTCATGCAAACTTTTTATATAAGCAGCAGAGGGTTTCCTCAGATATTGACACTCCACAGAGGGACAAGTGTGCAAGGTCAGGACAGCCATCGGTAGTGCATGAATAGATTTATGGTTGAGTTATGCAGTTGAGAGATCTTATTACAATTTTGATGTTTTAGGTACAATACAATAGGGGAGGGTTTAGGATGACAGGCTTATTTTAACTTGCAGAAGTGGAGAATTATTTAGACATTAATAAAAACTCAGGGTTTTTATATGCAGGTCAATGGACATTGACACACTGGATAAACAGCTAGTTCTGCCTCTAATTCTGAAATTATATTGAAATGTGTGTTTAGGTTTAGGTAAATATTCCCCTTGACATTTAGTCCAGTCATGTCCGACTCTATGGCGCGATGCTCATCCCTGTCTCCAAGCCGTATAGCCAGCGTTTGCCCGTGGTCACATGGCCAGCGTGACTAGACACAGAATGCCATTACCTTCCCACTGTGGTGGTACCTATTTATCTACTCGCTTTTACATGTTTTTGAACTGCTAGGTTGGCAGGAGCTGGGGCAAGCGACGGGAGCTCACTCCTTCGCGTGGATTCGATCTTACGACTGCTGGTTTTCTGACCTTGCACAACAGAGGCTTCTGCGGTTTAACCCTTAGAGCCACCATGTTCCTTTTGTGTTTATGTTTACTATTAAGTAAATTATAAAAGATTTCAGGGCAGCCCAAGTCATTTTGGTGATAGAAACAGAACAATGAGCAGTAGCACCCCCTCCCATTAAGATTATGCGCCTAATTCTAAGAGTCTTGGCTAAAGCAGACCATTGAATTAATGAGAACTTGGTAAGTCAAAACGTATTAATGTTTCCTTGATTCAGTTCATGTAGTTCTCTAGTTGTAACAATTTGAATTAAGTTATCTCACCAAAAGATGCCAGTGTCATTTTTACAAGTGAAGTATAAAATGCCACAAACTCCTTTCCCTATCCCAGGCTGCAAAAATACCACCACCACCACCATTGCTGCTGCTGCTACTACTATTAATAGTAAAATACCTAACCATTGGCTTCCTTTTTGTGACATCCAGAATCAGCTGCCTGAGATAGCTTTGTTATTCAACCTAATGATTGGGCCAGCTTGCTGTTGATTAGATTGTCAGTTGTCATTTCTATTCATGTATTTGTTAACACAGACTAATCTGGTCACCTCCAAACTGACAAGACTGTAGATGTGAAAATCGCTGCTGCACAAAGCACATGCTGAGTTCTTATCCTTCAGTAATTGCACACTGTAACACTACAAAAGTTAAACACAGCTCTCTCTCTCTCTCTCTCTGTATGTGTGTGTAATGAAACATCATTTCAAAGTTCTCTTAAATTGGTGAAGATGGTGCTATTTCTCTTTTCTTTCCTCCAATGTTTAACTACCTAAACAATTTTAGGCCTTTCAACTCACTAAGTATAACAAAGCTCTAGAGAGGTATAAGTAAACAAAGTCAAGAGGACATTTCCTGCTCTGAAGCAGGTAGTCTAGGACAGAGGAGGAAGCACACAATGTGTTCATTCTCACATTGAACTGTACTTTAGGGCTGTAATAACCTTTCTTGTGATGTTGCACTAACTGCTAATCAATAGCAATTATTTTCTTTATTATAGAAACAAGATTTAGTAGTTAACCCCTTGAGTGTATTATCCTTCTGGAATGGAGCATACCATAAAAGAAAAGTCAGCCCTTGAGGAGAACCCGACAGAAGCCATAACACAAGAAAGTCCAAATCTTTTCCCAGGGATGCTCAGAAAGGAAAGCTATATGACAGGCCATTTATATTTTACAATGTAGCCTTTATTTGTCCTCAGCAGTACTGACAGGATCCTCAGCTGACAAAAAGCAATGAGCCTAGCAAAGATTCAAATCACATATATATGGGAAATGTGACAACTAGAACTGAGCCAAATAGTCTCCTCTTTCCAGTGTTAAAAACTAGCCATTTAATAGAGTTGTAGATTTTCCCCAAGTAAATGAGTCTCTACAGCTTGGCATCATATTGTCCTGCTCACCATACTCCTCCCCCGAACTCAGAGAAAGATATGGGTGGGAAGTAAGGAGTCTTATGGAATTCACTTTCACTTGCAACCTTCCAGCCAAAAGATTCGGCTTTGTTGGATTCCTTGGACTCAAGAAACATACACCCTACCAATCAGTGTCTATGCCACAATCCATTTCCCTGGTGGGACAGAACACTGCCTCCTACAGCTTGGTGCCCATTTACTGTCATGGCGGCTGCTGCCACCTCATTCCTGGATTAGTCACATGGGCCATCTTGATTCCGCAGAAGGAAAAGCCATGAAAATGAAGAAGGGGAAATTTTCACAAGAAAGACTGAAGAACCAGGATGTAGAAGGTGGTTTTCAGCACTGGCCCTATTTCAAGCACTTCTAGTCATTTTGGAGCAGTTTTGGCTCACTTCTAGGCCGATCAAATTAAGTCCCACTGATGAAAATGGCTTCAGTGTCTCAGTCCAACTGTACAATCACTAGACTTGTGTTTCCTCAGTTTTAGAAACAGAATGATAAGAGTCTGGAAACATGACTTGTTTGGACTACATCTCCCTAGTTAAAAAAAAAAGTATATTCCCAAGCACTGGGTAGGACTGCCCATACTAATACCCACAGTTAGCAACTGGGTGAGTCAGAAGACATTGCTAAGAAAGCACAGTAACAACCTCTGTTAGAATCTATGCTGGCTGTGCAAAGGCATTGCTTCAGTGTCGCGTATAAAAATGTCAACTCACATATCTAGGTTTTAGAATAGAATCAATGAGGAAGTCTCATAAAAGATGTTTTACAATATTTACAGATGGCCAGTGTAAGTTTTAGCATGTTTCTCCGATGCATTGTATTTGGTTTGTAATGATGGTTATGTTAGGGTTTCTTCTCTTCTCTTGTTTTTTTAACTATCATACTTGTTGGAAATTAAATCTACTTCAAAATTTGCAATTATCTTTTAGAGATTCATTCGTCATTTATCACAATATGTCACCATATGGGAATAAATTGAAGAACAAAATGTATTAATTTGATGGGGGGAAATGCGACATAATGAGCCTCTGTTTGGAACAGAAGAACTCTGAATAAAATATTTCAAAGGGATGCCAATTATGATAGTTATGGAATAGGAACATGCATACAACAGAAGCTGGAATATAGTTTTACAAAGCTGTTCTTGATCAAAGAAATTATGACTGCAATGATGTCTGAGAAATAGACTGAGATGGAAATTGTCTAATGATAGCAAACTACTGTCTTTCCATACAATACTCTAATAACTGGAAGACAAAAGGTCCATTATGCATTACTCACATAATGTGTAGGAGTGGGACTCTGCTGTTGCTCTTTCCCCCCCCCCAACTCATATCTCTAGGACAGACCCACTCCTGACATCAATATACTATGCAGATATTTGAAAAGCAATCCTCAAGCCCAAACAGCTCCTTACATATACAGGCAACACATAACTGGGGTAGTAGCAAACCAAGAGTTTCAAATGGCATGAAACCTGCTCAGATGCTGGCAGTTAATAAGCACTCATTGAGGGAAAAGGTTAGCCCAGAACAAAGTGTCGGGTGTGGGATCAACATTAGGGCCCTGCTTCTAATGTACAAGGGCCACTAGGGGAAATGGAGGATTTCATTTCCATTAGGTTTTTTTAAATAAGGCTTTGCCAAAATGTGGTTTCATCTTTATATTTAGGATGACAATGTTTTGTTTGTTTGTTTGTTTGTTTGTTTGTTTGTTTGTTTGTTTGTTTGTTTGTTTGTTTGTTTATTTATTTATTTATTTATTTATTTATTTATTTATTTATTTATTTATTTATTTATTTATTTATTTATTTATTTATTGGACTTATATACCGCCCCATAGCGCTACAAGCACTCTCCGGGCGGTTTACAATTTTAATTATACAGGCTACACATTGCCCCCCCAGCAAGCTGGGTACTCATTTTACCGACCTCGGAAGGATGAAAGGCTGAGTCAACCTTGAGCCGGCTACCTGGGATTTGAACCCCAGGTTGTTATTTCAAGAAATAAAATCTGAAAGAAACCAAAGCAGATACATTCTTCCATCTAGGCTCAGGGCTTTGAGTTCTTTATTCTTCTAAATCTGGCTTTGAATCCCTGTGTATTCAGCCATGTTAGTGATTAATTAGGGTTGCTATCTTTTTCTGTGGGAGGCTCTTCATCCTTTGACATATCTATGACATCTCAATCATGTTTGCTGTTGTTATATGCCATCAAGCTGCATCTGACAATGGCTGCAATAGGGCTTCAATATGAGATATTCATGGAGTGGTTTTATCTCTCAAGGTGAGATATCCATGGAGTCGTTTTATCAGTGCTCCCCCCCCTCGTGAATTTACATGGTCTAGCATGGACATGAACCCAGGTCTCCTGAGTTTTCACTGGGTAAGGAGCAGAGGTACCTCCTGAATTTTGTTAAATTCATCAAAAATGAAACTGAGTGCTCCCTGTAACCAGCCAAATTCTAGAACTTCTTGAATTTGGCTGGAACCAATGCGGCAGAATTTTGTTTCAGCTTGCTTGTGAAAAAAAATAACAACCTTTGTGAAGTTCTTCATATTCAGAGATGAAAAAACTCAAGATTTAAAATATATTAACACAGATAAAGTAAAAGTGACTACATTTTCTATTCTTGTCAAGGTCAAACCCAACACTACAAATTGGATCTACAAACAGAGACAACAGTCAAAGCAATGTTAGTAATATACTTGGCCCCACAAAAATCCTGATAGCACTGTAGTACTTCAGTCTGAAAGTAACTGAATTATGTAATAGAAACCGGGATTGCACTTTTAAGATACACAGCCAAGTGTCGTTACGGGCTGACTAATAAATGCATAGCAAGATTGTCAGGTTGTTTCCTGTCCAAGTCTCACTCTGCAGAATGATATCACAAAATAAAATTCAAAACGATCTGGATAGGCTTGATCACTGGGCTGAAAACAACAGAATGAAATTCAACAGGGAAAGTGCAAAGTACTGCACCTCGGAAAAGGAACCAAACACACAGTTACAAGATGGGGGATATCTGGCTCAGCAATACTACAAGCAAGAAGGATCTTGGAATCATTGGAGATCACAAGCTGAATATGAGCCAGCAGTGTGATGTGGCTACAAAAAAGGTAAATGTTATTTTAGGCTGCATTTAACACACACTCATTCTGAAATGCCGCAAGGTACTAGTTTCCCTCTATTCGGCACTGGTTAAGCCTCATAGTGTGTATTGTGTCCAGTTCTGGACACTGCACTTCAAGAAGGATGCTGACAAGTTGGAAGAAGTTCAGAAGAGAGCAACAAGGATGATCTGGGGGCTGGAAACCAAGCCCTATGATCAAAGACTGAAAGAACTCAGCATATTTAGCTTGAGAAAAGAAGACTGAGAGGAAATATGATGGTGCTTTTCAAATACTTCAAAGTATGTCATTCAGAGGAGGGGCAGGATCATCCCAGAGTGTAGGACATGCAACAATGGGGTCAAGTTACAAGAAGCCAGATTGCAGTTGAGTATCAGGAAAAACCTCCTAAATGTTAGAGCAGTAAGGCAATGGAACCAATTACCTCAATAGGTGGTGAGTGCTCCAACACTGGAGGCATTCAAGAGAAATTTAGACAACCACCTGACAGATATCCTTTGATTTGTATTCCTGCATTGGGTTGGACTCAATGGCCTTATAGGCCCCTTCCAACTTCATGATTCTATGATTGCCAAGTTAGCTTAAATTTTTCAGCTTCATTCCCAGTGTGGCAATATGGATACAGCTAGAACTAGCCCAATATATTTTGCTTTCTGAGACAGAACAGCAAATGATACTCCATACCCATTCAAATCAAAGTGTGTTGCACCCAGAGTCTTAAGGCATAAGAGACTAGAAAACGCATAAGGCCCTTTCCTTGTCCATAGCAGAAAAAATATATATAACAACTATTAATTAAACAGCCATTGCTAAACTTTCTTAGCACCCATCATCTACAGCCTGAGACAGTAATCTCATTCTGCCTCATAGTATGGATGACCGTGGATACAATAAGAGTAGGTGGTCTTAAAAAGTTGATTATAAGGCTTACAGAGACAAAGTGTATGGAACATTGTCAATGTTCAAGATTGTTTTGTAAAGAGAAGTTGTTATTAAACACCTAGAACAAAGAAGACACTTTTATGTGAGTGAACATATTTAGGCTGTGGTGGTGGAGGGAGTATTTTTAAAAATCTGATTATATATACAGTGGGGTCTTGACTTGAGAACTTAATCCGTATTGGAAGGCGGTTCTCAAGTCAAAAAGTCTGTAAGTCAAGTCTCCATTGACCTACAGTGCATTGAAAACCGATTAATCCCGTAATAGGCCGTTTTTGTTCCATTTTGGTTTTTTTCTGGTCTGTAAGTCAAATCTCAGTCTGCAAGTCAAACCTAAATTTTGTGGCCAGAGAAGTCTGTACCTCAAAAAGTCTGTAAATCAAGCCGTCTGTAAGTCAAGGGTCCACTGTAATTCAAAAGCAGTTTCATTACTTTGTGCTTTGTTTTGTTTCTAAATGTTGACTATAAGATATTAAGTGCATTACAGCACAGGCAATACTTTGATAGCTAACAATGCAAAGATTTCTACCTTTCTGTAGTAGCAGATTAAAATGTCTACATGCCTAGGCAGACATAGTTGGGTAGAAAGAAACAAGGGGTGGTATATAACGCTAGAGGACATTCGTGCACTGCCAAAGGTAGCATCTGTTATGGACTGCAGAGCTAGGAAGTAGTATTTGGAAAACCTGTCTGTCTGATGGCATGTGGCAGCCTTACAGCATTCTATTATAGACCTATTACTAGAAAAAAGCAAAGTGGGAATGCAGCCCGATGGTACGATCCGAAAACTTATGATGCCAGTAAATTAGTAGCAGACCCAACACCTCTGCCAATATAATCCCACAGCCTATTATTTTATGTCAGAATCAAAGGGAGCATGAATGTTTTGCAAAGCAAATGACTATGTTTGTTAGTTTATTATTTATAAAACTAAATTCTTCAGTTTGCTTGGTGATTGCAACAAATGCCACAAGATCTTAAATAATTTCCAAGTGACAAAGAGAGTCTGAAAGAATCCTTATGACTAGTAGCACCTCCTTTTTTAACAACAAAAAAAGTTCATTTACCAATCCACTCCTCAATAAAAAGTACTGTGTCAATGTCTGGCCTCCAGTTTATGATCTTAATGTCTCATTCTCTGTTTTCAGAATGTCTTTTGGTGATGTTTTAGAGAGGCCTGTTTTATTGCTGTGAGTGGCTAGCAATTCTGTGCTTCTCTCTCTCTCTTTCATTTACACATTTCTCAACTGCTCAGATTGCTTTTCACCTGCTGCTGCTTTCTGAGCTGAAAACCCCCACAGGAGCAGTCATTTCAGGAACTCTTCCCCTAGGTGTCAGGGCTGCAGAATCCCATAGGAATTTAAATTTGGTTCTCAGGATACAATTAGATGGTGCTTTATTTCACAATTTTGATCAGTTTTGGGAACAGGCTAGTTCACTTCATTTTCTAGTGACCACATGACATATAGACAATTATGAAACAGCCTGACCTTTATCCATGCCTACCTGCACCTTTTTGGGGGGATCCCTGGCTGGGGCTACTTTTTTTGTTTTGTTTTTTGCTGTAGTATGGGTAGAATCACTCTGCTTTTGGTTCAGTTCTGACATGTGTGATGACCAGTATTGAACCAAAGCGGTTCATTAAGCTGTCACATTGTTTAAAAGCTGCTGCAGGATCTAACCTTCACGCAAGCGGAAAGGATGCCAATTATTAATAAATGTAAAGCTTCCTCCTGTTTTGCCTGTAGAGTGGGAGACAGAAGAGGATATGGGGTTGTGCAATTTTTTAGATCCTTTATAATCTAGCGTTTTCTCAGCTGAGTGGCAAGCTAATTCTGTGTATGCCACTTCCAAATAATAATTTAAAAACCCACCTTTCCCTTACTCTCCACAGAGGAGGAGACAGGAAAGCATATGGAGGGGATTTTTTGTTGTTGTTCTTATGTTTTTCTCTCCATTTAACATGAGGAATGGAATAAATATGGTCCATTTGAGGGGCAGGGCGGTTTCCTGCTCTGAAACCACCTGACCCTTATGTGTGAATCCAAGGATTGACCAGATAGCATATCACACCTCAAAGTCAGCCTGTTTAGCCTCATCCGGCATGGAGCCATTTGGCTGTCTAGTTGCACCCACATAAAATGTGAAACCAGCAGTGTGTGATTTATCAACACAAAATGGAAAACTTCAGCATGTTGTCCTTAGATACAAGATGGAGATGTATGTTTTACCTCAAAGGGAAGGGGATATGAATTGTGCAAGTGTTCTTTGTGCAATTTTCTAACATGTGCAGTGTTGAAAAGTGTGATTATTGTTCCTCTTTAGTATGAACAAGGAAAAATAGTAGGGATTCAGCAACATAACAACATACAGAGCAACTGTTCAGCAGTGTTAAAGACAGCATCATCTACTGGAGGCAAGTGCTACCTGCTGGTAGCTACAGTATGGTGGTGATACATGGAATGCCTTCAGATATGTAAACCAGTGATTCCCAATCTTATGTAACACTGCCATTCTTGGACTGCCACTCCCAGAAATGCCACCCAGCACAGCTGGTGATGAAGGCTTCTGGGAATTGCAGTCCGAGAACACTTGGGATATTGAAGTTGGGAACCACTGCTGTAAATGATCATGTGGAGACCCTGAAAATCCCTGTTGTTCCAAGAAAATGAAGGAGTTTCAAACTGCCTTGTGAAATCTAGCAACAACAACAACAAAATCCTACTGGCCATCACACACCCATCTTGCAACAGAATATTGCTCAATCCTTGCTTTGGAATTAACAAGAGAGTGAGCAGTCTGCTGAGAAAAGAACTCTGTTATTATCACTGAAAGAACTCTTCTTCTGTTATCAGCAATAGGATAAAGGTGGTAGCAAGAACATGCATATACTAAGAAGAGATAAAATTCTGAGAAGTTATGTAGACAAGTCCTAATCCCAACAGTTGTCCAGGAGCTGTGCAACTCTCTTTTCTATTCCCAGAGACAGGTAAACCTAGAAGGACAATAAAGTAGGCATATTTTTATTAAACTGTTTTTAACAAAGCTTTGTTGAAGAAATGTATTTAGAAGCTTGAAAACAAAAGTAGGTGAGAGCATCACATAGGTAGAAAATAAGGAAGCTATTTAATGTAAAACAAGCAGCAAGGCAGAACATGCAGAGATTGACAAATGCAAACTGTAAAGTATAGACATAAAGGTGGTTTCCATTGATGTAATTCCCATGCTAAATAGTATAACATGGATATCGCATAACTGGAAATGGTCATTTCACAGATATTTACATTACTGATCTTAGTGTGAGCTTTTATTACAGGGAGTATTTTACAGATTTTGTCCTAGGTCTATACCAGTTTGTAAACCCAATAGCTAAGACACACATGGCTACTTTAAGCATGGCCAAAGGCACACTGTGGGATTGTTTAATGCTGTATTTTCTTTAATCACAAGACTTTCTCACTACATTGTAATGTCAAAACTGTGTTTTAAATTCACCTTAGTTTTTTTTAAAGACTCCTATGAAAGGCGGTAGTAGTGAGAAAGAGAGAGTCAAGCATTAGCTATGTTTTTCTTTGGTTCTTGGCCAACACTTAGATCATACTTCCTTTTTTTCCAGCTTAGCAGTCATCATTTGTAACAAATTTAATGTATTTGTGATAAAAATCAATTTCAGTGTTTCATAGGAATCGAGAAATCTTCAGAAATTGTGATACATACTGTCAATAAGCAATGCAGCTGTTGTCTGATTCTCTCATTTACGCAATCAATTGTAAAGAAATTGCTTGCTATTAGAAAGAATATAATTTTACAGTAATAATTAAAGGAGATCCATATTAATGTATACCTAAGATAAGAAGAAATCAGCTCATGAATTGAGCGCTTGGCATTGATGTTGTTCCTGCTTTAATTCTCCACTTGTTATTAGAGATAAAAGTTTCAGCAAGACAAAAAAAAAAAAAACCCTCAACAACCCAAGTACAGTGTTATCTCCAGCTAGTGATAATCCAAACAGTTGTATTAAGATGGTATTTTCAAATGTACGGTAGTGTAATAGAAAGGATAGAAGTTGAAAGATAATCTAGGCCTAGTTTCTACATTGGGTGGTAGAAGAGCAAGTTATGACACTTTTCCTTTACCACAAGGGCAGTGTAGGCTTGTATTTTGATATGTGAAGGGCCAAAATGTGCAAATGTTATCATTTAGAGAATGACAAATCATATGACTAATGCCAATCTGGAGTATCACACATTAGTTGGTAAGAAAGGCATGGAGGGAAAATGTGGACCTGCTCTCCTCACCCCATAGGGATAGGATTTTCAGCTAAGCATCTGAAATAGGCCACATAATTCTTTTTGTGAGTCATATTAGTTCTGTGTACCATGTTAAAAATGGGTAGGTGGGTGCTAAATACATAAATACAAACAACATTGTTCAGGACATGTTTCTAAAAGATTTTATTATGAAAGACAAGGGTGAGGGATAGAGTATGTCAACCTATTCCTATCCTGTCTCGTATTTGTATGTGCTTGCTTGTGAGACAATTCTTCTCAGTTTTGAAATAATCTACAATTAAAAAAAGGTTAATGCACATCAAATTGAATTTGCCTATACACTGGATTATGTAATTTGAACCCATTTTCTCTCAAAATGTACATTTTAAATGTTTTAACATTTTTTTTAAAATCCAAAGATGACGATGGAAAACTTAGTATGTGTCAAACATTTACTGCATTTAAGAATCCATGCATTTGGTCAGTTCATTTCACTATTAACAATGACTGGATTTCTCCTTCTCCTTCTTTCTGTTATTTTTATAGAAGGGGAAATGGTTCCTGACCATGACAGAAGTCTCTGGAACTTCTATTGATATATTTTAAAATTTGGACCTATTAAACTAAATGTCACCTTAAGGGTTGTCTCCCTTATTATTGTCTTCACTTGATCATCTCAAATCTTAATTTATTAATGCAAACAAACTTTTATTACAAATCCAATAATGATATATTAAAATGCCTGGTAGCAAATCTGACTGGTGACAGCACAGCTCAGTGCTCACAATCCTAATTCTTTAAGAATACACATTACACTCAGCTACTTCCAGGTGTGAAACATACAGTCTTTGGCATACATACTCCTGGCACCTTTAAAAATCTACAGTGGAGCCTCGCTTAACGAGTGCACCGTTTAACGAAGAATCCGCATAGTGACCCATTTTTTTGGGTTGCTAATGTGATCGCATTGCGATGTTTAGGTAGGCTAAACATCGCATTGTGATCATTTCTGCACCCGGCGGCCATTTTGGGAACAGCTGATCGGCGGTTCCAAAATGGCCGCCGGGTGCAGAAAATGGCTGCCCACACCATTTTCACTTCCTGCCCTCGCTTACTGAGGGCGCGAAAATGGCGGCGCTATGGAGAAACTTTGCAGAACGGTGAGTTTAAGAGCCATAGGAACGCATTAAACTAAGTTTAATGCATTTCTATGGCGTTTTCCGTTCCATATAGCGATGTTTCCCCATAGCGACGGTTAATCCGGAATAGATTAACCTTGCTATGCGGGGCACCACTGTATACTGGTTAGATCAGGTTATCATTCATACACAAGTTTGATCCTTCCAGCCTGATCACACATAGCAGGCAAATCATAAATGAAGTATATAATGAGTAAGTCCAGTTTATACATAATTTGTATGAAATTTGGTATAAGTAGTTCTGAGGTCAGGGTCTTTACTCCACCACAGGAAAGAAATTACAGCTGAGCTAGATTTAAAATTTCTGCACCAACTTCATAAAGTCCTGGCCCCTCATACATTGGGCAATAGATTTTGCAATTTCTCATGACTTCATGGATTCAGTGCACTGTAGATGACTCTGGAGAGAAAGGGTGCATTATTGCCAGTTACAGCTGTGTCATATCTCAACATTATCCACTATCCCTATTCATACCAGAGACCCTTATTGTTCTTTTGTGCCTAGTGTAGCACTTGGGATTCACACTTTGTCAATACAATAAAATACAGAAGAGGTTTGTTTTATTCTTTAATACAGTATAAAAAACATTACACAAACCTCCTCCCCAAATATTGATTATGAAAAACTTGCTGGAGAACTAGGAAAAGATATACATGGTTGAGGAAAGGAGTTGCTTACTGAAAAATATTGACAAGCTAAGCCATAGATAAATCAAACTTTGCCATATAGTACATTGCTGAATAGTGGATATGTCAAAGTTAACTTTGTAACTATATATTTCACCTCTGTCAAATATTACAGACTCTGAATAACTGTGATGAATGTTCTAGTATTCTATAGAAGCTAAGGCATTGCCAAGGCAACCACAGAAAAATGTAGTGTTTAGAGTTTTTCAGTTTTGAATATTTGCTAAAAGGACAAAATTCAATAGTCAAATGTTTCTTGTAATATTTAAGACAGGGATAAAAAAAATCAATGTTACTCTGAATAACTTTAAATTCAGCTTTTATTTCCCCAATGCACACTAAAAAAGAATACGACTTAAATACCTCAGAAAACAAGAGATGTATGCTTACAGAATATCTTGCTTAATATCTTGCTTATGGAATATTCATTAGAAAATACAGCTTCCCTATACAGTGGTGCCTCGCTTAACGACGATAATCCATTCCAGGAAAATCACCATTAAGCGAAAACATCGTAAAGCAAAAAAAAAATCCCATTGAAACGGATTGAAACCCCTTCAATGCATTCCAATGGGGTCAAAACTCACCGTCCAGTGAATATCCTCCATAGGGCAGCCATTTTTGCTGCCTGTCTTGGGAGGAATCCGTCCCAGAAAACAGTGGGGAGCCATTCTGTTTACCCGGTGGCCATTTTGAAACCGCTGATCAGCTGTTTTAAAATCATTGTGTTGCGAAGAATCGGTTCCCAAAGCAGGGAACCAATCATGGCATAGCGAAAAAAGCCCATTTAGACCATTGTTTTGCACTCACAATTGCAATCACAAAAAGATCGTCATAATGCCGTTTCGTCATAATGCAGGGCAATCGTAAAGCGAGGCACGACTGTATAGACTTAGGAAAAAAATAGCAGCCTTAATTATCTGAAATTCAATGCTTTCAAGAACACTTTTGACTATGTTTCATCCACTTTTAAGCTAAGTACCATTCTTTTATATGAATAGCACTAATTATTTGAAAGTTGTAATTCAACCAGATGAAAGGTTTGGGTTGGGGGGAAAAGATGCTAGATCTCATTGAGTATGAAAAGGCTATTCATGAAAGAACTGCATGTTTTATTTAAAAATATTGTCAGGGGAAGTGTTAGTCCTCCATATGTTTCTTAAGAAATAAGTCCCACTGAATTAAGTGGGGCTTATATGTGGGTATAGTCTTGCAACCTTTACTAATGACTGATTCTTTAACTGTGACTTATTTAAAGAGAAGTGCAAAACTGAATCAAAATAAATAAAAGACAACATAGGTGTCCAGAAGTCTCCAAATTGTTGGCCAAAATCAGGAGAATATGTACATCCTAAAACAGATATAAGGCATGTTTTGCCATTGAAAGCACCATTGAAAGGATATCCCAGCAAAGTGGGAATTGTTGAAGGAGAATTTTGTGCAGTTGCTTATTAGAATAATGTCATCTCTCTCAGAATTACAGAATAATCCTAGAGATCATGATAGGGCTGGTTAACCTTTTGGTGTGGGTGAAAAATCAAACCACCTGGCCTCTAAATCCAATATTCTGAAAAGGAATAGGATCAGAAAAACAATGAGGTATGAGAGCAAACTAACACAGTTTGTGAGGTACTATAGGCCTGACATTCAGAAAACTGATAAGTGTCTCATGAATTCCCACATTCACTTCACGAGCCACCCTTAATCATGATCATCTCTGACTATGATATACATATACGTACCTTCTATAGATACTGTATATGTATGCATAGATACACATACATGAAGATATTTCTCTATATACTTTTCCAGATGTAATCTCATAACTTTATAGGTATAACACTTACAGTAACTCAGACTGGTTTGTAATAATTACAAGGGGAAAATGAGAAAAAGGTTGAGGAGAATATCAATAGAAAAAGAAGAAAAAAGTTTCAGAAATAAGTGGATTTTAAGAAGATGAGTGAACCTGCCTTTAAACCTATAGTCATAGAGGTCAACACAGTGTGAAATGTACTGTCTAGTCATAGGAGTAACAGTGACACCTGGAAAGCCCCACTGCCATATGTGAACTCTGGATAGCCACTAGAAACATCCAGAACATTTGGAATTTCCTCAGTGTTTAGGAAATTTTTTCTGCACTATTAAGATCAAAAAGCATCATTTGTCAGATGATATGAGAAGCTCAAACCAACATACAGTTCTTTTATTCTAAAAATGGTATACTGTATGTCAATTTAATATTGTACAACTGAAGTGGGGAAAGTACTCGTGTAAATGGCTAATTACTCTCAGTGTAGGCGAGGAAGATGAAAGTGCAAATAACAGGATCGTTGACAAAATGTGTGTGTGTGTGTGTGTGTGTGTGTGCGTGCGATGTGATGTGTGTACCATCAATCATTTAGTCTGTAGATATAGACAGACACATGCACAGATGCATATATATGTATATGATGCTCATGAGCCAAATTAAGATTGTTTATAGAAACACCATAGAAATCATGCTCAGAATTAGAATGAAATTCACAGTTACAGTCTAAGCATCTGTGACTCATTAACTGAAAACACTAATAGGCTCTTGCTTTCCATCATCCATGTCTACACAGAGACAGCTAAACCAAAACTGCAAAGTAATCTGTTCTGTTTTTGAATCATAATTACATACTGATGAGTACTAAGTACAGGAGCTCCCCAGGGCTGCGTGCTAAGTCCCTTCCTCTATTCCCTGTACACACATGATTGCACCCCACTGTATAACACCAATGCAATTATTAAATTTGCGGATGATACGACAGTGGTGGGGCTCATAAATAAGAACAATGAGTCTGCTTATAGAAAGGAAGTACAAAGGTTGATACTTTGGTGTAAAGAAAATCATCTCACACTTAACATCAAAAAAACTAAAGAACTCATAATTGATTTTAGGAGGAAGAGATATGTACATTTACCACTGTACATAAATGGTGAGGAAGTGGAGAGAGTTGGTAGTTTTAAATTTCTGGGTACTTACATCTCAGAGGACCTCTCATGGACTATAAATGCCAACATGCTAATGAAGAAGGCACAGAAGAGGCTGTATTTCCTGAGAATGCTCGGCAAGTTAAATTTATCTCAGCATTTGCTTCTGTCATACTATCGTAGCACCATTGAGAGTGTCCTAACCTATGGCATTCTGGCATGGTTTGGGAGTAGCTCTGTAGCGGACAAAAAAGCTCTACAGAGAACCATTAAAATTGCCCAGAATATCATCGGGCTCCAGCTACCAACCCTGGATGACATCTTCACATCCCGCTGTCTAAGGAAATCACATAGCATCCTGAGAGACTCTTCCCATCCTGCTTATAACTTTTTTGAACTGTTACCATCTGGCAGAAGATATAGAACAATTAAGACTCGGACCACACGTTTTCTCAATAGTTTTTATCCCAGAGCTATAATTGCAATTAATAATGAGCTTAAAGACCACCAGTAGTGAATAATTAGTTGGACTGTGTAACTTGGCCTGCGGTGTAGATGTTTGTATTTTTAGTGGGGGACTTTTAGTGGGTGGGGAGTGTTTGGGAATTTTATGTGTGTGCATGTGTCTGGTCTCTGGGTGTCTGTGAATTTCGTTGTATGTGTATATACTTACAATGACAATAAATTATTATTATTATTATTATTATTATTAAGCTGCGAGTCTGAAATGAGGAAGATTTAGCTTACAATGTGAGCATTCCCAAGAGCTAAAAGGGACACCATGTATTTTTTTTTTTTTCAGAATCACAGACTACCTTTCAATTTCTCATTCTTCTGTGATATGATATCCTGGGAGGAGAAACAATTTTGGAAATACAGATTACACATTTAGAGTGTTAGATCACTCTCCATCAAGTCCAGCCCACAAACAAGCAAGTTAAACAGACCTGAGTGAAAGCTGTATTTAGTGGGAGAACTTTAAATAGCAGGTGGTAAGTCTTGAAAGCAGTGAGATTCAATACAGTATTTTATAGCTAAAAAAACAGCACACTGAATTTTGCCAGAAATGGACCAGTAGCCAATAAAGCTGTTGTAACAGGGGACATTTATTCTCCCTGCAACTGTCCCAAGTCAACACTCTGGCTACAGTATTTTGCATCAGCTTAAGTTTCCACTTTTAGAAGGCAGTCCCTTGTCCAGTGTGCTCCAGTGATCAATCCTTGGATCTTACTGTTTAACAATTGTTACCTTCTTACCCTTTTAAAAAAATCTTTGTGGGCTTTTCACACACATGAACACACACAAACACACATTTTAAGGAAGAGTAGGCAACTGAGCTATTCAATGGCAATGGAACCATAGTCTATAATTTTGGATGGTTTGTTCTCTCCTTTAATTAGAATTTCACCCCTTGACATATATTTGTCCCTGCTCTTATACTCCTGATTCCTTGGATTTCATAGCTGAGATATTTATATTAAGGGGTGACAAATATAAAAATAGCTCTTGCTCTCTCGCTCTCTCTCAGGAACAGCAAAGTATTTTCAGGTAGACTATTACTTGCAATTGGACTCCAATCTTGACTTTAGCTATAAAGAACAACTGAGTAAGGAGCCAAGTCTTGACCTTGATTCCCTTCTCCAGAATCATTAACATTTCCACCTGCAGTTCTTCATTATAAGAGGTATCAACACAGAGATATATCTAGAACACTGTCACATGAATACAAACACCATGCAACCACCCTTCAGTTGGATGGCAGATCAGGGCCTTTTCTTTGCTAATGAGTTCATATGCAAATCCCAATGTTCATCAGTTTGTCTGCTTTCCTTTGGATGTGTCCAAGATATATACGAACCTTTCTCTCCTAAAGGCATATAATCTACCAAAATGAAACGTAGCTGGATGGCCTTGCACTTCTCATGGCTGTCATTTATGTATGCATTTTAAGATTATACTTTGAACTACATAAGAAGTGCAGTCTTACAGAGTGTTATGCATGGTTGCAATTCATTCAGTTCACTTCGGCTTACCAGTGTATAACAACAGCTAGAACTGCAGTCCAAGATAAAAACGAAGAGTGCAGAGTGATTGACTTGAGAAATTGCTTGCAAATAATGGGTCGTCAGACACCCATTTCCTCAAGCATAATGGTGCAATAAGATCTTTATTAATGAATCAATTTAACATGGATCATCTGTCAAAGAGGATTGGTTCTGATGTAATATTTTCTACCAGGCCAGTGCTTCAGAAATCATTTCTCTTTTGCCCTCCCAACCCCAGAACAAAGACATGAGACAGTGATATGGGTTAAATACAGGCCACACTTTATTAATACAATTCCAAATTTGAATTAGCCATCCTTTGGCAACAGAGGTGGGTCTGCTGTAATGCAGAAACAGGTAAATGGCAGGGATATCGAAATACTCCTTGATCAACAAATGGGCGAGTCCCCGGCCCCAGGTTCCAGTGGTCTAAAGACAGTAGGAACCCAGTCAGCCGCTAATAAACACCCCAAGGCCTCAAGACATCTTTAGTTGCTGACTAAAGTGGCCCAGCGCATCTTCCTGCCACAGGCACTGTAATCGCATGATCCGCAATGCTGAGATGTCAGATGTGCTGTTGGCTTACCTGAACTTACAGTGGACACACCGAAAAAACCTGTTATTTCCACACTACCTGCCTGTGTGACCAAAAATTTCCACCAAATTGCCAACAACCCTCTTCCAGTGTGGCATAGGCAAAAAATCCCCCCATCCAAAGGACAATCAGGATGAAGGTCAAAAATTCCTATCCGGCCCCTTAAAGGCATCCAGAAAAAACTCACACTAGAAAAAGGGAGGGCAGGCATACAGTATCTTAAAACCATGGGTGCACCTACTCCAGCACTGTGTCCTAAACTGGCCAGGTGGGAGGTAAAGGTGACCACTGACAGGGGCTGGGCTTGATGATCCCTTCCAGCTCTGCAGTTCTAAGATTATTCTAAAACTTACGAATTCTTCCAGTGTCCATTAATCTGCATCAAAATATAGGCACTGTGTTTGGTAGAAATATAAATTTGAGTGTTCCTTTCTTGTAAAATCCCATAAGCTAGTATGGTAATGATCACCATATGTTAAGAATGTTTCCTTCTAAGGGCCTATGACATATGGCTCCCCTGTTATGTTGATGAAAGATAATAAAGAAAACACCTCCCCATATGTATAGTGCACAAAGCTTTGATGTTCACGATTTCACCTCTGCTTCTCTCGTATTACAATTTTGCTTCACTCATCTCCTATTTCTCCATTTCCTACTCAATTGTTTGCATACCAATTATGTTATGGTTCTTAGATTTTGGTTTTAGGTATTTTTTTTGGGGGGGGGCATATTACTTCAGTTTCTTCCCCTGCCAAGAGTTTTCTTTTATTGTTTACATTTCCTCCCCAGACCTTCCTCCATTCACCCCTACTTTTCTCCCCAAGTAAAAGACAGTGGCTTCCGAAATGTTACCTCTTCAGGAGAAAATCAATGGTGGGAAGGAAAGGGTTAATAAGCCCTCCTCATTTCCTTTAAACCTGCTTTATATCATAAAAGATAGACCCTCAGGAAAAAGATCTGGAGGATATATATGCAATTTTCTTATGATAATATAGCTGAAGATTCAGAAGATTGAGCACAACTAAGTACTTCCAAAGAATGGATGTGTGGTTACATACTGTATGTGAAGGTCGGGAGAGATTAACTATATATAGAAGGGAGTTAGTTCCATTACCAAAGATCTGAAGTTCTATCTTCTTTTCCATACACAAAACTGACCTAAGCAATAATACGTCCAAACAATTTTTTTAAGTCAACAAAGCAAGAAACATTGGACCAGGTGCTTTTGGAATTTTGCCAAGTAGAGAAATGATTTTACTGTATGAGCAGCAGGCCAGGTTGCATTTCCTAGCTCAGATTCCATCAAATATGGAGACCACTAATGGATGTGCAGATCATATAAAAAACTTAATGATCAGAGTAGCACATGCAGGAGCTCACCTACTACAGAAACGTGTATTATATGCACAGCTAAGAGGTAGGATAAGACGAAGCATATCAGAGTGGGATTAGTTGCCATGGCCCTGCTTACCACTTATACACTGGTTGCTAATTTCTGTTTATGTTTTTACCATATATGAGAAGCATTTCATTATTCAATGGCTGTTTCTCATACATCTATCGTATGCCATTCTAGGTATCTTTAGACAGAAGAACAACAGAGAAATAAAAATAATAAATAAACAATGGAATAAAATTCAGCAGGAGAGTGAGACTTTCAAAGGCAGAGATAAGAATGCTTTCAGAGTTAACGGTCACCAATTACAGATTTTAATGCTCAAGTCTGCCTGAGGACAATAATATATGGTCCAGGCTGCCAGCCAAAACATGCTTCCTGGCAAATCAGTTCCACGAAACTCTTCAAATGTGTCAAAGTGGCCTCCTAGAGTCACTGTCCCTATCTAATATGTCCTTATTTGGTTATTCAGATATTGCTATAACCCTTGTCATTTCAAAAATCTCAAAGTGGTTTATGATACTGCATATTAAAACCTATACATTTCTATAAAATCAAGTTAAAAAAAAACATCAAACAAGAAAACTATAAGGACCTTCCCTGCTATCCTTCCGGTTGGAGGCAAAGACTTTTTAATTCAGAAAACTCTTTGTGCATTGCTAGCATCTGAGGAAGGGCACTTAGATGACAGATATCGTGCTTCATCTTCCACTCCTGTGTTTTCAAGAGATTTACGTTAGTGTTTGTTTCAACGCAGTAGCTTATTTAATTCTATTTTAATATTACAAGTCAATTGTTTATCTGTTTTTAATCCATATTGTGAATCACCTCACACACACTACCAGGACAAGGACAGAAAATATTTTTTAAATAAAAAAATCAGTTTCTCTATATAAGTTAACACAATGGCCAAAATCCTCTTACATGGTTACGTTGGCTGGAGGGAAACTGCATCACTACCAGCAGCAAATTGCTGCTAATTAAAGGTTTCCCTGCTTGCATTCCTGGTCATAAGTCAACCCACTAAACTGGTGCACTATCTGGAATCTAAGTGGAAATTCTTAATTTGTGACAATTGGCCTGTGTGTGTTGTTACAATTCATTTCCACTACACAAGCAAATTTTGGGTAATAATTAAAAATGGTAGTTTTTGATATTTACAACAAACTCAGCTGCACATTCATCTGGTATGGGAATGGGAGATTGGGACTTCTGACTACAAATAGATTTTGTTGCTGCGGTGTCAAACATATTGTGGCAGGATGTAGGGAAATGGTAACAATCCTGGAAAGTTAAAGAAGCAGGTCCAATCCAACCTTCAAGGATAGTAAACAAAAAGAATTTCCTGCATTACAATACTAGCCCTAGCTAACTGTGTGTAAAATATACTGACACTAAAGAGTTCCATACGTGAAAGCTGAGCAGAAATGTAGTCTGGGCTTTTAATGCATGAATTAGCAACTGGAGTAGTCACTCCCTCCCCAACACACTCCTGCAAAATTTCCTTGATCAGCATAAAGCATTCTTTCATGTATTGACACCTGCAATTCATTACTCGTATGCGATTTCAAGGTGACTTAAATTTTACTAGCTTTTTAAAGAGACTTGAAATTTCCATAATGATAAAAAAAGAGAAAAACCTTAGCTGCAGTTTTAGCTGCAGTTCTACTGATTCTGAGGTTCACAGTGGCTACCTAGAGAACCCATAAAGCACTGTATATAACTGTTAATATCTACAACTTATGCTTCTTCATAGCAGCTGAAATAGAAGCCACTTGCTTCAGAAAGATAGAATTATTTCTCTTTTATTACATCAGGCCATTCCACTTGAGTCCTACTGAATAAGTTACTATATTAAATGGAAAGGAAGGAGGAAGAGAAGGGTTATCAGAGATTTTAGCACCTTTGCCCTCTTAAAATTGATCTCTCTCACTGCACCTTTTAAGTCATTCTTTCTTCAAAGATGATACAAAATATTAACAGAACTGTAAAGTAAGGTCTCATACAAGGAAAGTGCAGCAATTCAGACTAGCATTCCTATTCATATTAGAACAGTAATTTACATATCAATACCTTGGCCATGGTGTCAGCAGAGTTAAAAATATGCTCTTTGGTTTTGTTTGCTTACTGTGTTGTTCAGTCACCAAAGAATGTAAGCTATTATCGATTTTATATATATATATATAGCTGTGCCTCTTTCATCTCGTCCAGAGTAGATTATTGCCAACTCTGAATCAGCGCTGTGCCCTTTTGATGGACATCTTCCATGCATAGTTGTTAGGACAGTTGTGCCCTTTGAGAAGTGAAGGATAGGTGGCTGTAACGGAATTAGTGTTTTCTTTTAAGGGCTTTTGCTATATTTTTGGTTTGCTGCAGGATGAACATTGGATTCTGACATTAATGTTGCAATTTTTAGGGAACAACAAAATTGGGCCTAAGTCACCATTGTTTGACCTTTTTTATCTCCGCTGGTGGCAAACCCTTCCTTCCTCACTACTACTCAGCGACCATTCATTTCTATGTTCGTCTTCCTTGCAGGAAGCAACATTTGGAACCAACAGCAGGCATTTCCTAAAGTGAAGCAAGTCTACCCCAAAGTTACTAATGTTTCACAATTGTGGCTTAAATCTTACCATGGTTATAGAGCATGCCTGTCTCCTTTGAATTTCATAGTACTGACAGAACTTAAAAATAAGATTAGAGACAAATTGGATGGAAAGAATGTAGCCAGCCATGGAGTAATTAATCACAATTTATATACTGTCTATTGTAGTAAATACTATAAATGAAAGACTGTTCTGAAGCAATTAGTTTTAAATCAGTGAGAGACATTTTAATTGGGGAGGGGAATGCAGATTAAACTCAGATACTATGTCATTATTAGTAGTAGAGCATGTGTATTGTTATTTATTATCAATAAATAGCAACCTGGTGACATTTTTCTTCTCCCAATGCTGATGTCAAACATTTTCGCTTATGCCATCGTCAGCACACAATGGCCTCTTTGATGTTATTTAGCTTGCTGCTATCAAGCTTGAGAGAGTAATATACTGTGGACATATTGCAAAGTTGCACGGCAGCACCAGCCTGGTACAGGATGTTAGCCTTCAGTGGATGGCTTTCATGTTAGGCAGATATCATCCTGAGTGACTGCTCTGCTTAATAGCAAGGGAACGGTCACCTCTTGGGCTTTACTTTGTTCATGGCAAGCCTCCAGAACTCCCACAGTTCAATCAGAATTAAATAGCCTTAATATGTTTGATGTTAAACATTTTCTGAAGCTACAAATTACATCTAAAGCCTCCACCTTGCAAGCCTATCAATGAAGCCTTCACCAGTTCCTTTATCTTTCATTCTTTATGCAGAATAAGTCTGTAAGTGCAAATAATGTCTCCGCTCCCTACTGCCCAGATAGGGCTTGGAGGGCTTGCCAAGTTAACAGGTTTTCTTAAAAGTGATCTTTCCCACCTCCTCCTTTCTCAAATGCTCTGCAGTCTTTGAACTCTAATGTTTCTTTTTTTCAGCTCGTATGTGGAGTGATAATAAATGAGATTTTATAAAAAGACATTCAGTAATGTGAGAAACATGGCCATTCATTAAACATATTGTAGGAAAAGTAAAGAAATATATAATTGGGATTGCATCAGGGGTCCACTTTCAGGATGAGTAAAGGACCACTTGACCCCTCTTCTGCTTTAAATCACATGACTATTCCTCAAGTCCCTCTACATTTCCATTCGCTCACTGTATCCTGAGTAACTATATAGCAATATAAACGGTTCTGCATTATCCAACGCACGAATGTATTTTCTATCAAGCAACGCCAAAGCATTATACTGTATATCCTGACCATCTATTTATTTATTTTATTTTTATAAACGACAACATAAAATACGTAAACCAAAACACAAACCAATTGTGTTCCCCTCCACCCTAGTCAGGACCTCTTGCAGTAGTCTTCTTCTTCCATTGTCTTTCTTCCTTTTCTTCCTTTATTGTCCTCTTCTCCAGAACTGCATTGATTCCTCATTTGTAACTTTCCTTTTTCCTTTTGTTAGCACATATTCAATAAATCTATCCCATATATCATAAAAATTATTTTTCCTATCTCTCCTTTCCTAACCTTTAAATTACAAGTTAATTTATCATTTATAGCAATATTCCGTATTTCATTGTACCATTCTTCCATTTGAAATTCAATTTTTGATTTAAAGTTTATTTAGTCTAGATTTTTATTAAATCTCCATTTTCCACTATCTGCAGCTGCCTTCTCATCCCTTTCTACCAGAGCCTGGATGTAATCATGACTGTACTGACTCTGCATGCAGTAGTTCTAAGCAACATTGTTGTTTTGCATTTAAACCAATCTTCCAGATTCTTTAGCCAGTGTGTTCTTCTCTTTCCTGCACTTCTTTCTCCATTTATATTACTTTCAATGATCAGCTGTAACAATTTACTTTTCAATTCTCATTATGGGATCCAAGCATTCTAACTTTTTTTGTTTTATTATTATTTTTCATCTTTATTCATCTGACTTAGTACTTCTTCATTGGTCAGTTTTAGCTTCCCAGAAATTCAGAATACCCACTTCTCAAGTCCATATTTCAAACACTCCTCATAAGAGGAGAGCTGTAGCAGCATACAAAGCCTGCCCTAGTGAGTGCCACTTGCAGGCTCTTTGAGCTGCTCATAGCAAAGTCCAACGGGATGCCAGGAGATGTTCCAACGATTATTGGCTTCAGCTCTGCTCCCAGATACAGACAGCAGCAGACACAGGTAACATCAAGGGAATGTATGACAGTATCAAGCAGGCTTTAGGTCCAATACAGAAGAAATCTGCTCTCTTGAAGTCTGCAACAGGCGTGATCATCCAGGACCAAGCGCAGCAGATGAATGCTGGGTGCAGCACTACTCTGAGCTATATTCCAGAGAGAATGTAGTAACCGAAGAGGCATTAAATAATATTGAGTGCCTGTATGTCCTGGAAGAGTTGGACAGTGAACCAACTTTAGCAGAAATAAAAGCAGCCTTGGATTCCCTCGCCTCCAGCAAGGCACCTGGGAAGGATAACATCCCTGCTGAAGTGCTGTAAAGAGATCATCACCACCAAACTGTATGAAGTCTTTCATCTTTGCTAGAGGGAAGGTGGAGTACCACAGAACATGAAGGATGCAAACATTATCACATTGTATAAGAACAAAAGTGACAGGGGTGACTGCAATAACTACCATGGCATCTCTCTTCTCAGTGTTGTAGGGAAGCTGCTGGCCCATGTTGTACCGAAGAGACTCCAGGTGCTTGCAGACAGAGTCTATCCAGAATCACAGTGTGGATTTCGAGCTGATAGATCCACCACTGACATGGTATTCTCCTTCAGAGAGTTGCAGGAGAAATGTAGGGAATAATGACAAACACTCTTTGTGGCCTTCATAGATCTCACAAAGGCCGTTGATTTGGTTAGCAGGGATGGCTTTTTTAAAATACTTCCCAAGATTGGATGTCCACCTAGACCAGGGGTCTCAAACATGCGATCCGGGGGCTATTTGCGGCCCACCGGATGATAGTTTATGCCCCCCGCCTTGCCTCCCTCACCTGAAGCGCCCATGTGACCTTTGCTGTCAAGAGTCAAAAAAAGACTCGCCTTGCTCACCGGCTCTCTCCCAAGACAGCTTGCGCACCCCTCCTCCTCCTCCTCCTCCTCCTCCTTGGAGGCCCAGCCGGACTAAGGAAACTCCTGAGTGGTTTCCTCGGGCTTTTGCTACACTTGGCAGATAATCTGATGCGGCCCAGCCTCATCCAGATTCTGCCCCCAGCGGCCCCCAGCTAAATTGAGTTTGAGACCCCTGACCTAGACTCTTTAACATCATCAGGTCCTTTCATGAGGAAATGAAGGGCATTGTAGTCTTTGATGGCTCAACATCAGATCCCTTTGATATCCGAAGCGGAGTAAAACAAGGCTGTGTCCTCACGCTCTGTTTGAGATCTTCTTTGCTGTCATGATGAAGCACGCTTTTGGAAGTGCAACAGAAGGTGTCTCTCTCCGGACTAGATCAGATGGAAAGCTCTTTAATTTCTATAGATTGAGAGCGAAGACCAAAGTCCAGCTGAAATGCATGCAGCACTTCCTCTTTGCAGATGATGCAGCCATTGTTGCCCACTCTGCTGAAGACCTCCAACAGCTCATGAATTGTTTTAGCAAGGCCTGCCAAGACTTTGGACTAACAATCAGCCTGAAGAAAACACAAGTCATGGGCCAGGGCGTGGACTCTCCTCCCTCTATTACCATCTCCACGCAAGAATTGGAGGTTGTTCATGACTTTGTGTACCTTGGCTCAACAATCTCTGACACTCTCTCCCTAGATGTTGAGCTGGATAAATGCATTGGTAAAGCAGCTACCATGTTCTCTAGACTCAGAGAGTTTGACTCAACAGGAAGCTGATGGCATATGCCAAGATCCAGGTCTATAGAGCCTGTGTCCTGAGCACACTCCTGTACTGCAGTGAGTCCTGGACCCTTTGTGCACGGCAGGAGAGGAAGCTGAATATGTTCCATATGGGTTGTCTCCAATGCATTTTTCCTATCACCTGGCAGGACAAAGTTCCAAATAGAGTAGTCCTAGAACAAGCTGGAATTTTTAGCATACTAACCTTATTGAAACAGAGATGTCTACGTTGGTTTCTGCATGTTGCAAGAATGGCTGATGGTTGGATTCCAAAAGATCTCCTGTATGGAGAATTAGTGCAGGGAAATCGCCCCAGAGGGAGACCACAGCTGCGATACAAGGATATCTGCAAGTGGGATCTGAAGGCCTTAGGAATGGATCTCAACAGATGGGAAACCCTGACATCTGAGCGTTCAGCCTGGGGCAGGCGTGCATCACGGCCTCTTCCAATTTGAAGAGACTCTTGTCCAGCAGGCTGGGGCAAAGAGGCAGTCCCGAAACCAGCAAAATCAGGGAGCTGGACAGGGGACAGATGTATTTGTCTTCAGTGTGGAAGGGATTGTCACTCTTGAATTGGCCTTCTCAGCCACACTAGACGCTGTTCCAAGTCCTCCATTCAGAGCACATTTCTCAAGACTGAAGGATAGTCTCTCGAGACTGAATGATGCCTAAAGCAATTTCAAACACTTCATAGAATAATGGAATTGGAAGGGCCCTAAAAGGCCATGAAGTTCAACCTCCTGTTCAATGCAGGGATCTAAATCCTACTGTATCTGGCAGATAACTGTCTAGCTTTTTCACGAATGCCTCTAGTGTGCTGACCACCTCTCAGGTAACTGGAATTGTCATAGTGCTCTAATAGTTAGGATGTTTTTTCTGATATTCAATCAAAATATGGCTTCCTGTCACGTGAGCCCATTATTACATGTCCTGAATTCCAGAATGACTGAGAACAGATTCTGCCCTTCCTTTGGATGACAATCTTTCAAGTATTTGAAGAGTGCTATCATATCTCCTCTTAGTCTTCTTTTCTCAAGGCTAAACATTTCCCATTCTTACAGTCTTTCCTCGAAGAGTTTGGTTTCCAATCCACTTATCATCCTGTTGCCTTCCTCTGAACTTGTTCCAGTTTGTCAGCATCCTTCCTAAAGTGCAATTTGCAGTATTCAAGATGAGGCTGAATAAAGCATAATGGAATTTGGAGACTATGTATACTTCTGTTAATGCAGCTGAATATAGCATTTGCATTTCTTGAAGCCACATCATACTGTTGGTTCCTACTGAGCTTCTACAACCATCTACAATGCCAAGATCCTTCTCAGTCATAGTATGGCCAAGTATCTCCCATTTTGTACTTGTGCATTTGGTTCCCTGCTCCCCCAGGTGTAGAACTTCACACTTATCTCTATTAAATTTCATTATTTTGTTTTCAGCGCAGTGCTTTAGGCTATCAAGATTTTTTTGAATTTTGTATCTATCTTTTATGGCATTAGCTATTCCACCCAATTTTGTGTCTTCTGAACATTTGATGAACATTCCCTGAACCCCCTGATCTAAGTCATTAATAAGCGTGTTGAAGAGCACCAGGCCTGAGACTATCTTGAGATATCCCACTTGTTATCTCCTGCCACTTTGGGAAGAAGCTATTGATAAGCACTCTCTGGGTATGAATCTGTAACCAACTGTGTATCCACCTGATAGTTGTTCTATCCAGACCACACCTTGTTAGCTTGCTAATCAGAATATCATGGGCACTTTGTCAAAGGTTTTGCTGAAGTGAAGATATATTACATCTACAGCATGACAACAAGTTATTGTACAAAATGACACAATATGTTGATGTGAAAATAGCCACAATATCAGTGTAACAAAATAATCAGTAATGAATACAGAGAGAAATTAAGCAGAAATTAATGCCTATTCTGGCAGATACTGGATCAAAGCAAGTTAAAACAGCATTCAGCACTAACAGACAGCGGAGGCTGGAACTTCTGGCATCAGTTTTACTCTGAACTTGATTAAAGCTATCAGTATTTCTGAACCATCTCTCTAAAATAGATTCAGCACCTTGGAGAGCTGTTTATACATTCAGACTAAAACATCTACATAGTAGATTCATTGCCCCATTATGACAGCAGACCAATTAGCCTCCACGAATCAGACTGTAGCTAATGGTTTTTAGAAGACTGCAGTCCTCTTATTCCAAACACACTAATGTAAATCCTTTGTGCCCAGTGTGAGAGATGTTTAAAGTTGGTGTTCATTGATAATGTCTACCTGTTCAAGAGATCTGTGGCATTAATAGTAGAACACCTAATTGCTTTGCTGGGGAAAAGGGTTCACCTCTCAGTAGTAATAAGGGACTCAGAACTATTTAGAAATAAAACCACAGAACCATGCATAATAATGCTGGCCACCATCAGCCATAGCAGAGAAGTAAAACACTGAAATTAGACTATACCTCACCCTTGCTGTTCTTTGCAAGGAGCAACAATTTCAGGTAGGTGACCATTTACAATACAGAGCATTTGCTTTAGCTCCCTTTCTGCATGCAACTGCTCTCAGCAAAGAGGCACACTTCCAGCTGTGAGCATGCATATGGTTTTGCAGCTCTTCATCCCAGGGCTGTTTGGAACAGGAGCCAAAAAGACATGATGGTGTAATAAGCAAGTGGCAAGCAGAGACTAGAGAAGCAACATTTCACATCTTTCCCTCTTGTCAGGTGCCAGCGGCTGAAAATGGTAATCCCAAGCTGGCATCCATATTTCACCCTCTATAGACAGCAACGCATTACACTGACACTGGGTAGCTTAACTTGTAGGCTGCTAGCAGAACCCCAGAGATCCTTTTTAATTATATAAAAAACTAACACAGAAGAACTATAAACCACTGCCAAGACAATCAAGAACAGGAATGACTTGGATGTGAGGAAAGCATGCTCACTACTCTACTGCTAGCACACAGCAAGCGCACCACATGGATGGAGCTGACTGATTCAGTGTGTCAAACTGCAAAGCTAAATTTATGGGCCTCATATGTGGAAAAGACCACATGGGGCTACTTTAATGCTAAAAGAAGGTGGGAAGAATTTGGAGTTGGATGGAACACTATTTATGTCCTACCCATATCCTGGCACACACGTAAACATATACCCTATCACCCCCATACCAAATAAGTAATGACAAAAGAAAAAAATCATTTTCATGCTTGACATAATTTCCCTGTGGCATTGTGCCACCTCCTCAAAGACATCCATAACTCTTCTGCTGCTTGAAACAATCTCTAACATGCCAGTCTCCTTAATGACTGAGGTACCCCCCGACGGTGCTTAACATTTAGGAGTGCTGGAGCACTACGTTTGCCCAAACAACCTTTTTCCATTTACCGTACCTCAAAGGCCTTCTAATTTTTCTTCAGAGACAGAAATCCTTTAAGCCCATTGTATCCTTAGGCTACAAATTTACTGAGATTTAGGTTTCCAATAAGAGCGTTGAGATGAATGCCACCTTCTCATTTATGAATCAATTTTTGCCCATCGGCTTTCAGCATTATTACTTTTTATTTTATTTTGCACTCAAAGGGCCAAACCTCGGGAATATATATACCAAAACACACATGCACGCACGCACACACACACACACACACATACATCAAGAGGACAAATTTGAAGCCTGTACAAAAGAAGTCTGTGATCTATTTTCTCCTCAATATCTATATTCAGACACCTTACCAAATATGTGCTCTCCATTCAAATCCCTCTTCCACATCTACATTATTCATCTTCTACTGTATTATCAGCATTCCACCACAACTGCAAAAATATGTTTTGTTTCTTAGCAACGTTATGCACCATGTATAGCACCGTTATATTATGATCATAACTGCATTTTTTTCAAAGTGCTTTCCATATCTGTAACTCAAACAACATCATCTTGATGACACCTCCATCTATTTTTAGGGAGGATACAGTTTTAATGAAGATGGTTTGGCAGCTGGCAAAGCTGGGAAATAAAAGTTGCAGGCAATAAAAACAAACAAACAAACATATGTTTGACTGAAAAGGTTACAAATCTCCATGTTCTGAAAATTGGCTCTTTATTCAGAAACATTCTGATAAGTAAAAGAAAAGAGTTACCCAGCTCGACTTTTAAACAGTTCCAAGTTTACACGTGACAACATATGAGGGGCAGGTAGATGTAAGGTGATTTTTCACTTTACAGTTGAAGGATGTGGGTGCTTTCTTGAAATAAAATACACATGGAGGCCAAAAAGAAAACAAAAATACATTTTACATTACAATGTACACATAAGCTGACTAAATGATATAACATATGCTTCATATGATTATCACAGATTTGGGGAACTCTGTTTACCCAGTCCTGGATACCCACTGTATGTTTTGTAGATGTGGTGGCATTTCTACCTTGCAGGGTTGGTGTAAGACCCGAAGCAATTAACCTTGTGGATTTTTGGAAGCTCCCTGGATGTGGATAAATATTGTTATCTATGAATCTTAAGGAAATGTGTTCCCATGTGAACCTGCACCTCAGGATAAAAGGATGGCTTCTTCACAACCAGTGGTCCAAAAGCATATTGAAGGCTATGAAGTTCATCTTGTCTCTACTGTATAACTTGCTAATAGATATGCCATCAGTAAGATTAGAGATTCCAACGACTCACCATGTCGGCGAGTTGTCCTGCTTGTCCATGAAGCACGAAGTTGCCCCATAAAGTGACGAAAAACAAAGTAATTCATGGGGGGGGGGTGTATTTAAAAAAACACCCCAACCCCCACTGCCACCTCCCCACTGCCACTGCCATCCCCACCCCCGCTGCCACCCCCACTGCTGCACTGCTGCTTCCCACACCCCACCCCAGCCGAGGTCTCCATCAGGCCTCCACAGCCATAGTGTGTAAAAAGGGAAACTGGCTGCCCTTTGCAAAGATGGTAGCTGCGGCTTCATTTAGGGTAGGGAAGCTGCAGCTGTCATCTTTCTAAAGAATCCAG
The DNA here is from genome assembly GCF_051106095.1 of Pogona vitticeps. Taxonomy (NCBI): domain Eukaryota; kingdom Metazoa; phylum Chordata; class Lepidosauria; order Squamata; family Agamidae; genus Pogona; species Pogona vitticeps. The sequence continues at coordinate 137,193,286 of NC_135785.1, forward strand.
GCTGCCCTTTGCAAAGATGGCAGCTGCAGCTTCCGTACCCTAAATGAAGCCGCAGCTACCATATTTGCAAAGGGCAGCCAGTCTCCCTTTTTACACGCTATGGCTGCAGTAGCCTGATGGAGACCTCGGCAGTGGTAGTGACGATTACGGCAGGAGTGGGGATGGGGGGTAAGGTAGGGACAGGAACAGAGTGGGTGGCTGTGGGGGGGTTGGCTATCAGCCAACCAATCAGTTGATGAGCAGCTGGTAGGCAGATTTTTTAAAAAAAATTACAGAGGACAAATAAAAACGGGGAAATATTCATCAAGCCGTATTCGTTGGGACTTAAATTTTAATGAATACGGATTGACAAATATTTAACAAATCAGGTATTTTTGTCGAAAAAACAATCCATTTTTATATTCGTCCCCATTTCTACTAAAGATCCATTCAGGCATAACATTTAGAGACACACAGAGAAGCACTATTTCACTTTCATTTTTAATCCTACAGTTAAGCTTTGTTGCAGTTCATGGTAAGAATGTAATGGTAAGAAATTTGTTGTCGTTTAGTCGTGTCTGACTCTTCATGACCCCATGGACGAGAGCACGCCAGGCCCTCCTGTCTTCCACTGCCTCCCGGAGTTGGGTTAAATTCATGTTGGTCACTTCAATGACATTGTCCAGCCATCTCATCCTCTGTCATCCCCTTCTCCTCTTGCCGTCACACTTTCCCAACATCAAGGTCTTTTCCAAGGAGTCTTCTCTTCTCATGAGATGGCCAAAGTATTGGAGCCTCAGCTTCAGGATCTGTCCTTCCAGTGAGCACTCCACGTTGATTTCCTTTACAATGGATAGGTTTGTTCTGCTTGCAGTCCAGGGGACACTCAAGAGTCTCCTCCAGCACCACAATTCAAAAACATCAATTCTTTGGTGGTCAGCTTTCTTTATGGTCCAGCTCTCACTTCCATATATCACTACAGGAAAAACCATAGCTTTGACTATTCAGACTTTTGTTGGCAAGGTGATGCCTCTGCTTTTTAAGATGCTGTCGAATGGAGCCCAAGAAAGTAAAAGTTGTCACTACCTCCATATGGGAGGTGATGGGACCAGTGGCCATGATCTTAGGTGTTTTTTTTTTTTATGTTGAGCTTCAGACCGTTTCTTGTACTTTCCTCTTTCACCCTCATTACAAGGTTCCTTAATTCCTCCTCACTTTCTGCCATCAGAGTGGGATCATCTGCATATCGGAGGTTGTTGATATTTCTTCCGGCAATCTTAATTCTGGCTTGGGATTCCTCCAGTCCAGCCTTCTGCATGATGTATTCTGTATATAAGTTAAATAAGCCAGGGAACAATATACAGCCTTGTTGTACTCCTTTCCCAATTTTGAACCAATCAGTGTTTCCATATCCAGTTCTAACTGTTGCTTCCTGTCCCACATATAGGCTTCTCAGGAGATAGATAAGGTGGTCAGGCACTCCCATTTCTTTAAGGACTTGCCATAGTTTGCTGTGGTCCACACAGTCAAAGGCTTTGGGATTTAAATTGCCCAACTTCAACTGGAAATAGTCAATCCTGCTTCATTGGCATGCTAAATGCTAGCATGCTCAAATTTCAGCAGGATTTTAAAGCCATTTTTGTTTTGTACTTACATACATTTGTAAGTTTATCTTGTTCTCTGTTGCATTATTTACACCATATAGTCTTCTCAATTTGCTGGTGCAGCCTGGTAGTTGCTGCTCATGGCTGAAGACTTACACAGTTGACACCTGGTTACTTTTAGGTACTTTGTTGCCATTGTTGTACAAGATCAAATGTTGGATGTTGCACAAGATCAGATATCAAGATAGTTTGACAGAAGTTCAAATCCCTAGTTATTTGTGAAGCTCTTTAAAGACTGCTTCCAACTGAAATCTAGATTGCACTTGATCACTTAGACTAGATGATATTTCTAAATAGTTTAGAATAATTATTGTAGATTAAACAATGGACTGGCGGTTCTAATAACTAAAAGCTAATTAGCTCTATGATATTTGTATCCTGCCTTTATTCCTGGGATTTTTGCATTCATGACACTTTTTTTACACCTTCTTAAAAACATTCATGGCTATCTTGTGAATTAGGTTCATATTATTGAAATATTACAGATTGCAAAGATGTATGTGTGGGAAAGGGAATGATAAATCTGAGGGAGGTGTTCACCTCTGGTATCTGGTTAATTTAAGGCAAAAGAAAGTATTTATATGAGAACTTTGTAGCTGAACATTCATTCTTCTAGGGTATTGGTTCCTAAACTATGAGGGAGGGTACTTTCCCTGGGGTGGTGTGAAGAAATTCCAGGGGGGCTACAAGACCATGAGATAAAACTTCACACTTCAAAGTGTGTTAGGTATCTGGCTACAGAGCCGGCGGTTGGGAGTTCAATACCCCACTAGGCTATGCCTCCTTGACAGGGGCTGGACTTGATAATCCATAGGGTCCTTTCCAGCTCTGCAGTTCTAAGATTAGTTTTGTTTTATTCTTGCTGTTTCTTAAGACAAATTACATTTTTTAACTTTTTGTGACAAGAAAAACTATTTGTGTTTATATAAAATTTTTAATTTCTGTATCTATTTTGCATATTAAATGCCATGTTGAATTTTTGGTTAAAGGGGGTTTGGCTAATAGTAAAAGAAAGGTAAGCAGATATCAGTGTTGTATGAAGTGAAAACCTTCACAATTACTGATCCTGAGTGAAAATAATTGTCAGTTTTTGGCTTGTTTGAAGGCTATATTACTTGATTCCTCTTCCCACTCTTTTTGTTTTGTTTTGTTTTTTACATTTATCTCCTCAGAATCATTCCTCTCTATTTTTCTTCACTCCATATCTTTTCATATCTTGGATAAGAAAGCAATTGGGGAGGAAGGGCAACTTCGTCAAGTATGACTTCCCAGGCATGATTTTTGTTGAAGCAAACAAGCAAACCAACCAACCTTTGGGTGAAAAATGTGTACAACCGCACACCACATTTAGTCTGGCCCTTCTGCGTGATCTTGTGTGCGCCTGTTCATCACTACATCCTGGGAGGTTCCATGGGTCGTACTTTCAAGTATGTGTATTTACTTGTATCGCAATCTTTGGTCCCATAACATTGCAGATTTAAAATGTCAACACAGTTTATGACTTCAGACCATCCTCTAGAACCCTTCAACCTGAATATGTGAGTTAGGACTTAGATGAACAAAAAGGCATAGGAATGAATAAAAAAATTATCCAGGCTGCCAGAGTTTGTATCGCTGAGCACATGTGTTGCATAGTTAATAGGAGGAACAGCCATTTTCAAAGGTTATCAGAAAGCATGTTAAATAGTTGACTATTCAGTGAAGCGAAAAATAGATCCAGTAGATGAAATAATAAAACTCCAGGGACAACAGATCCACACACTATTTAGCAGGGAATGAGCTTCTGTGTAAAAGGCAACAGAAGCAATGTTTCCTATGGTACTTATGGAAAATGATTGCATGCAAGCAAAGACTAGTGAAACATTAAACTATTCAGCAACAGCTGTTTAGAGCGTTTCCTTAGGAAATGCATACAGCTGCATTTCAGGGTGGTAATGCATCTTTATTTTATTTCTTCCCCAAAGCTCCTTCCCATGCAGGATTTCAGAGGAAAATATTATGCCCACTTGAAAAATATATTATATTTCCATTGTAGCCTCTTGTTTTGTTAAAAATGTGCACTTCAGTGTGATTTATTGAATTTTGTTCAATGCACATGCACGTGCGCGCACAAACACACACAAACACACACACACACAATTTCAGATAAACTGCTTAGAATGGTAATTTATTATAGACTTGTACATGGTAAATCTACAAGTTTCCCTGCCTTTCCATCAACACGGGGATATTTAATTTAATCCCTCATCCACTCATTGTCTGAAATAAGCAGATAGTAAGTCTTCCTCTCCTACAGTTACATACTTAAAATAATGCCATTGTCAAGTACCATGCCAGCAAGCTAGAAAATTACACGCTGCCACACACTTCGTGTAGCTTTTGACATGTTAATATTTTCATTTCATTTTATGACCATCAAGCATTTTTTCTACAAAAATATTGTTTGACCTGTAAAAGGGGGGAAATCCTGGAAAATATATACACTAAACTGAGTTTTGCTGATAAATAACCCAGCATCATGAAGAAGAGTAGAAATTTACTCTTCTGTCTATGTCTTCCTGAAAACTTGGGGAAATAGGTACAAATTTTATAGAACCTGCTCTGAAAGTATTCAGTAATGATGTTGCAGGATTATGGCAGTTTGACCAGTTAAGAATGTCAACCTTGTATCAGTTTCCATAAATTGATGGGACTTTTCCACACATGAGTAGTGAACAGAAGTGTTCCACTGAAACTCTCTTCAGGAGTGTAGGAAATCCTGGCCTGTACTTGAGCGTAGATGAAGAGAATGATTGTTCATAACTCACCTTCATGTTCACATTTTGCACCAGCAGAAATATAGCTGGCCATGTTGAAAAGAACAACAGAAGAAGAAACACAACAATATTGGTTTATGAATAGGCCCAAGGAGTTTTAGAACATGTACAAGCAACATCTGTCAAAAGAGAGAATTTAAAACTCCTTCATTCCATATTAAATAATTTAATTCATCAAAAAACATCTGGTTTATGAATGTGGGATATTGTGGTTCTCTATCCATGGTTCAAAACTCCAGCAGGAAAACAAGATGCTAAGCTTTACATAGTAAAGCATAGCTTGGATATTGATGACATCAATGTCAGCAGTCAGGATGGTCTACTAGATACCCTCTTGTACTCACTACCATTCACAAAGATATACAGTACCAAACAGAGGAAAAAAACCAGAACTTGATTCTTTTTTTCATCAGTTAATCATGTCTCACCCAAACACAAAATTAACTCAGGTTTAAAAGTTATAGGTTTTTGTTTAGGCTGCCCCCATTCTTCTCTTACTGAATGTTGATTTACTCCACTGCACAATATCAGAGGTGCAACTATTATGTGCCTCTAATCCTGGCATCAAAATATACAGATATAGCCAACTTCCATATACCTGAGTGCTGCATTTGTTTCCAGGCAATGGCCTTGGAAGCATATTTTATTAATTTATTTGTTTTATTGTTCCAACTTATATACCGCCCCATAGCGCTAGAACAATCTTTGGGCAGTTTACAACATAATTATGCAAGGAACACTTTGCCCCCAGCAAGCTGGGTACAGTACTCATTTTAATGACCTTGGAAGGACAGAAGGCTGAGTCAATCTTGAGCTGGCTACCTGAACCCATCAGAATCGAACTCTGGTTGTGAGAAGAGACCTGACTACATGACTGCAATTTAACCACTGTGACCCACTTATTTGTTTGGATTCAATTGTTTAATTTTATCTTTTTCTAACAATAAGGACTTTAATATTATGATAGACGTGTGCTGAAATAGATTTGGGGCATTATAAAATATGTCATAGTTTAAAATATATGCCTCTAATAGCTCTGTTTCTTAGGGACTGGAAAAAATTAAAAATGTCTGATTTCTTGAGTACTCCTGATTTAGTGAGTATGGTTAAACTGGAAATTTATCTCATTATCTGATAGTAACAGGAGGAACTCTATACAAGTCTCCCAATTTGATTGAAAGTGATTTGGACCACATCCAATCCAATTCAGTTCAGACCTCAGATCTGTATTGATTCAGGCATTTAGATCACTGCCCCGTGCATTTCAACTTGAATGGAAAACCTAAACAGCTATAAATTTTTGGTGAGTTTCCTCACCTTGTTTTTGTTTTGTACTAAATTTAAAAAAATGACAAAACCTGAAGAGGGAAGTAGTCCTACCACAATTAGCTTGAAGAGTTTGTATATTATGCACCTTTTTTTCAAAAGAAACATGAAAAATTGGTTCTTAAGTACAGTCAAATGGGTACTCAGTTTTGCTTATTCATGCTACTTTTGTTCTCTTACTGTCCCCTTGATATTGCAGACCTCTATCCTGACTGCTTAGAAAATCTTCCTGCTTTACAGTTGAAGAACGGCACCAAAGAAAAGCTAGTCAAAGAACAAGCAATCGGCCTAGTTAAGCACTACAACAGAAGACACTGAGGAAGCGGAAGAGAGCAAGGCTTAGCAGAAGTAGGCCGGAAACAGGTGGCTAAATTAAAGGCTGTTCTAGAAGGACAAAGTCCCTTTGCTGGGCAACACCATGCTGGAACCCTAGGGAACGGCTCTAGTGTCCAGAGTAAACAGGCTAATGAGTAGAAAGTATGACAAAAACTAATGGAGCTGTTTCAATAAAAGTAGCTTTGTGGGTATTGGATGGGAACATGGGTGCCAGGGTTTTTTTTGTTTTTTGTTTTTTGTTTTGCTAACTAAAATGTATAGAAACTCAGTGATAAGAAACAAAAAGGCAAATGAGATTAAGCTAAACTGCTGTAATTAACAAGGCAAAAATGTCAGGAAGTTAACAGACTCAAGTTTAAAACAATCAACAACTACCACAACACCAAACAAATTTTCACCAGCTCTTTACTAAGTACTGAACTTAACAGCTAACTGAACAAACAGCTCCATGAGACAATTAGCTACAGTGACCTCATTTAATCGCTGTCCACAGATACTGAGATTGGGGAATGGTTTTGCCATTTTTCACTCAGATTTCACATTAGAGCTGTCAATGAGCTTCTATTGTCCTCCTCTCAATCATACCACCATGGTATTTTCCTTATTTAATTGTACTGGAGACATACTGTCTGGCTTTTGTTTATTTGTTTGAGAATCCCCAAATTGCACATATTTGGTTTGGAGCCCACCACTACACTCTGGTATCAAATCTGGCCATTCTGTCAGTTTCTTTCCTGTCTGAACCTGACTCAGCTCCAACAGAGACACAGCTCTAATAGTAGTAACTATGACATTCCTCCAGTCTTCCTTAATAGTGAAACGGTGATCAAGCTTTTTTTCTATTAAAATTTGGCAGAGACCAGCAGGTTTACAGGCTAGTGCCTTCAGAGACTAGATATGGGCAAACCAGGCTTATAGGAAGCAAGCTTTCTCAAATGCAGCTGATTTAATAATGTTATCAGAATGTATAGAGAAATGATCTGGGGAACCATCATACAGCAACTTCACATGTTGCAATGAAAAACTTCACAGGAACTCTATGTTGCTTTAAATCAGGGGTCTCAAGGGGCCATTTGCGGCCCACCGGATTATAGTTTGTGGCCCCCGCCTTGCCTGCCCCCCTGAAGCGCCCACGCATCATCTGCTGTCAAAAGTCAAAAAAAGCCTCGCCTCGCTTGCAGGCTGTCTCCCAAGACAGTGTGTCTTGCACCCTCCATCCAGAACTGCAGCCTGCCAGCCAGCCCACCTGTCTGCTGTCTGGCAGGCTGCAGTTCCAGATGGAGGGTGCAAGAGGCACTGTCTTGGAGGACAGCTGGTGAGTGAGAGTGCTGCTGGCTCTTTTCCCCGAGCACCTGAACCGCCGCCAAGTGATCTCTGAGAGCAGAGCTCGTTCCCGGCCCGTCCTCGGAGAGGGCCTCCAAGCCGCCAACAGCAGCTGCCGCTGCCTCTTCCAGGGAAGTGGTTCTCTGGCTTGCTTTCTCTCTTGGCACCCCCAGCATGGCCAGAGACCGCCTCAGTGCCCAGCGGTGCTTCCTCCTCCTCGTCCTGCTTCAGCCGCCTCGACTCTGGAGGCTGCCTGGGCTCGATTCACAAAATTTGCTCCTCTGTTGTGGTAGGGGGTAGCTGCTGCTGCTAAGTGCACCTTTTTTTGAGGGGGGCCCTCAGACAAAGGTTGCCGGACCTCTCTGTGTGTGTGTGCGTGCATGTGTGTGCGTGTGCATGAGTGTGCGTACTTGTGGAGGGCCCACCCCATTCTGTTTAATTTCATGGGTACTGATGGGGGGTTTTCTCCTTTGACAAGGCGATTCTATGAGGGTTTTTTTATTTTATGTCGTGCCTTCCTCCCCCCCCCCACTAGGTCGTCACTGGCACTCCCTCCCTTCTCTGGTTCTTTGTCCTGCTGCTGCTGCTGGTGGTGGTGGTAGTGAATAAGGAGCCGGAGGGGGTCATGGCTGGCAATGAGGGCTCGCGCCCCCCCTCCTCCTTGGAGCCCCAGCCGGGCTAAGGTTACTCCTGGGTGGCTTCCTCGGGCTCTTGCTCCACTTGGCAGAAAATCTGATGCAGCCCAGCCTCACCCAGACTCTGCCTCCAGTGGCCCCCAGGTAAATTGAGTTTGAGACCCCCGCTTTAAATGGACTAAAAGGAAATGAATAACAATGTTAATTCGATTTCCTCAACTCAAGATATTCTAACACATCCTTTGCTTTTTACAATATTAACTTGATTGTTTGGGGCTTACAAAATATTGCTTTTAAAAAGTCATCTCCACATTTCCATGTTTGTTTGTTTTCCAGATTGGTAGAGTGCTACTAACAAGGAACATGGTGTCGTAACAATTATTTACATATACTTAGAGGACCAGATGCTTCATCCAGCATCAGCCTTTGATTCCAGGGTTAACATATTTCCTGATTTACCCAGTAAATGTAATTTCTTGAATTCTACTCTTGGTAGTTTCATAAAGGGGCCAGTGAACCAGATTAGATGTATGGAACCACCATGGTAGCTGTAAAAGCTATTGGTTCTGAGATTTGAACTCTGTTTTTTTCCCACTTTCCTGCAACAAATCAACATTTGTTTTCTTCAGGTAACAAGAAAGAGGAGCTTTTTTGTGGGAATCATTTTGAGAGCAAGGATAGCATGAGGTAAAGGAGGTTATAATGGTGGGCAGATTGATGCTGTAAGTAGAAGCTGGTAGTTAAGAGAAGTACTGGTGCTGGTAAAATATGTTGGCAGGCAAGCTATGGCAGAATGCAAGACTGAACATGGCAAGTGGTTCAGGGTCTTTACCTCTCCATAAAAAAAGGCACACACTGTGGTTCAACATACTGATAGGTATTTAGTCTTCCACAAATCAAGTCTGAAATTCCTGCTTTGTACCAGTTATATGATGATCTTCTAGTCATACCCAGAAGCATATCATTAGCTAATGGACAATGCAGGTAAAAGTGAAATCCCTTAATTTATGGAAATATTTTTATAGCAGAATTAGTAGATTGCATTGTCGATGCACTGACCAGCCTACCTGCCCAAATGCATGTAAAGCAAAGAAAAGTACATTCAACACTCAAGGATATATTTTTTTTGGTAGATTAATCGCTGATGAAACTAAAATGGAAGGATGCTGCCACCAGTAATATGGCACTCGGCCTTCAGGAGCACCTTCGTTTCCAGTCAAGGTTGTGCTAGAGTGTTCTCTGGCATGCAGTATGGGAATTTTGCAGCCTTCTAAGGACAACTGTTCCCTTCACACTCGTACAGTTGGCAGAAAGATTCATGGACATATTTGAGACATAAATAAAATAACTTTCTGACTTTCAAGCTGCACTACAATTTTTCACTGGAGAAGCAAGAATTGCCCAGACAGCTGCCAAGTCACTCAGAGATGCAGTTTCTCTGGTTAACCCATTCCTGCCACAGGTTTCACAGTGAATAGAATGATAACTTTTAAAAAATCTCTCTCTTACATTTCAGTCAACTCATGAAAAATATCTGCTTTCAAAAGCAAAATCCCTATCAAGTACAGGAATGTGTGATACAGCATCTGTATCTGCATTAGGGTTCATATCAGAAACAGACAACATTACCCGGTGACTTAGCCTGGGGGGGCGGGAATCACACACACACCCAAAAAATTATCATACCCAACAGCCTTTCTTCAGGGTCCAAGCAATGGGAGGAGGGCAAAAGATACACTATAACAAGGTACTGAAATTCAGGGGACCCTAGCCTACACCGGAATCCTTTTGCCATTTATAGAGTGAAGAGAGAAGAAGCTAAATTCCTTGAATAATACTGTTTTGTTTGTTTGTTTGTTTTGCAAGAAACTGGAACCGTTCAGAGAAGCTGTGTTGGAGAAAAAAACATACTCTGAACAGTGAGATTCTGACCCTGGTTCTTTCCTAGAACAGAAAATATGGCTATGTAGTTGAATTCTAGTTTGCCATTTGATGGTCAAAAAAAAAGAAAAGAAAAGAAAAAGAAAAAGAAAAAGAAAGAAAGAAACACATTAAGCAATGTGTTTAGTGCCAAACTATTTATGGTTTTTTCCTCTCTTTTTTCCCTACTTTTTTCCTCCTCTTTTAGGGGGAAAATCTGTGACAAGTAGAGTTAATCATAAATGTACAGCTGTGGAATCTGGAAGGCAGCTTCACTCGGATAGGAGTTTATATTTGAAAACTTACATCAAGTCACTTGAAGGAGCAATGCTGATGTCTTATCTCTGTGTGCTTCATTGTGCAAATAAAACACATGCACCCATTACATCTTTGAGTTCAGTGCTACATACGATCAAGCAAGGTACCCTTAGGAAGTACATCTCATATCACTGAAACCCTCTTGGCTCAGACTACACCAATCATTAGCTCAGTCTCTGCTCAGTGTCTGATATTCAAGCTCGGTTTCGAAAACAAAGAGGTACTCAAGACCATATTGCAAATATATGCTGGCTACTGGACCACACCAAAGAGTTTCAGAAGATCAACCTGTGTTTATGGACTACAACAAAGAACATGAGAAACAATGGGTTGTTCTGAAAGAAATAAATGGCTATGCCTCAGTACTTGCTTGTCCTGATGTGTAGCTTGTGTTGTAGACAAGAAGCTACTATTAGGACAGGACACAGAGAGATAGACTGATTTCCTATAAGCAAAGGTGTCAGACAATTTTGCATTTCATCCCCTTATGTGTTCAAACTATAATGCATAGCTTATCATATGGAAAGCCAGACTAAATTCAGTTGAAGGAGGAGTGAAAGCTGGCAGAAGAAACATCAATAATTTAAGATCTGCAGATGACACCATCTTACTGGCACAAAGCAGCAATGACTTGAAACAACTTTTAGTGAAAGTGAATGAAGAAAGTGCCAAAACTGGACTGCAGCTGAACATGAAGAAGACAAAAATTGTGACTGCAGAAGAACTACACAACTTTAATGCTGACAATGAAGAATCTGAAATAGAGATTTTGTATACCTTGGATCAGTCATAAATCCAAATGGAGACTGCAGCCAAGATATCAGAAGACTGATACGAGGAAGGGCAGCAATGAAGAAACTAGAAAAGAGCATCAAGTGTAAGGATGAGTCACTGGAAATGAAGAACAAGGTCATCCACACTACAGTATTTCCAGTTACCATATATGGGTGTGAACACTGGACAGAAAAGAAAGCTGAGAGGAAAAAACAATATTAATCTGGAATGTGGTGCTCGACGAGAGCTTTGCAGATACTCTGGACTAATAGGAAGATGAACAAGTGGATCCTAGGTCAAATCAAGCCTGAACTATATTTGGAAGCAAAAATGTTAAAACTGAGGTTTTCCTACTTTAGGCACATAATGAGAAGACAGGGTTCTTTGGAAAAGACAATAATGCTGGGAAATGTTGAGGGCAGTGCAGCGAACAGCCCTGACCTCACCTGCCCATCACGGTGGAACCTTCACACAGGAGCCAATGAGAGAATGAAAGGCAGAGCCAGGGGGAGGGGAAAAGATAAAAAGACTGGGAGAGAGGGTCTGGAGAGAGACTGTGTGTGGCTTAAGAGGAGTTAAGAGTGAGTTAGAGAACTGTAAGAGTGGAAATTGAAGCAGAGGTTTAAAAGAATTAAGAAGAAATATTCTAATAGATTCAATATAAGTGATTTGCAGCCTGTAATTTATTCTATGAGACCTTTCTGATTATCATCTTCCCTTGTTAAATAAAAGATTTATGATTTTGGCATCACACGTGTCCCAACAGTTAATTGATATTAAAGCATTAATATCTGGTGGCAGCGAAGAGAAAGGAAGAGCGAGAACCTTGTGAAGACCAGGGTATTAGAGACTTCAGAGGGGATTGTGACAGGCAGCAGGAAAAGAGGAGGACCAAATACAAGATGGATTTATTCCATAAAGGAAGCCACAGGCTTGAGTTAGCAAGAGAAGAACGGGGCTGTTGAGGACAGGACATTTTGGAGATCATTCATTCATGGGGTCACATAAGTTGGGGGCAAAGTGATGGCACATAATAACATTTGATCTGCACTGGCTTAACCAATGGCTTTTACAGGTAAAATATTCCATATTTAAGAATATAGTTTTCATCTTTTTTTTTCAAGCTGAGGTTGAGCTGGTATTTGAAGTAGAAATGTAGATTTGTGCCCTGCTTATGTGTGTTAAATGCCACTCCAGTACCTTCAACTGAGTCATTATGTTGCAAGCAAAGATATTTATGAATGAAATGCCAAGTGAGCTAAACAAAAAAAGTCACGGTACTCAGCCAAAAATCCTTCTGCCAAAATGGTAAAAGCTGCATTTGGTCTAAACACAGGACAAAATGCCAATGAAAGAAAGTAAACTTAATTTGCAGATTAAAGTCAGAACTAGAATGCCTACTGAAATTTTAATTGAAAGCTGAAAACTACTTGGGGCTATCTGCTTGGCTAAAAGATTAAAGTTTTCTTCAAAAGTATCACTAAGCACTACAGGCATTTCTTAGATGCACACTGTACATCCCTGTTTCAGGGCCAAGCTGTGTAGTCTGTATAGGAATGCACACCTCATGATGAGCCTCAGTTTCTCAGGAGTTTGAAAGAATCCTCTGAATTTTTTTATTTAAAAAAGGATTCTTATTTCAGCTACAAATTGAAAAGAAAGCAAATACTTGGTCAGAGGAAGAAAGAAATCAATTAAAAGGGTGCTATGCTTTTTTTAAGTTCATGTAAAAATGAGGCAGGACTGGGGACCAGTAAGTATTATATTGCAATGTGCCTTAATAAACAAGTTTAATTTATTTATGTAAGTTATTGTGGGACCAGATGCTTGCCCTTCAGCCAAAGAGTAAATAAAACATAATAACGGTAAGGTACTTTGGCAGTTACAGTACCCCTTATTATTTATTGAAGACTTTCATTACTTAGCTAACTTGTTTTTCCATATAGGAAAATGTCTCTTCGACGTGAAAAGAACAGCTATTAGCAAAATAGCACAAAGATAAATGTAAGGCACATAATCAAATATACCTTTCAATTTAAAGATAGTAATGCACAAAAGGACCAGTAATTCTTTTTTGATTTATTTTACAGATTTTCTTGTCTTATTTGGATAGAGAATGTCTCCAGATGTTGTACGATTGCAGTATCCATAATCCAGGGGTTTTGCATACTAGTTTTGGTCATAAAGGTAAGATATAAAATTAAGAAATGTTCTCCTCTGTTTTCAAATTTCTGACTGTACTGCTGATACAAACATGACATATGAACAGGTGTTTAAAGATAAATATTCAAAAAAGAAGATAAAACTGACAGAAGAGGGGCAAGGCAAGAGACATTCCTCAGCTCCTACTGTTAGTTTCCAAACTTGTTGCTTCAAACATCCTGGGCCCACAAATCCTAGAGATCCTAGGCAGTAGAACCAATGTTCAGAACCTCTGCAAGTGGTTGTCCAAGAATTTCTGAGGCCTTAAGTCTGGGAACCACTGACCTATGTTGAGTCCAGAACTCAGTGACAACTTATCCTTTCTACATTCTTGTAGGGGAGCTATTACCAGATCTGAGTCTTCCTGCTTACATCTAACAGCTTCAGCAGTTTTCTAGCCAGACAAACGATGAGTAAGTTCAGTCCTACGTACATACCCACATCCATCTAACATAGAAAAGTAAAGAATGGGATTTTAAGTATAATGGTATAAAAATGGCGATCATAGGTTAAACATTGTTAAGCTACAGTTCTATCCAGTTTACCTGGGAAAAAGACCAACTGAACTTAGGACATACTTCTGAACAGATGCATGCATGATCACGCTTTCAGTACCATCCTGATGACAGTACCAAATTCCCATTATTATTTTTTTACTGTTACCTGTTCCTCATCCCCTCTCTTTAATTCCTCACTCTTCACAATTTCCATTTAAGCAAGATCTTGTGATCTAGGCATTTGCTTGTTGTAGCTGTATGCTCATGAGTCATCAAAGTGTGACACTGCAGATGGCAAAGAATTAAAACTCACAGCATTCCTCATTTTAACTAAAGCTGATGTAGGCCATAGTTCAGAAACATGTGGAAAGCTGCACTTTGCATACATAGTCCTTTCAGATTATTTGCCTATGATTTTGCCCATAGCTAGGGTTGTCAATTAGCTTCATTATCTTAGTGGCTATTAAAGTCTTCTGCTGCTCTTGGTACAAGAAAGGGAAATTACTTCTTTTTTTGATGGTCAAAACTCTCTTTATAAATACATGCACACTGGGCCATGCCAGAGGTCTGGGAATAATGACACCAGGAAAAATCCAATCTGCCACCTCATTATTGCAATGGACTTCCTATAGGCAGAAGTGGTAATGAATACCTGACTTGTTGCCTCATCCAAAAGTATTTTCCTGCTTGAGTTGTGCAGAATAAGGTTTTGCTTTGTCCTTGTAACAGAAGTAGGCTTTGGCTTGCTTTTGTAGATATATGTTAGCCTGATAGATATTTCACTCAATGATGGGGAATTCCAAGTATATGTATATTAGTGATACTGATAACTGTACACTTTGGATTCACAATCTGTAAACACCACCTCTTTGCTACCAAGTTCTTGCCTAGGAGCTGGCAAGCCTACCAGTAAAATTAAAACACATCAGTTGAAATCTTATTGATGTAACTTATGCTATGTAAGTCCAATGACATCATCAGCAGTGGTGATTTTTCAGAATTAAATATTTCCAAACTCTGTCCTGAAGCTCCAGGTAATCCTTTTAATTGTTTCAAACCTAGGCAAGCTGTGAATAAGAGAGGGAAGTCTTTGTCCATTATCTTGTTTGGGATTCCACATGCACAATTAACATTGTATCTGCTACATGGCTCTTTGTGTATCTGGTTGCACAATCAGTCACCCAACAAACACTTCATCAAATACTGTAACTGCTTATGCACTCTTATCCTGAATAGGGTAGTGGCTCCAGAAAGTACAGTAGTTGGAACTGAGGTGACACTGCACGCTAATTTTATCCCTACCGCACTAGCCTCATCCAATTGCACTGAATATATAAATAACATTTCCAACCAGTAAGCTCTGCTATTGCTCCAAGTGCTGAGCTAATTTATCTTATTGCCTTATGGAAATTCCTAGAATATGCAGATTTGCTCTCTACACCTATGGGGCTTGGATATCACACACACCTTTATTGAAGATTGCAAAAAAAAAAAAAACCCTAAAAATAGTTTGGTGGCACACAACACAGTATTCAGTAAAAGCGTTCATGGGTTACAGACCATCTCTTCAGATGCAATGCTCACATGGTTACACAATATAGCACAACATAGCTACCCCACTGAAAATTAATAAAAGTTTTCTCTGAGCAAGTTTTGTGTGACATCACATCAACTTCAAATCCAAGTCACATCAGGAAAGGCAGAGGAAGCTAGAAAACACACATATATCAAAATCTTAGCTCAACACAGACATATAAATACAGCTCATAGCATAATACATGTTCACAGCCTCACCCCCTCTTCAAATGTGATCTGTTTTTCTGTGTCAAAATCTAAACAAATAATTGACAACAACTGGGAGAACCAAAGGTTATGCTACCCTTCTCTGTACATTGTTGCAGAAGTGCTTCATTACCTTCACATTACTTTTCTGGAACTTTTCTTTTAAAAAAACACATGATTGCTTGATTGAGCAGTAATACATTAGCACAGCTTGATGATGAAAGAAACTCTAGATCCTAACTTTTAATTTCATAAGCTAACCTTCAAATGACTTTAAAATAGCTGGTAACACTGAAACCCTACTAGCCACCTACACATTTTATTGAAAGACTGCAGCTACAATCCATTAGTTAATGACTAAGCTGTGCTTGCCAGATCACATTCACACTCCCAACGACTGGAAAGTGGCTGGGTTTCAAGGGCTTTGCAGCCTGTAACGATCAAGCCAGCCTCCTTTTGTTCCATGTTTGCAAAACCAATATGCTTAAAAAACAACACTTGAATTTTATTGGCTCCTCTATTGAAAATGCAAGCCTTATCTTCTAAGGCCATTGCTTTGTCACAGTAAATTTATTTTCTCTCTTCTGAAGTGGATTGTGCATATTGCATTCAGTTCTTTCCCCAAACAAGGCTTTGACTTGGGTGCCAATACTAACTTAAGAATTTGTTCAAGATAAAAATCAATTAAAAACATACCAGCAGTAGATTTATCACCACAGCTGCCTGGTAGAAACAACTATTACTCAGTGAAAGTCTAAATGTCAAAACTAGTCAATTATTCCAAATCAGTGCAGTCATAGCTATGTTCTGCTGTCAAGAGTCCATTTAATAAAGGTTATACAAAGACAAGACAATAACAGAAAAAACAAGAGATATTCCTCATTTCACACATCCACAGCCTACCATAACTATCCCTTAGTATGACTAACTGAATTAAGCATATGTTTGTGTCTTGTTTATCCAACTCTGTTTCTCTGTTTGCAAGGAACAGTGACCTGTCATCCTGTGTTTTAAATCACTACATATTTTGTTGGTGCCATATACTATAACTATGCACGTTCCATCTTCATGGAACAAGTGAGGTTGTGGTTACATTTTGAAGCACAGGCCGTCATCCTGACAGCCATGCCACCAAGCAGAATCCAAAACTGCAGTCAGATTTGTTGATCCACATCATAAAACCACTTCTAGATGACCAGGAGCAGGTTCTTTGCAAAGCCAATGGTTCCTAATTGCCCATTGAAGCCCAAGCCACACTGAAACAAGAATAGCTCACACCATTGCTGAGACCATCTTCTTCTACAGTGAAGACTGTAGATGACCTCAGCAGAGTTAAGGACTGCAGATTGTGTCATCAGTCTTGCTGTTCAAAATGTCTCAGCGCTCTGACTTCAAGAAGGCTCAAAACACGGGTACAGATCTCTAGCAGTCCACTCAAGATTTAGTCCAGTGGTCCTCAATGGTTTCAGACGTATCCACACAGAGGGCCCAAAATGTTTTGATGTCAAGTAGCCCAGAGTGAATGTAACAAATATACAACAGGGAACTAGATATTTGACAATGCACAGTCCTTAATGATATTTCTGGATCTGCTGCCTGGCACAGGCTGTCTCACTCTCCGTGACGATAAGCCTATTTACTCAGCCTACAGCTTAGAACTCAATCTTGACTACAGTTTTTGTTTATTTGTTTGTTCTGTTTCTATTTTCAAATACTACATTTGCTTGCCTTCATTCCTGAAATAATAAGATAAAAAAGGGAACAAGGTTTTTGTAATAGTTGGAGGGTAATGAGGATTGGGGCAGATTCAGATAGCCAGATATGGCTAGAAAAGCTATACTAGTTGAAATCTGGTTTTCCATAAACCTGGAAAAGAATCCTGTTCTCATTTGCATTCAGCAACCACTGACTCCCTGTTCCCACCACAATCTCCCTGGGACCTGAGTTTAACTCTTTCTTTCTCTCCATTCTTTGTCCTGATTGTTCCAATATTGTAAGTTATAACTATACCTCAGTTTGCTCTGTTGTAACTCCTCTTGGATAGACTTTTTTCTTTTCTTTTTTCTTTTTTAATCCTAGCAGGAGAACTTCAGCGATGCTTTCAAAAGTTTTCCAAAGTTAGCACACATTTATGCATGGATACAGCTGCTTTGTGTTATTAGATAAATCATGAAAACCACTTGCAAGTAGAAGTGAGCTCTGCTTTAGCATTTAGTTTGTTCTATAATCTTACTCTACCAAGAGTGCACGTGCGCAGGCATACACGCACGCATGCACGCATACACGCACGCACGCGTGCGCGCACACACACACACACACACACACACACACACACACACACACACATCCAGCCATAAATAAAGTAACATGTTGGTCTATTTAAACATACTGCAGCATAGCTGATATTTTTATGATTAAAAATATCTACTTTCAGGAGTTTTATAATAGCTGACAAATCACTTAAGAGACTGCTTGGAAGTGAGAGGCCATGAAGTGCAAGAGAAAACATCTCTTTGCACTGCTTGATAAGTTGATGTTTTGAATATGATCTACAATTCCATTTAGCACCCACTAGTTTTCTTCATTTTTTCCAGTGCTTTTGCATTTCATCATGGTTTGTTATTTGTAGTGCCTTGGCTTCAAGGATCCCTGGCTTGGCTCCTCCTCCTCCTCCTCCTCCTCTTTTTTCCTTCTTCTAGTGGTATGCAATCAAAACTGCAGTAGCCACCACCAGTACCACCAGAGGTTCTGTACATAAGGCAGGCAGGTATGCAGTTACTTTGGGTGGCAGGAGAAATAGTGCTGCCCCTGCTAAAAGTATTGTCTTCCACCAAATGCAGTAACCTTGGTGTCACGTGATGCACTACCTACTTCATGTAACCCATTTGTAGTTTCCCTCTGTCAGAATCAAGCACGCTCCCCACACTTTGCTGGAAGACAAAATGGGGTCCTAAGCAGAGAATGTAAAGTGAATGGGGGAGGCCTTGTTTCACAGATCCCACTCCATGAAGTAGCTCCTTCTCTGTATATGGACTCTGTACTTACCATACTATACAAGATAAAATAAAATAATCCAGATTCTGCACTTTTTGAACAGTGGATGATAAGTAAATAAATACATTTACAAAGAGGCAGCTGAGTTAGTCTACTTTGGGGGGGGGAACAGGCAAGATGAGAAGGGGGGGAAGAATAATAACCGTGTATAGGATGTACATTTTTCTCAGTTACAGGTGAGGGTGAGGACTGGTCCTCTTTCAAGTGGACTTGACAATATGCCTTTCCTCAGTATATTGCCCTTCTGCAGCTGAGGATGGAGGTGATGAAGTGCTACAGTAACTTTGACAGGGTCACAGTTCAGGATCGCCTATGTAAAATGTTTACCAGGGCTTTGGGAAAAAATACATTATTTGGATTCATGAATCCTTGGCACCACCTCACTGGTCAGAAATCTCTAGAAGTAAGGGCCATAACACATCTATCATCTTCAGAACCAGGAACTCTTTGCCCTTCTTTCAGTACCTTCAGGTCTTATGTAATTACTTTTGCCAAATCATTTTGTCCAGGGAAGTTTTTCTCCACTTCTACAAAAGCAAGGTTTGGTTGCCTTTCCATTTACACCAGAAGTGAGGAATGTCCAGCCCATGCTTCAAATGAAGACACCAGACTCTTTCCTACCCTTTTCCATGTTATTTTGTTTTCTCTGTGCTAGAGCTGGTGGATGAACATTCTAGAAAGTACAGAATGGGATTGTTTGGGGGGGGTAAATGTCCCACTCAGTTTTGCATATTGAAGAGTCATATATAAAAATCTATCTATTTTTGCCAAAGCTAGAATGTACACCCTGACATTTTGAACAAGAGATAAAAGCGGTAATACAAACTTTCACAGGGGAAACAGTTCCCTGTCACTACAGCTGAGTGAGTCTGATGCCTGGCTACAGAGCTAGAGGTTGGCACTTGGTTTGTCCACTCAGTTATATATGATAAAAGTCTTTTAACAACACTCATTTAATGTGTTCCTAGTCATTTCAAACTGCCAGATCCTATGACAGGAAGAATATGAGTCTAACTTTAATGCTGAATGTTCAGAACCAATTTTATAAGCTGCACTGAAATAGTTTTTCAGACCGTGCAGGAATTATCATGGCTACTGAAGTAAATCTTGCACGTGTGTGTTTCATACTAACTCAGTTGAAGATTAGCTGGTTCAGTATGAGTGCCCTTCTTTTCAAGTTTTTATAAATGCTCTGATCCCATTGATACTGCCATCACAATTGCCTCTCTTTATGGTACTGTCATATAGATGATGTGGCCTGAGTATTAAGAAAAAGAATGGATATCATTATCACTGATGTTTAAAATATCCACTCATTTGAAAATATGTGACAAGTAGAGCAGCATGGGACTGGGACTGACCTTCTCCTTACTTTGAGAATAGTGAAAAGGAATATGAGAGTTACTGCTACTCAGAAGTGGGCATCCTGATTGGAAGAGACTTGTTCACTTCACGAAGCCAAAGATCTGTTGGAAAAAGCCATGATGCATTTTATTCCTAGTCTCAACATTTTCAGACCAGTTTACAAGGGTTGACAGTGGCACAGGGTAAAGCTGCAGGACTCGTTCCTATCATATAGCTCTGGGGTTCTTCCATTAGCATAACAGTGTACAGATCAGCAGCATAAGTACAATAGTACTCACAAGCTAGATCAGATGGAAAGTTCTTTAATCTCTCTAGATTGAGAGCAACCAAAGTCCAGCTGAAATGCATGTGGGGCTTCCTCTTCACTAATGATGCAGAATGTTGTTGCCCATTCTGCCGAAGACCTCCAACAACTTATGAATCATTTTATCAAGGCCTGCCAACATTTTGTCAGAAGAAAATACAAGCCATGGACCAGGGCATGGACTCACCTCCCTCTATTACCATCTCTACACAAGAACTGGAGGTTTCTCATGATTTCATGTACATTGGCTCAACGATCTCTGACACTCTCTCTCTAGATGTCAAGCTGGATAAACACATTGGCAAAGCAGCTGCCATGTTCTCTAGACTTACAAAGAGAGTATGGCTTAATAAGAAGTTGACGGCATATACCAAGATCCAGGTCTATAGAGCTTGTGTCTTGAGTACACTTTTGTACTGCAGTGAGTCCTGGACCCTTTGTGCAAGGCAGGAGAGGAAGTTTAGCATGTTCCATATGTGTTGTCTCTGACGCATTTTTGGTATCACCTGGCAGGACAAAGTTCCAAATAGTGTAGTCTTAGAATGAGCTGGAATTGTTAGCATGTATACATTACTGAAACAGCAATCTACATTGGCTTGGGCATGTCGTGAGAATGGCTGACAGTCGTATTCCAAAGGATCTCCTGTATGGAGAATTAGTGCAGGGAAAGCTGCAATACAAGGATATCTGCAAGTGGGATCTGAAGGCCTTAAGAATGGACTTCAACAGATGGGAAACCTTGACATCTGAGCATTCAGCTTGGAGGCAGGTGGTGCAGCATGGCCTCTCCCAATTTG